>NC_138768.1:228403073-228408073 GCF_965119305.1 Pelophylax lessonae
ATTGTAGCTTTTAGAATTGCTACACAAGCCATGTTGTAATGGGATGTTGTTAAACATTACCTTTCTTTTATCATCTGAAGCTGCTGTAATGTTCAGTAAAGTTCAAAGCAATATGGCAACTTGGAGGTGTTACAGAAAGCTCCCAGAAATATCGATACCTCTGCTTTTGCGATTTTCTCACTCAAGTCAGATTTTAGGCACCCCCTGCAATAGGAATTTCAGTTTTGGTGAGATACTCCCAAGGTATAGATACTTCTAAAGGGATGCAGATGCTGCAACTTTTCTCATTGGATCATACCCATGCTGTTCCTTCAGATCTCTGTGCCGTAATGACTCACGCATGCGTGGGAGTGACGTTGAGCAGGAACCAGCCGAGATTCGAACCTTGTATGGGCAGGCTGATTTGACCAATTTGGGTACAACCAGCCTGTCGTAAATTACATGTAATTATTGCTAGCGGCTGTTATAGCCGCCAACAAGAATTATGGTGTTCTCCCGGCAGGGACAGCTTTCCTCCCCAACACCCCACCCCCGCTGGGAGAATTTACTCAGTCTATGGCCGGCCTGCAAAGCACACAGTGAAAATAAAAGCTATTTCTTCAGAGCATCATAAGGTAGTAATCTGCTACAAAGTTTGTTAAAATCCCTGCAATGTACATTGATCACCAAGAGGGGAATGTTTTTTTCTCCTACACAAATTTGGAGTTACTTAGCTCTGCGCTAGGTGGGCTGCGACATAGCCCCACTGGACAGGAGCTGGCTGGCGAGTTAAATGCCTCGCGAGGACGCAGCACCCCTATTCCAAGAAGGTGCGGTGGTCTGCCTAGACCGGTGCCCGCCCGGTCCCAAGGTGTGATGAGTAGTGTCCCCCCTCCCTTCTGGTAGTTTTTTTCAGGGTGGACGTGGTGCCCTTCTTTCCCTCATGTCGCTCCCCTTCACTGTCGGAGGCCCTCTGAGGACCACCCCCCCCCCCCCCCTATTCACCCATGCCTAGTCCGGCGGCCATTTTCTTGTAGTTTCCCATTGCTATTAATCAGCGGCCATGTTTTTGAAGCCTATCAAGCGGTGAATCTGCAGTGGGCCTCTAGTGACAGTTCCTGTACTTCCTCTTTCATTACTGCAGGGGGTTCAGCTCTCTGGCTTTGCATCTAAGGAGGGGGTGGTAAGTCCCTGTGGGTGCTAAACAGCTCCCTCTCTCTGCTATAGGTATTTGGGATTTGTGGTGCCACTGATGTAGCGGTGGGGGGGAATTGTTAACAGCAATATTTGCACTTTTTGCTGGCGGTCCCCAGGTTAACCAAAGAGTCCCTGGAGCATGTGTCACCACCTGACCCCCCCCCCCCCCCCCGAGGCTGTGGGGCCCTCTGGGTCCCAGTTTTCTTTGTCTGCTATGACGGCGGTCCTGCAATCACCGGTGTCCAAAGTAGATATGGCCCTCCAAAATAGGACGAGCAAAAAGCGTCTGCTGCATCCTCTGTCTCCTCAGATTCTGAGGTTGATTAGGCCACCGCAAACGCGAGTCACCCTACTGGGTCCGCGTCCACGCACCCTGAGTGCTCTGATAGTGAGGACAAATCCTCTTCCACTACAGCCACGCATGAAAAGGCGCTAGTGGATGCGCTGATTGTATCAGTGCGAAAACCTTTAAATTTGAGGACTCAGCTACTGCTGCGTCGACGTGCCGGTGCACTTTGGTACCCGCAGAGCCTCCAAAGCAGCAAAGGTGTTTTCCCTTTCCCGCCTATTTTGACAACATTGTCGCGAGTCAGTGGGGTTCCTCTAAACGCACTATCGGGATCCCTAAACGTTTTGCTAGAATGTATCCTTTTTAAGAGTCCCTGTTAAAGAAACTGACAGTGTTGGACTCTGTGGTGGACTCGCAGGTTTCCAGGTTAAATAAAGCCACCCTTCTACTGGTGGAGGACTCCCCGTCCTTTAAGGAACCTTTTGACAAGAGAGCTGAATCTCTGGTCCGCTACCTTTTTACCATGGCCAGGTTCATCCTGCGGCCGGTTTTTGCCATAACCTTGGTTTCCCAGACCTTAACGGAATGGGCTAAGCTCCTGCGCCAGGATTTGGAAGGGGGACAAGCTCCTCCTGACCTGGTGGAGCTGGCGGACCAGTTGGTCCAGGGGCTGCAGTATATCTGTGATGCCTCTCTGGATGCGACCCCCTCTTTGCAGCATGATATGGCTGAAATACTAGTCTGCGGACCAGGCTTCCAAGAAGGTATTGACTGAGCTCCCTTTTGTAGGCGACCCCTTGTTCGGAGCTTCCATGGAAGCTATCATTAAGGGTCTTACTGGAGGTAATAGTATTCCACAGACTACAAGGAGCAGAGTCTCGTCGCAAACGTGGTCCTTTCTTCTCGGCCCATAAGCGGTCCTTTCGTCCCTCGGGATCGAAGGACCAGGGGTCAAAGTCCTTTAACCCCACAGGGGGTTCCAAGAGGCCCTGACCTGGTAAGTCGAGAGCGAAGACAAGCCCGCTTCTGCCTGAAGGGGCGCCGTCACCTGTATCTGGGGTGGGGGGACATTTTTGCTTCTTTCCAGATCCATGGACCTCCTTGATTAAAGGCAAATGGGTCCACGAGTTGATTCGGTCTGGTTACAAGATCGAGTTCCCGTCCTTACCTCCTGCAAGGTTCTTTCCTTCCAACCTGTGTTTGGCCCCAGATGGATTACAAGGTCTTCTTAGGGCGATACAGGATCTGCTTTCACAGGGGTTCATTGTACCGGTTCTAGAATCGGAAAGCTTTCAGGGGATTTATTCAAACCTACTTACAGTTCCCAGAAAGGAAGGCAAGGTCCGTCCAATTCTGGACCTCAAGGCCTTGGTCCCCTTTGTGCGGATTCAGAAATTTCGAATGGAGTCCATTCGCTCGATAGTGGCATCCCTTCATCAAGGGGATTTCCTGGCCTCTATCGATATCAAGGACGCTTACCTTCATATCCCAATATGTCAGGCATCAGCGTTTCCTTCGCTTTGCCATGGGCGAGGAGCACTATCAATTTGTGGCGTTACCCTTTGGTCTCGCCTCAGCTCCTCGGGTGTTAACAAAAGTTTTGGCCCCGGTGTTAGCATTGCTAAGGCAGAAGAGGATTGCTGTACTGGAGTACTTGGACGATCTCCTTCTGCGAGCAGAATCTCCGAATGCCTTGAAAGACAGTCTGGACATTTCGGTACGAACTCTGCAAAAGTTCCGATGGAAAAAAAAATCTGTTTTGGTCCCGTCCACCAAGCTTGACTATCTGGGCCTGACCCTGGACGCGGCCTCGGCCCCAGGTGTTTCTTACGGAGGTGAAACTCCAGAAGTTGCAGGATGCAATTTGGCTCCTGTTGTCCAGCCGGCGTTCATCTCTCAGGACTTGTATGCAAGTACTGGGCTTGATGGTCTCCACCTTTTGAGGCAGTTCTGTTTGCTCAGTTCCATACCAGATCTCTGCAAAAGGAGATTCTTGCCAAATGGAACAAGAACCCACAGTCTCTAGATAATCTGATCCTGTTGAGCCGGGGGACGAGGGGATCCCTGATCTGATGGCTCCGCTCTCCGGTGCTTTGACAGGGAAAATCCTTTCTCCCCCGGGGCCTCTCGTCTCAACAGGAAGGTGTCCCTTGGGACCAGTATCGTCTGGTATACGCATTTCCTCCGATAACTCTTCTGCCGAGACTCCTGCGAAGAATCGAGGCAGAAGAGAATTCCGGTCAACCTAGTAGCCCCGGACTGGCCTCACAGGTCTTGGTATGCAGACCTGGTATGACTGGTCGTCGATGTCCCTTGGAGAATCCCTCTCAGAGAAGATCTTTTAGCTCAAGGGCCGATTTTCCAACCTGCTTACAGTCGCTTGCTTTAACCAGTTGGCTGTTGAAAGCCAGGTGCTGAATCATAGAGGGGTGTCTGAATCTACGATTCCACTGCTGTTAAAAGCTACAAAATCTACTTCTAGGAAAATTTACCATAGAGTCTGGAAGACTTGCATTACTTTAGTATGAGTCACTTTTGGGTGTCTCGTGTTTTGGAGTTTCTCCAAAGAGGTGTAGATCAGCGTTTGGCCTTGGGTACCAGCAAAGGCCAGATTTCGGCCTTGGCAATTTTTCTTGTGTCCATTGGCTGCGAATTCCTTGGTTCACACCTTTTGTATAGGGGGTCCGCGACCTGGCTCCCCCGGTGAGATCTGTTACCTCCGTTGGACCTCAATTTGGTGCTTTTGGTGCTCCAGAAACCGCCTTTTGAAAATATTTGTGAGGTTTCTCTGCTTACTGTGTCTCACAGAAGGTAGCCTTCTTGGTGGCTATTACTTCTGCGCGCAGGATGTTGGATTTGGCTGTGTTGTCTTGTCATTCACCTTATCTGGTGGTTCACAGAGACAAAGTGGTGCTTCGTCCCTGCCAGACGTTCCTTCCTAAAGTCGTCTCTGGTTTCCATTTAAATGAAGACGTTGTGTTGCCTTCCTTGTGTCCTAAGCCTAAGCATCCTAAAGAGATTGCCTTACATTCTTTGAATGTGATTCGGGCAATCAGGGTGTACCTGGCGGCGACTTAGTCGTTTCCAAAAATTGGATTCTTCATTTGTCCTTACGAATGGACTCCGTAGGGGGCTGGCCGCGTCCGCTGCAACCTATTCTACATGGATCAGACAGACAGTGGTGCATGCCTATTCCATTAAGGGGCAGGATCCTCCTTTCCCTGTTAAGGAGCATTCTACGAGGGCGCTTAATGCTTCTTGGGCCTTCCGTCATTAGGCGTCCGTAGTGCAGGTTTGTAGGGCGGCCACCTGGTTGTCCGTGCATGCTTTCAAAAAATGTTATAAGGTGGATGTGTTGGCATCTGCGGATGCTTCTTTTGGCCGCAAGGTTTTGCAGGCTGCTGTTGAAGAGGATTGGGCCTCTTTGAGGGTGTTTTTTTTGTCAGGTGAGCTCCAGTTGTTCCTGGTTAAGCTCCTGTTTTACCTGGCTGGCTATGTTTAGCCTTCGGTAAGTGTGTTTCCTTGCTGTGTTCTT
>NC_138768.1:228413073-228743073 GCF_965119305.1 Pelophylax lessonae
ATTCATGTGCACAAAGAAATATATATATGATAAAAACAGTCCTCGTAACAAAATATCCACCACACTGAATATTAGTGATGAAAATGATAAACTCTGTGAAATATTAAGGTGAACAGTCCAAAAAAATATTGCATAAGGTGCAAGTGCTTCTTCCTTTTCTTCCCTAGATATCCCTTCACCGTGGAAATATATAAATTGCAAATTCACCAGACGGTGTGGGTCCTATAAGCCTTACGGCATTAGGACCATTCGTGCTTGAAAAGATCCTCTCCAGGTCCGGGTTCGCTCCCCCTGGAGATAGAAGCCGTCCCTCTGCAGTACCACTCCACTACGATTAGGCTTCAAACACAGGTATATCTCCTCCAGCCACAATACGCCTCCTTGGGATAAAGCTCCCCCTGCAGATCACCTCCAATCACGGGTGTATAACAAGGGAATAAGAGCCGGATAGTGCAGTATTGTTTTCAAATGGTTTTAATATTGCACACACGCCGTACACTCCAAAAAAAAATGTATATACAGTCCCAGTGAGATGATAAAAGCAGGTGATAAACACATCAAAGGCTTAATAAAAAACCAACTGGTGAGGCAAACGTGAAAAAATAGTCCATAAAATCCAAAAAAACAAGCAAACAGGACCGTCATGCATGTGACGAGAGAGCGGTAGTTCCGGCTTGCGTTCCACTAGAGCCCGTATGACATTCCATCTAATGCGTTTCATCATTGGCTAGACGTCTTCAGAGGTGGAGTCTCACGTCTGGCCCAGATCTTTTATATTGGAGCTGCCGCTCTCCACTCCGCCCATATTTTCTACCCGGAACTGGACGCAAGTCCGTGTCCCCACACCAATAATTCTACATTAATGAACTTTATTATTCCTATATTGCAAATTATACCATAATACAGAACTATCCTTAATTCGGACTTCATACTTATACATTTGCATAATATCGTACCATCAGTTATCTATCATAGGCATATCTCAATACATATTTATATCATGCCTTACGATGCCTGGAACTCTTATTAATTATAATTGCAAATAAATATATATGGGTCTATTTCCTCTAAATATTAAAAATACTTTTATTAAATAAGATTAAAATACTACATCAATAAATATGGATAATTAATATAGATAATTAATAAGGGGTGGCGTGATATATAATTAAATATTATTTTTAAAATATTCGTGGACATACAAATGTGGTTATTTATAATTAAATATTTATTTTAAAATTTACTTTAAAAACTTTAAAAACTACTTAGACTTATATTATGTTGTATGCTAAATAAAATTAATAATTATAATTTAGCATAATAAATTTGCGAGTCAAACCCCTTTTGTATAGACACAAAGATAGGTGTGAATAAATATATATTTTTATCCCTTTTCCAAACATTTATTCTAAGTTATGGATTTGATATAAAACAGTTAATGTCCATGTCAATGTTCATACCCTTAGGCTGCAGGGTAGACAATTCGTAAATCCACCTGGATTCGTTTTGGGATACTGCGATTCGCATTTTATTTCCCCTCCAATTTTGGTTAATTCTATCAATGCCTTGGAAAGATAGAAAAGTAGGGTCTCTATTGTGTACCATTCTAAAATGTAGGGATACACTGTGCTTTCTAAATCCTTTCCTAATATTAGCAATATGCTCCCCAATACGTACCCTAAGTTCTCTAGTGGTGCGACCTACATACTGTAGCCCACAGGGGCAGGTAAGAAGATAGGTGACGTGTGCTTTTACATGTGATTAATTTCTTTATATTATATTTCTTTTTGGTCACATTGGATTGGAATTCAAGTACTTGACGTTTCCTGGTTTTCACAGTTCTACAAGGTTTACACCTTCCACACGAATAAAAGCCTTTGTATTCTAGAAAAGTTAAGTCGTTTTGGGGGATCTGGTACATTCTTCACCAATTTGTCCCTAAGATTAGGTCCTCTCCGGTATATAAACTTGGAATAGTTCGGAATGACCTCCCTTAACTTTTCATCCCTCAGAAGGAGGTGCCAGTGCTTTTTTATAATATCTTCCACTTCCTTGTATCTTACATTATATTGTGTAATAAAATTCAAAGAGTAATCCTTTATGTCCTTTGGTTTATCTCTTAGCAGCATTTCTCTATCCATATTTATAACATCTTCCCTGATTTTGAGCAATGCATTTCCTTTATATCCTTTTTCTTGAAACCTGTTTATAATCATATCCGATTGGGTGATAAAATCTTGTTCATTGCTACAATTTCTCTTTAGACGCATAAGTTGTCCCTTGGGTATTCCTCTTATCCAACCAGGATGATGTCCACTGTGGGTGGGGATGTACCCATTTCTATCTGTGGGCTTAAAGTGCGTTTTAGTGCATAGTCCTTTTTTCTCCCTTAAAAATTGTAAGATCAAGATAATGTATTTCATTCCTATCCCATGTCCTGCTGAATTTTATCTTATAATTATTTTTGTTCATTTCTTCTATATATTCTTTTAAAGTTTCTTCCGAGCCTTTCCATACGATGAACACGTCATCTATATACCTTCGGTACATCACCAGTTCATCTAGTTTTTTTCCATAGATTTCCTCGTTTTCCCACTTAAAAAAAGATTAGCTACACTTGGAGCATAACGGGCTCCCATGGCAACTCCTTTGTGTTGACGATAATATTCTCCCTGGTGACAAAAATAATTACTTTTCATTGCCATCTTCAAGTTTTAGAATAAATTTTTTGTTCCAATTCGAAGTCTAGTTGGTCCTCCAGGGCCCACTTGATAGCTGATAAGGCATCTTCTTGTTCGATGTCTGTATATAAAGATTCAACGTCTATGGTTGCTAAAATGTCATCTTCCCATGTGTGTGCGTTTATCAATTTTATGAGATGTTTACTATCTCGAAGGTGAGATGGATACTGTGTGACCAAAGGTTTCAAATAGATATCCAGGTATTCTCCTATGCGTGAGAAAAGGGAGTCTATCCCACTGATTATGGGTCTACCCGGAGGCTTTTCGTGATTCTTGTGGACCTTTGGGAGTTGATAAATAACGTATTCTGGGGGCCTCGGGGAGTTAATAACGATATTCTTTATTGGTAAGTATTCCCCTTTTGTGTGCCCTTTTTAGATATTTCTTGCATTTCTTTCTGTATTTATTTAAAGGATTACTCTTAAGTTTCGTGTAGGTTTCCTCGTCATGTACTAATTTATTCAGTTCTTCGTAGTAATCTTCTTTTCTGAGGATTACAATGCCCCCCCCCCCCTTTTGTCCGCGGGGCGGATAACGACATTCTTTCTCTGTTCCAATTCCCGTATCCCCATTTTGATATTCTCTTTTGGTTTATACCATTTTCTTTTAAGCGTTTTCAGATCTTGTTCTACCATTGATTTGAAAGTATCCACAAAATGATTGTTTCCACATTTAGGATTAAACGTGGATTTGTTCTTCAATCCACTTTTCACATATTTATCACTGTTAAAAACTTTAAAATCCGGTTTATTTAAATAATGTTTTTTTATATTTTCCTCACAAATTTTTGTATGTCCACGAACACATTAAAAGGGTCTAAAAGCTGGTCAGGGGCATATTTTAATCCCATATCTAGTACTTGTAATTCTTTTTCTGAGAATACAACTCCGCTCAAGTTGAAAATTCCCAGGCCTATTGGGCCCTTTTTCTTTTTGCCCCTGCCACCTCTGCATCCTCTGCGTCTCTTGCCCCCTCTTGTTCTTTTCGGGGGGGAGGGTGGTTGCAAGCCAGAATACCTTGTTTTGCCTCAAAGCCTGCATTTCTCATTACAATTTGAGCTAATAAAAAGGAAAGCTCTCAAATGATCCAAAGGGTTGGCAGGACCTAAGGCATGATACCCTGCTACAAGAGACTGGAAAATCTAAGTATACATCACAGCCCGAGGTCACGATATGGAATTAAGGACGGAAAGTGTATGCACCCCAAAATATTAAACAGGACAGGACAGGAAACACTTGGAGGTGGAGCAAGATACCGGAATAAGTAAAGCCTATATGATATTCGGAGGCTAAGTTTTGTATACAGGCGCAATATACACCTTATTGAGGTGAGAATATAGAGCACACAGATGTGACACCTGGTGGAGGCAACAAGTCACAACACCCATACTCTGCATGAGAGCACCTTGTTTTATTTAATGATATCGAAGGGAATGACACCTGATTTTGGATTTCTATATATATGGACACTATAAACACAGCACTTTATTTATTTATTTATTTATTTTTTATCTAAGCAAATGAGCACACAGCACTTTGTATCTTTTTTTGAAGTATCTTTATTTTTATCTTGTCTACGGTTTATTTAGTGATACCTTTTAGGAAAGTATAAACACTCAGCACTTTATTGTATAGAAGATAACTGGAATAGTTTACTTATATTGATATATATATAGGAGATATATATGAAGTATTGGATCACCTTTTATTAACCAGCATCAACACTTTTTATCACTAGAACACTTTTTACCACGCCAGTTTATATATTTATTATACTTTTACTTTATATCCACTTCTGAAGCGCATCACCCACCTAAACTGTACACAGGGTGGTAACTGGGTTGATTCTGGTAGTATGGTTGGTAGCCCTGCTGGGGTGGTGGGGGTTGGGACTGCCAATGTCCTCCTGCCCCCCCCCTTCCTCTGCCATAGTAGGGTTGATTCCAACCTTGGTTCCAACCCCGATTCCCACGAGTCGGACGATGATAATACGGTTCCTGTAGCCGTTCCATACAGGGGGTTCCCTGTTTTCCCATCCGTGAAAATCCCGAAACTGTGGTCTTTCCGGAGTATAATATCCTTGTTGTGTATTTTCAAGAGGTTGAAATGAATTATGGGTTGGTATGTTATACCTCACAGGTGGATTGGATGATGGTCCAGACCTGTGTTTTTCCCTTTTGCATATATGGTGTTCTCTGTGGTTTTGGACCCCCCGTAGATCTGGGGGTGGGGAGTTGATGCTTAACCCCTTCCCTACCGCGCCATTATAAAATGACGTTGGCAGGAATCCTTTCTCGATCCGGGCGGCCGTCATATGACGTCCGCCCGGTCTCGCCGCTACTGCGCGCCCCCGGGGGCGCGCAGCGCGTCGATCGGGGGTGAGGCTCGTCCCTCGGACTGAGCCCAACCCCGATCAAGGTAAACAGCCAATGAAATTGGCTGTTTACTATGTGATCGGCTGTGTCAATCACAGCCGATCACATGAGCGGCTCCAGCGCGAGCCGCTCGTTCCTTCCTCAATGCGCGCCCCCCGGTGATCGGGGACGCGGCTCGTCCCTTGGACAGAGCCCATCCCCGATCTAGGTAAAGAGCCAATGAAATTGGCTCTTTACCACGTGACCGGCTGTGTCCAATCACAGCCGGTCACAAATGTCAACAGACTGATCCTGTGTGAGGAGGAGATTGTGGTAACAGCTAGTTACCAAGTACAGTGCACCACAACCACACTGATTGCCCCCCCCAATAAAGAGCACCTGTCACTAGCCCATCAAAGTACCCGAGTACCTGTCATCAGCCCATCAGGTACTCTGATGACAGGTACTCGGGTACTCTGATGGGCTGATGACAGGTACTCGGGTACTCTGATGACAGGTACTCGGGTACTCTGATGACAGGTACTCGGGTACTCTGATGACAGGTACCCGGGTACTCTGGTGACAGGTACCCTGGTACTCTGGTGACGGGTACTCTGGTACTTTGAGTACCCATCACCGGAGTACCCGAGTACCCGTTATCGGAGTACCCGAGTACCTGTCACCTACCCATCAGAGTACCTTCCACCTGCTCATCAGAGTACCTGACACCTGAAGTACCTGAGTACTTGCCACCTGCTCATCAGTACCCATCACTACTCATCAGTACCCATCAGTACCTATCACCTATCAGTACTGATCATCTGTACCCATCAGTACAGTATCAGTATCACCTATCAGTACTACTCATCAGTACCTATCACCTGCCTGTCACCTGCCCATAAGAGTACCCGAGTACCTGTCACCTGCCTATCGGAGTACTCGAGTACCTGCCACTTGCTCATCAGTACCAGAGTACCTGTCACCTGCCCAGCAAAGTACCCGAGTACCTGTCTCCCTTCATACAGCCACCATGTCTAAGTCCAAAAAGGTTTATATACGTCCTCCGTTTAAACCTAAATACCGGTGTTATGGCAGCAGATAGCTGCCATAACCCTGGTATTTTATTAAACGGTGGACGGTTGGCTTTCCGATAAGGGTGGTCCCAGCGGCGGATTCGCTGCGGGATGACCCTTCCGGGGTGGCGGAAGAGGTGCCCCCCCCCTCCCGCTGCATTCTGGTCATTTTCCCCGCTTACCGGACCCGCCGGCAGCGGGGAAAACGATCCGGTCCCAGATCCTCACAGACAGGATGTCGAGTGAGGGCAAGCTTGCCCTCACTCGACTCTATGGTCTTGGAGGACCGGAGCTACGGCAAACGTCGTTGCCTAGCAACCAGTTTAAAGGTCCCTTTTTTTTTTTTTTTTTTCATTTTATTTAATTTTTTTTTTTTTTTATCTTTTAGTGTACTTGTGAGATCTGAGGACTTTTTGACCCCAGATCTCACAAAAAAGAGGTCCTGTCGCGCCTTTTTCTATTACAAGTAATGTTTACATTTCTTGTAATAGAAATAAAAATGATCAATTTTTTTTTTTTTTTTTAAAAAACAGTGTAAAAATAATAAAATAAATAGTAAAAAAAAAAATTAAAGCGCCCTGTCCCCGTGAGCTCGCGCGCAGAAGCGAACGCACACGGAAACCCCGCCTACATATGTAAACAGTGTTCAAACTACACATGTGAGGTATCGTCGCGATCGTTAGAGCAAGAGCAATAATTTGAGCTCTAGACCTCCTCTGTAACTCTAAAATAGCAACCTGTAGAAATTTTTAAAGTGTCGCCTATGGGGATTTTTAAGTACCAAAGTTTGTCACCAATCTGTGAGCGTGCGCAATTTTGAAGCATGACATGTTGGGCATCTATTTACTCGGCGTAACATTATCTTTCACATTATGGAAAAAATTGGGCTAACTTTACTGGTTTCTTATTTTTTTATTCAAAAAAGTGATTTTTTTACAAAAAATTGCGTTTGGAAGACCGCTGCGCAAATACAGTGTGATAAAAATATTGCAATAATCTCCATTTTATTCTCTAGGGTCTCTGCTAAAAAAAAATATATAATGTTTTGGGGTTCTAAGTAGTTTTCTAGCAAAAACAACTGATTTTAGCTTGTAAACACCAAATGTCAAAAATAGGCCTAGGCAAGTGGCTAGGAGGCATGATGATGCTCCTTTGATGTTGGGCCCCTCTATATGGCTAGGCTGTGAAAAAGTCTCACACATGTGGTATTGCCATACTCAGGAGGAGTGGCAGAATGTATTTTGGAGTGTCATTTTTGCTATGTGTTAGGAATATCCTATAAATTGACAACTTTGTTTAAAAAAAAAAAAAAAAAAAAAAATTTTATTTTTTTTCCCACATTTTCCAAAAACTTGTGGAAAAAAATTACATGTTCAAAGGACTCATAATGCCTCATAGAATATACGTTGGAGTGTTTTGCTTTCCAAAATAGGGTCATTTTGTGGACTTTTCCATTCTATTGGTGCTCTAGGGCCTTGAAAAGTGTGATAGGTAGTAAGAAAGTTTTATGTGTATTTATGCTCCTAAAACGCCTTATGGTGCTACTTGGACGTGGAGTCTCTTTTTGTGGCCAGGCTATGTAAAAGTCTCACACATGTGGTATCACCATATTCAGAAGGAGTAGCAGAATGCATTTTGGGGTGTCATTTTTGCTGTGTACATGCTATGTGTTAGAAATAGCTTATAAATTGACAACGTTTTTGGAAAAAAAAGAAAAAAAATGTTTTTCTTCATATTCCAAAGAATTGTGGGAAAAAATTATAACTTCAAAAAACTCACCATGCCTCTTACTAAGTACCTTGGACTGTCTACTTTACAAAAAGGGGTCATTTGGGGGGTATATGTACTATCCTGACATTTCAGGGCCTCAAGAAAGGAGATAGGCCGTCAGTACATCTGGTGTGATCAATTTTCAGTAATTGGTACCATAGCTTCTAGACTCAATAACTTTCACACAGACTAAATAATATACACTAATTTGGGTTAATTTTACCAGAGATATGTAGAAGTATAAATTTTGGCCCAAATGTATGAAGAAAAAATAATTTTTTGCAAAATTTTATAATAGAAACTAAAAAAAAAGTGTGTGTTTTTTTTCAAAATTTTTGCTCTTTTTTTGCTTACATCACGGAAAAAAAAACCCCAGTTGTGATCAAATACCACCAAAAGAAAGCTCTATTTGTGTGAAAAAAATGATAAAAATTTTGTTTGGTTACAGTGTAGCATGACTGAGCAATTGTCATTCAAAGTGTGAGAGTGCTGAAAGGTGAAAATTGGTCTGGGCAGGAAGGGGGTCTAACTGCTCTGTATGGAAGCGGTTAAGTTCCTCTTGCGGAGTGGGGGTAGATGCCCCTTGATTCGGATAGATATCCCTCTCCATAGATGAAGATCTGGACATAGTGTTAGTTTCTACTTTGATCTCTTGCCACTTATAGACCAGATTTTTATTATAATCTCCTATGTCTCTCTGGTATTTCTTTATTTTCTTTTGTTGTGTCCCTATCCAATTTGTCCAAAAATTCTTTCAGATGTTTGTACTTCTCCTTATATTCATTAGAATTAATGTATGGCTCTAAATCCTCTTTAAGATTTTTTATATTTTCATTTATTTTATTCAATTTTGTTTTCCTTCTTTTTACAATTAATTATTTTCTAAAACATTTCATTCTTTGTGTGTTATTAGTTTAAGCAGACTGTGATTGTCCAAAGGGTTCACATACTTTTTCTTACAGCTGTGTGTGTGTGTGTGTATGTATATATATATGTATATATATGTGTATATATATAGGGACCATGAAGAATGAATATAGCTACCCTCTAACAAAGTCAGTGACACTTTAGAATGTCACTGACTAAACTGATGTTTAGTGTCAATTTAAAGTGATATCTAGTGTATTTAGTATGCAGCATGGAAATAATTGAACAAAACTAAATACTTAGTAACTCTAGCCTTTTCCCAACTTTTTATATTACCCAGCATCTCAGCTGGCCACAATACATGATTTGTTGGTACTGGCCAATGGCAAAGTCTGCACTGCCTCTGAAGCAGCTGTGGTTACATCTTTAGAATCCATACAAAATTCAACATGTAAAGAGCCCCCTTTCCCTGTACATGGGAATTTATTAAACAAAAATAACTTTTTTTTTTCTCAGGTCTCTCACACTGGTATTATGTGACTGGTTTCCTTCACAGCTTCTATTTTTCTCCATTATTAAATAATTTTTATTTTTTTCTATTTAGGCCACTGTGTTATGTGATATCATTGTCTTCCAC
This sequence comes from Pelophylax lessonae, assembly GCF_965119305.1. Classification (NCBI taxonomy): domain Eukaryota; kingdom Metazoa; phylum Chordata; class Amphibia; order Anura; family Ranidae; genus Pelophylax; species Pelophylax lessonae. The sequence goes on from NC_138768.1 coordinate 228,422,515, forward strand.
TTCTTTAAGAAAAGGTATTATTACAGAGAGAAAAAATATAAACATGTAGAAGATTACGAGGAGCTGGTAAGAACCTTCCTTTTTGTTAGATTTTAATTTTCTTTTTATTTAATATGATAGATAATACTTCTAATGATCATAGAGTACCATAGAGACACTGCTCCAGAATCCTTACTACCAGAGACCCCACAATTTCCTTACTGAACGGGGGCTTGGCTGATAACTGAGACACTTTGGTCATCAGTCCTAATATATATTCTTGTGAAGAATCTACTAGAGCCATACAGAATTATTTCATCATGTTCCCTCTTGTTGTTTCTGCATAAGAACTTATAACCATTGGCACAAGTAGCTTGATAATGCATTCCATACAACATGGAGAAGTCTGCTTGGCTAATGTAGCTAAATGACCATGCTTAGTAGATACTGTCTTTCCAACACAATTGAAATTTGCAGATAAAAGCCTATCAGTTACTGTAGTGCACCCTTATTTCCCATTGTGGGGAAATTATTTTGTAGTATTTTGGGGTTCTGGGAACACCATCTTGAAATCAAATTAAAGGTGTCCAGCGATTCAATATAGTCCTCCCCAGGCACCCTTTTGTTTACTTGAGTTTCAGCTTCCCTTTTGGCCCTATTCACACCATGCGTTTTGTAGCTTTAAGCTCCAAAACGCTGGAGGAAAAAAAAAAAATGTATTCTCTATGTAGATGGTTCACATCTTCACTCCCAGTCACCTGAAGCCAAAAAAAATTTTGGAGCTTTTTTTTTGTAGCTCAAATTGCAGCAGATTGCATATTTTTCAGTGTGTTTTTATTTCCATGGAAATTAATGAAAGTGCATGATTTACATGTTTTTGTGCGCTTTTGCGCGATTTTCTGCTGAAATGCAAACAATCCTAATAGATAAATGTCAAATACACAAACTATATCATCATAAATAAAATAATAAACACCCAAACCCGAACCAAAAATATACATTTATAATAATTGTTAAGGGTTAAATATTTCTTTATTACATAGTATTGTATTTATTTTTATTGTGTATTTATTTTACAGTAGTACCTAAATTTCACTCTAACCCCTTACCCTAACCCAAACTGAATAATATTAAAAGCTGAAAAAACTAGCAGCAGACAATAGTTTTTTCGATTAGCAAATAAAAAAAGCCAAAGCTCAAAAACACTGTATAAAAATGCGCCAAAATCGTGCATAGAAAAGCCGGAAAACCGACGCTACGCTCAGGTGTGAATGCAGCCCTACTCTGCCTCACACATTCTCCCCCTCCTCCCTTTGCTGCCTTTTCACCTGAAATCTGTCAAAAGACAATGGCTATGACCTCTGACAGCTGGTGCACCCCAAGCATGAAACCTCTCTTAGAAGTAACAGGTGGGGCTGCAGGTATCAGGAAAGATAAATAGAGTAAAGGTGCAGTAACTCTTGGGTGGCATTAACAGATCACGGATTGTTAGTACACATCACTTGCATCTACAATTTAAAAAGGAGCTACAGTCTGCCAGAACATATTTAACAAAATATGTGTCCCTGATTGTTAATGATCGCTCTTCTAACTTTAGGTATTGCTCAGTATGTTATGGTTGTGTGTATATTTAAATCTCTACCCAAAATGTTCCTGCACAATGGCTGGCGTGGCCAAATCCTCTACTGGCATCTGAAGCCACCCGCTTTTCTCTTTCTGTATTTTGTGCAGCTAACTACTCAGCATGCAGATCATGATTTCACGCATGTACAGTATCCTCGCATGGCGCACACTGTTTACAAGTTGTTGCCATAGCAGTGTTGGAAGTTGCCATAGCAATGTTGGCGGATGTTCCCTCCCTGTTATAGCAACTTGTAAACAGGCAACACAAAAGCAGCGAACACCCACCAGGTGCCTAACTCCGCCTGGCATTGCTTCATTCCTTGTTTTGAAATAGTGCAATGGCAGAAGCAGAGGATAACCATTGATTTTTGGAACTGATGACACCGATATCCCAGGAGTCAACAGGTCCCTGTTGGATGACATAAATCGGAAGTGGCAGATACTGCTAAAAAAAAATTAGCTACTAATAGTGGCATGCTTGTTGGGTAGGGTGAAGCTCCACTTTTAAGGTTGAACTTCGGGCAGATGTTAATAAAAAAAAAATATACTGATATTCAATGAAACTATGCACTTAGAAATGGTCTGTGAGAGGCCAGGACAAGGTGCTAGTTAGGGCTGTGCTACTTTGTATAGTACTACCAGTCAACACCATGAACATGCTTGGAGAAGAAGCGGGCTACTGCTTCATTGTTCAGTGACAGACTGGAGCAGATTGATGACCAAATATAGAACAATGACTGCTGTTTTGGTAGGGGTGTCTGGATTCCAAGACCAGCTAAACAGTTATATTTTGTCACGTAAAATCGCTTATGTGTGACAGATGTGAGATAAGCTAGCTACCTGCTCAGCTTCAAAGAACCAAAAATAACCTCATCAAAATGCATAGCCTATTAGCACTATTAGCTGAAAAAAAATTCTGTGTGTGTCCCGTGCCTAAGACGGCTAGTGGCAGGGGTCCATGAACGGCATGCTGGCTCCCTGAGCTTCCGCATATTCCAGGTGATGTCATTTCCAGCAAGGCAGGACTTCCAGCGGAGAGCCGCGGCTTTCGGTTGCTGGGACGCAAGAGGAAGGAGTGGGCCTTTGGTGTCATTTCTGGTCCTCGCAGCAGCGAAAGGACCAGGAACTTTCAAACACAGCCGGTAAGCAGGGGCAGAGGCTCCCGGCTTTTCTTATAGGCTGTTTTTGTTCTCTCTTCTCCTCCTCTGGGATAGAGGGAAGGAGAGGAGCCTGCATCACACTCCCTAGGTCTTTTCTCTGGAGAGTATGATAGGATGGTATTATTTTACTGTGTTGTTTGTACACTGTTGACTGCTGCTAGGTGGTCTGCGGGGGGGGGGGCGGACACTGTTTCTACATAGATTATGCTGTTGTCTGTTTGCTTGGTTTCTTGCAGGTGAAAGCCATCGTAAAGGCCAAGCACTCTTCTCCCCCCTCCAAAAAACAAATGTCACCGCCTTTGGGGACTCTTGGACCAAGCCTTTTATGTAAGGCTTGTATAGCAGACTTGGTTAAATAGGAGACTTTGCCATCTGCTTCTTCAACTCAGTGTAGTAAGCGTCTCACCTCTTTTCAGTCTTTTCGTTCTTATCTGGATTAACGTCCTGGGGAACAGCTAAACAGTCAGCATAATTTAGCATCCAATCCTCTTCCGTCGTCTTCTGCTCCTAAAGAGGCTAGTGATTCAGAGGAAGAGAGGGGTGACTCCCCAGGAGAATCCGATGGGGAAGAGAGAAGAGAAGGATAAGACTCCCTCTTGATACAGGCTGTCCTTGGAAGAGGTGAACGACTTGTTGAAAATCATCAATACTACCCTCAACATTTAAGAGTATAAAGCCCAGTTATCGCTTCATGATAAAATGTACCAGGGCCTGCATAAAGTCGAGCACCATGTGTTTCCAGTACACAAGGTCCTGCCTGAGGTTGTTAAAAGGGAATGGCGATACCCTGAGAGGGCCCCTTTTTTTCTCTAGATCGCTTAAAAAAAGATTCCTTTTTGATGAGGATGATTCTCAACTGTGGAACAAAAGGCCCAGGTTAGAAGCATATTTGGGTATGGGTGTCCTAAAAGATGCCATGGATAAGAGCGGACTCCCTTGACATGGTACTCCACTTTAGCCAACCTCAAGACAGCTAAATCTGGAGCACTGAGAGTGCATATTGAGGCCGGAACTTCCCGGGAGGATCTGCTTGATACATTACATGATTTACCGGATGCAGTTGAGTACATGGCAGATGCCTCTGCGAAATCCCTCAGAATGTCTGCTAGGTCTTCGTTCTTAGTGAACTCAGCTCGCAGCGCATTTTGGGTAAAAGCGTGGTCTGGAAACTTGGCCTCAAAGTGAATCTTGGTGGTCTTCCGTTTAACGGGGATCTTTTGTTTGGCCCTGACCTTGACACCATCTTGGACAGAAGAACAGCAGACAAAAAGAAAGCCTTTCTGGCAAAAAAAAAAGGCGGCACTCCCGGTTTAAAATAATTTTCGTTCTTTTCAGCAAGCCCAGGGTTCTAAAGAATCGGGTCACAAGAGACCTTGGAATCCTCAGCGTTCAAGGCAAAACAGGGGTTTTGCTCAGACCTCCTAACCAGTCAGCCAAAAGCCAGGGATGGTTTTCTGACTCTGGGAGGAAGGCTACAATCCTTTCCTTTCTCCCGCTGTGAAGGACTACACCGACCAGTCTGTTTGTCCTCAATGTGACTTCCCAAGATTACAGACTAGAATTCTCAGAAACCCCTCCAAATCATTTTTGTGTGACTCAAGTACCCAGAGGTTAAGAAAAATCCCTGGCAATGATGTCTGTCTTGCAGGAACTTTTGCAGCAGGAAGTGATCATTCCAGTGCCCCATGGAGAGGAAGGACAAGGGTTCTATTCACACGTGTTCCTAGTCAAAAAGACATTAGGGAGATTTTATTTGATCTTAAACCTAAAGATATTGAACAGATTCATTTGTTACAAAAAGTTCTGAACTGATACGATTTTCTTGGAAAGAAAACTTCTTTCCACAGGGTGCTTCCTAGTATCTATAGATCTCAGGGATGCTTACCTGCACGTCCCTATCTAACTAGCATTCCAAAAATCTGTGTTTAGCAATCAAAGCAGGGGACACAATTTTGCAACTTCAGATCAGAGCCCTCCCTTTCGAACTGTCCTCTGCTCCGAGGATCTTTACCAAAATGATCGGGGAAGCTTTGGCACCGCTCAGGATGCAGGGAGTTTAAATCGTGCCTTATCTGGACTATCTCTTCCTGTTTGCCAACTCGAAAGACCTGTTGTTGGCAAGCTTACAGAGAACAGACAGTCACTTGGAAAGTTTGGGATGGCTTCTGAATACGGAGAAACTGGTCCCTTCCTAGATCATAGGATTTTTGGGTTACACCATTGATTCGACTAAATAAAAACATTTTCTCCTAGAAGAAAAAGTGACCACCAAAGTTCTGACCGCTGTGAAGCAGGTTCAGACAAGCTTGCCAGTTACGGTTCGATTGGCCATGTCAAAATTGGGCCTCCTTACAGCCTCAATCCCAGCTGTTCAGTGGGCCCGCCTCCATTGGAGGGAGCTTCAGCAGACCATTCTACAGAATTAGAATGCTGGGAATCATTGGAAAAGCAGATCACAATTTCCTCTCAGGTCAGGTGGAAATTATGATGGTTAAGGAATCAGACCAATTTAACGTAGGGTTTGTTCTGAATATTTCCAGTTACAAGTAGGCCAACTACAGACGCAAGCTCTTGGGAATGGGGAGCGCATCTCGAGGGTCAGATAATCCAAGGATCTTGGTCAGATATAAAGGCCAAGAGATCCTCCAACTGGAGGGAGCTGAGGGCCATTCTGCTAGGGCTTTAGCTATTCCAGCTTTATTGATCAGAGGCCAACATGTTCACGTTCCATCTAAAAATACTACGGCAGTAGCCTATGTCTCAAAGCATGGAGGCACAAGGAGCAGGGTTCTCCTAACCCTAGCTCTCCCGATTAGGGATAGACCGATATGGTTTTTTCAGGGCTGATACCAATATTTTGATCACAACATATCGGTATCGGCCGATATGGCCCGATATTTTGTTCATTTAAAGTTTTGAAAAATAAAGTCAATTTTTGACACCCATCTGGTACTGAACATGTTAATTTTTGTTTAATGCTTAATGGCTGGCTGTCTGGCACCCTGTGGTGGGTGTCTGGCTGGCTGGTACAGGCCCTGTGGGTGGCTGGCACCCTGTTGTTGGTGGCTGGCTCTTCTGGCACCCTGTGGTGGGTGGGTGGCTGGCTGGCACCCTGTGGTGGGTTTGTGGCTGGCACAGAGGCTGTGGGTGGCTGGCAGGTACAGTGCCGGTGGCTGGCAGGTACAGTGCCTGTGGCTGGCAGGTACAGTGCCTGTGGCTGGCTGCTGGTACAGGGCCTGTGGGTGGCTGGCTGGCTGGCACCGGCTGCTGTGGGTGGGTGTATGGCTGTGATACACTCCCGCGAGACTAGTCCAGACGAGGCTGTCCAAGGCGAGGGAGGCGGCCTAAGAAGACAGAATGACATCACAAAAATATCGGCCAGTTCCGGGGCCGATACCAATGTATCGGGTAAAGTGCATATCGGCCGCCGATAATCGGTCTATCCCTACTCCAGATCTTGTTATGGGCGGAGGACAATCTGGCATCCTTGTCAGCCATAAATCTAGAAGGCAGTGTGAATCAAGTAGTGGATTTCGTGAGCAGGAAGAAAGTTCAGGAATTAGAATGGACCCTGAAATCTTTCAGATAATTGTAAACAGGTGGGGGAGTTCCGCAAGTCGACTTGTTTGGGACTCATGCAAATACATAGGTACCACTTTATTTTTCAATGAACAGGGATGCCCAATTGGAGGGTTTGAACATGTTAGCACAGCCTTGGACCTTCTGTTTGGTGTTACACTTTTCCCCCTTTTCAAATGATCCCTATAGTGCTCAAAAAATTTCAGGAGCAAGCCAGAAGCCTAATCCTAGGGGCTCCCTTTAGCCCAAGAGAACATGGTTCTAGACACATGTTGCCTCTGCGAGAAGATCTGACTCAGGGACATTCTTCATCTAAACTTATGCCAACTCAGGCTAGCAACCTAGTTACTAAAGAACAAATCCTGAAGTAAAGGGGGTTTGCCTGATTTCTACATTGCTAGACAGCAGGAAAAAAGTAGCAAGGGCTATTTATTTCAAGCCTTGGAATTACTACAGCTCCTGGTGCACCTCAAAGAATTGTGTTTCTCAGGCGATAATAGATAATTTCCATCCTTTAATTTTTTCATGACAGAATGGAGAAAGGGTTAGTGGCCAGTACCGTAAAGGCTCAGGTGGCAAAGTTTATCAGTTCTTTTGGAAAAACAGTTGTCTATGGACCCTTTTGGTTGTAAGGTTCGTTAGGGCTGTAGCCAGACCAGTGCCATTTTAAGAATTTTCCAAATTTGTAGTGGTTTTACAGGGTCTGATTAAGACCATTTGAACCACCAAACCGCAACCAAACCACCAAAAGACGTGACAAAATCGGGACTTTAAAAAAAGTGGCAGTTACTTCACCTATAAGGGTCAGTGAGCTGCAGGCTTTCTATGTTGAGCCTTTTTTGAGAATTTTTCCAGACCGGGTAGTTCTGAGGACAGACCCAAGATCCCTGCCGAGTCTCGTCTGTTTTTCATCGGTCTCAGTAAATCTGCCAACTTTCTGCCCATCTCCATCTTGTCCTGAGGTTAAGGAAGAGACTTTTCACAGTTTGGACATTAAAAGATGTTTGTTGCATTACCTTGAGATCATGAGGGAGTTTAGGAAATCTAACTCTCTATTCATACTCAGGACCATGTAAAGGATTTGGAGCTTCCAAAAGCACAATAGGGAGATGGCTTTGAATGGCCATTAAGGAAGTTTACACAGCCTCAGAATTGGAATCGCAGGTGGGTATTGAGGTCCATTCAACCCAGCCTGCAGCAACATCATGGGCGGAACAAGCTTGTGCTTCAACAGAACAAATCTGCAAAGCAGCCGCCTGGACAAGTTTTTCCACTTTCACTTACCATTATAGGATGGATTTGCTTTTGCCCACAGAGCAGTTCTTTGGCAGGAAAGTCCTGCAAGTGGTGGTCCCACCCTAGAGTAAGTACTCGCTTATCTCCAGGTTCTGTCCTGAAAGATGGTTTGGGAAAACCTTAAACTAACAGTTAACGGTATGTAATGGAACCGCCGACCCACACTGTGCTTCTGGGCTTCCGTCAGTATATGGCTTCCTCCAGTCTTGAACATAGACATTCCAGCCGCCCTACATAAAAAAACAGTTGATAAATTAGCTTGTATGTATCTGAAAGCAGCAAACTCCTTTATTGAACAACGCACACAGTTTTTATATACAGCATGGACATCCCCCTCCTGATCAGATTGCCACACACAGGTCAGGGGCTGCCTGATTACATTATCATATGCAGATGAAATTGTATACAGAAATATAATTCACATATCTAAGGAAAAACCAACACAAGCTGTATACTATTTCCACTTAGCAACTAATAGATGACAGTGATTCAATCAACCTTAGCCCATTAACTAGCAGACTTTCAGTCCTCAAGCTCCTGAAATACAATACACATAAACACAGTGTAAACAATAGGGTGGCAAATCAGCATAATTTACAATGCGGGGAAGACAGGTGGTTGAGCTGATGAGGTAGAGGTATTTCTAGGAGCCTTTCAGGACCGCAGCTATTACCCTCCCTTGATTGTGATTTTACTGTTTTGTTTTTTTGCGGTTTTGTTTATACATTTCAGCACGGCTTGAAGTACGTAATTACAACTGAGGCCATGGTGGAAGTATCCTGTCTGTTAAAATTTCCTGGGAAAGTGGGTGAAGCTACGCTCCCCAGGTTTTGTCCTGAAAGACTCCAGGATATGTTTTATGAATGAACAGGATAAGGTAGTGGGATGGAAGGGGTAGGGATGTGGAAAGGGAGGGTAAGAAAAAATTAAAAGGGGGGGGGGGGTTTGGTAAAGAGTGGGTGCAGTACGCTAGAGGAGAAGCTTGTTCTTTCACTGGGCGCAAGAGCCAAAAAGGGCCTTACCCTCATCTGAGAATACAGACTTATTCCAATAAATCAAATTATTGGAGTAGGCCTCATGTTCATTTTGAGCCGATAGTACCATGTTTTCCATCTTATCCAGCTCCTCCACTTTCTCAAGCCAATGTGAAATGGAAGGAGGGTGGGAGTCTCTCCAACGCAGCCCAGTGCTCAATTTGCCAGTGTTAAGGAGGTGTAGAATCCGTTTGGTTTTTTTTTTTGGTTTTTCTTTTTGTTATCCGTACAGCATTTTTTTGGTTTTCCACAGACCTGCACAGAGGTGTATTGTGTTCCATGGGTCCATGTACACAGCTGTGCAGAGATCGGTAAGCGTGCTCTCCATTCAGATACTGCCAGTAAGATCCTGTGCAAATTCACATGGGCCAAAGATATAAAATCCGCTTTTGCTGCGAAGTTCAGCTTTCGTCCAGAGGTTTTTTCTGCACTACTATTTTATACCACTAGATGCCCCCATTCTCATAGCCAGCATCAATCAACCCACTTCCTTTGAAGTCCAATTTTCCTGAACCCATTTCAGTATTTTAACTGTACATTGAAATCGGAAACAGAACAGTGATGAGCTGCTCTTTCTGCTACTCTGCTTTCTCTTCACGTTTCTTGTCCACACATGAACTGATTGGCTGTTTGTGCTGCTTCCCCCCTTCTCCAGTCTGAGCACTTCTGAACAGGGACTGCTAGAGGCTTATATTAGGTCAAATTCAGGTACCTACACTGCTTGCACTTAAAAATTAAGATGAAAGCTATTTTTACAGCTTATTTTAATTAAAATTATGAACTTGTTCTACTTACCTGCTCTGTGCAATGGTATTGCACAGAGTTGCCCCAAACTTCTCCTTCTTGGGACCCCTGCCCACGTTCTGGGTGGTGCGTTGGTATGCAATCATGGGAAGCAATTTCCTAGGGGGGGGGGGGGGGGCGCACCTCAATGTTCGCTCCTGAGCCAGGTTGTGTACATCTAGAGGGGGTAGGGGTTTTGATCTCGAGGTAGTGTGTGTGTGTGTATAATATATATATATATATATATATATATATATATAATGTATGTATGTATGTATGTGTGTATATATATATATATATATGTATGTATGTGTGTGTGTGTGTGTGTGTGTGTGTGTGTATATATATATATATATATATATATATATATATATATATATATATATATATGTGTATATATATAGGGGTCATTTGGTGTCTCAAGCCAACGTGGTGGGACTTTGTGGGCAAGTAATGATATAAGTCAGCAAAGTAAAAAGATTTTGGATTTATTCCATTAATCATATATTGTACATATAAACATACATATTTATAATGTGAAAATTGGTGCTTGGGTAAAGGCCCAATGTGATAAAGGTTATGAAAGATATTCAAGCGAATCTGTGACATATGTGGTTACTTGTGACAAAGATATGGCTATTGTCTCTGTGTTTCCTGTGAAGATTCGAGGAAATAGTGGTTCACAGAGTTCATCCAAATACTGACGCGTTTCGGCTGTTTATAGCCTTTTTCAAAGATTTGTCACCCAGCTGTAATGTATAAACAATAACATTTCAGTTATTGAAGATATATGCAATTTGAGTTACAAAAGGTGATAATGAAGATATTTGTACATACATAGTTTTGTCTTTGTTTCTGCAAACCTTTTTCTCTGTGTCCTTAAAACTCTGCAGCAAGGAACCGTGGTGTACTTTGTTCTGGAAGAGTATATATTGTATACAGGTAAGGTTTAGTAGCGTATATAAACGTTATACCATGTGATTTTTGAAATATTTTCATTTACTCACAATTAAATTGCATATAAACGTTCATGTATAGGTAGCCAGGTAAGTTGCAGCACTGTCCTGTAATGATCCGTTCTAGGGAGATCATATAAGTGTTGTTTTTATGCTTTTACATCAGATGGTGGAATCAGCAGTATTTATTAGTGATTCTAGATGTTTAAATGGATCACAAGGTCCATTATAACTTACTTTTGCCAAGTTTTGTTGAGTAAGGGGGGAGGGGGGGGGGGGGAGAGAGGAGGTGGTTCTTCCAGCTGCCGCAGGTCCGTGTCTTCCTGAGGGAAGTGAGGGGAGACGCCGTCTCCCCGGCCTTTTGAAGCTGTTCGTGCATGCGCAGACGGCGCTGCACGTACTCTGCTTCATTGTCAATGACGTGGCACCTCCGTACTGCACATGCGCCTAGGTGATGCGCGCGCAGTAACTCTCAGACCATTCCTTGAAGGTTTCGCTTCAGGTAAAACTGATTAAACCAATAATGTATGGTTTCCACATAAAAACCCACATTTTAAAAAAAAAATGGATTTGGAGACACCTCATCCGTTCACTGAAAATCTTGGTTACTATGCAGTACCCATTAAAAACAACCTAGGTTGTAATAAGTGGATAGTATTAAAATACACCAAGGTAACCTGCAAGAGCACCTATACCATTAAAATAACAATTAGGAGACATCTCATCTATTCATCAAAAAGCTTGATCACCATATAACCTCCATAAAAAAACAACATAAGGATCCAATTAGGCTTCATAATGATAGAATAAACTGCCTCAAAAAATCCCCGATAAAAACACCTCTGGTGTGTCAAAACTACTAGGATATACCTGAAAACATCTCCCAAGAGGGTACATATTCTTGGCTATCATCATATTTAAGCTGCTGTTAAAACTATGAATATTACATACTATTAGTACAAATTATAAAGATGATGAACAATATATATAACTGTCTGTATATAACTATGTATGTATTCTTTGTTCCAATATGCAAACATCTCTACCCCCTTAATTCTGCACCCGGCACGGTAAGCCCCTGTTGTCTATTATGACAGGGGCTGCAAAATGGGACCTGAAAGGGTTACAAGACGCTTCCCCATCTGACTTTGGTCAGATGATTTCAAGTCTCCTATTCCGTGTCGGCGACAATGAAGCAGAGTACGTGCGGCGCAGTCTGAACATGCGCGAACAGCTTCAAAAGGCCGGGGAGACGGCGTCTCTCCTCACTTCCCTCAAGGAGAGGGAACAGGACAGACACGGACCTGCGGCAGCTGGAAGAACCACCACCTCTCTCTCCCCTCCCCCCCCCCTTACTCAACAAAACTTGGCAAAAAGTAAGTTATAATGGACCTTGTGATCCATTTAAACATCTAGAATCACTAATAAATACTGCTGATTCCACCATCTGATGTAAAAGCATAAAACCAACACTTATATGATCTCCCTAGAACGGATCATTACAGGACAATGCTGCAACTTACCTGGCTACCTATACATGAACGTTTATATGCAATTTAATTGTGAGTAAATGAAAATATTTCAAAAATCACATGGTATAACGTTTATGTACGCTACTAAACCTTACCTGTATACAATATATACTCTTCCAGAACAAAGTACACCACGGTTCCTTGCTGCAGAGTTTTAAGGACACAGAGAAAAAGGTTTGCAGAAACAAAGACAAAACTATGTATGTACAAATATCTTCATTATCACCTTTTGTAACTCAAATTGCATATATCTTCAATAACTGAAATGTTATTGTTTATACATTACAGCTGGGTGACAAATCTTTGAAAAAGGCTATAAACAGCCGAAACGCGTCAGTATTTGGATGAACTCTGTGAACCACTATTTCCTGGAATCTTCACAGGAAACACAGAGACAATAGCCATATCTTTGTCACAAGTAACGACATATGTCACAGATTCGCTTGAATCTCTTTCATAACCTTTATCACATTGGGCCTTTACCCAAACACCAATTTTCACATTATAAATATGTATGTTTATATGTACAATATATGATTAATGGAATAAATCCAAAATCTTTTTACTTTGCTGACTTATATCATTACTTGCCCACAAAGTCCCACCACGTTGGCTTGAGACACCAAATGACCCCCTCATATATTGAGACACCAAATATACCCCCTCCAGGTTGTGTGCATCTATTGTATAGGAAATGGTTTGACAGCACTGCAGTGTCACGAAGACGTGTTTCACAAATCAGGTTCACTTATTCATTTGTTTCAGCAATGAATAAGCGAACCTGATTTGTGAAACGCGGCTGCGGTTTGTGGCATCTGTTCATTGTGCGGTCATGTTTTTGGAGAAATAAAAGACTTTTTATCCGCTGACACTGCAGTGCTGTCAAACCATTTCCTATACAATCGTTACTTCCCTGGTCCACGGACTGGACGTGCACCCAGCACAGATTGGATACTTGTCTCTCACCTGGAAAGGCATCAACCCTATTGTGATAGTGCATCAATTGACACGCACAGTGTGCCTCAGCCCTGCTCTCTGCTCTCGGACAGCAGCAGAAGCCAATGGCTCTGAGCAGAGAGGAGAGCGCTGTTGCGGACAGGCATAGCGCTGGATCAAGATCGGGCTCCGGTGAGTATACAGGGGGGTTGAGGGTCTGATAAAAACTGTGGGGCATTTTTTACCTTAATGCAGGGAATACATTAAGGTAAATGTCTAGCATTTAGAACGATTTTATTGAGGTAGTAATGAACGTCGTTCTTTGTATCTTTTGTAGCTGCCTAGAGTTAAGCCTTAAATTTTTAAGTATCTAGCAAAGTCACTTTTATATCATATGTAAGTAATCATTATTTTTATTCCAGGGAATTAATGGATCACAGGGATCAGACCATTAAAACGAAGAAAAGAATAGTTCACCGTTTGGAACACAGGAGTGATTTTGAGTATTTCATTCACTGGGGCTCCTGAACAAAACATTCCAGTTTGCAGTCACCTTTGATCTCATGTTTGAGTGGCAGTGATTTTACCATCAGCCTGTGTGCAAATGGTATAATTATTGTAATTTCTGCAATTTTCTAAAAGGTCCAAATTGTATTTCATTATATTATTTATCACGGTTGTATACAGTTTTTCTGTGTTCTCAAAAAGGGCTAGATTTAAGGTTTACTATTTTTGTAAGCACTTTTTTTAGCATAAATGTAAATCTGTTTTTGGAGAGATAAGCACTTGGTTAAAAGGCACCTTTGTCAAAATAGAAAACACCTGTGAGAAGACTGTGATGGAAGCAGCCATTTTATAAATATTTGTCCTGATCTTAGTCCCAAGTACTCACACTGGGGTTTGCCACTACACTGAATATACGTTATTCTAGACTTTTGCAGAAGGCTGGACCTTGAGTCTACCTGTTCTATTACTTGATAATTAACAGTTGTTTTAACTATGCTTTGAAACCACCTTTGCATAACTTCCCCCTTACTCTCCCCATATCATGTATACTCCTGTGTACATCCTTCTGACCAATAAGAGAGTAGCCACTGCCTAACTGGGTGGCATTGCAGTCCTACAGAGATATGGCTTTTCATTTTGGACCTTTGGAGAACTGGTCCTAAATGCTTAGTATCTTGTAACCCTACCAGCTTAAAGGAGGAGAAAAGCACCGCGCAGCATGGCTAACGCTCTTGCACCCAGTTGTCTGCTGATCTGATACAAGTAGATATAACTAGAGGTGTTCGGTTTAGGTTGTTTCAAAGTCTAGTTGTTCTTTTAAGAGTTTCACATCTGCTGTAAATAACCACTAATAGAAATGATGTAACCTATTATAACTTTGATTGAGGAGCAGTAAGACAACATTACTGGCCATTCATTTTTTTTTTTCTTGTTCATAGCCTTGGGATGAATGAGAGAAATTACTTGATTTCTCCATGCTAAACATCATGAATGGCCAATACTGTAGTGCCTGCTATTGTATTGTATAGCCGGCATCAGCAGCTCTCAGGATATCTGAACAATGCCTACATCTGGTTGGATGCAGGCCCTGTTCGGTTGAGAACTTTCGGCTCGACTCCTTGTTTTTAATCGACTTTTGTCAAGCCAGGTGGTAGCGACAGGGCCACCCATGGAATGAATTTAGCCAGTTTATCAGTAATTGGCAGAAATGTGATCTGTGTATGGCCAGCTTTAGTTTTGCATTATTCATGAATTCCTCTCTGTACTGCTCTAAAGTAGCAGTGTGAAAGATTGAAACCTGTTCCTGACCACTACTTCTTCATTATGGGTTTGTTTGGAGTCAAAATCAGTCTCCTCTCGAGGTCTTAATTCTTACTTATACTTTTGCAAATCTGCCAATTGACTGTTTTAGAACTGTAAGTCCAGGGTTCACAAATGTTGCCAAACAAGAGGCAGCCTAATTTGATTAGAATTGTGCTGCCAATGTTCTTGATAAATGTCCCCTTCTGTTTAGATGCCTCTAATGTAGACTAAACACAATAGCGCACTTCTTTTCATAATAATGATTATCTTTAAACTGCCCCAAGCCCAAACACTTTGTTAAAATGATACAATTTGAATGTGGGTAAACTTGCCTAGTTATGCACCTATCTTGTTAACTTATTTATAAAGTCTGGAATTTGTGTGTGTGGTGACCCTTTTATTGCACCACCATCACACCATGGCAGGCCCCTGTGTGCTGTAGCCCTGGTCACCCTAACAATTCATGCATTGTATCACTGGGCTATGAGTGTCTATTGCAATACTTGAATATTTGTTCAGCACATGAATTTGAAGCATTTTCTTAAAAAGGGAAAGTCCAATGTTTACAGATATAGCCAGTAAAATAAAAACTTAAGCGCTGTAATTCACATTGTACTAAATGGTATGGCACGATGGTGCTAATGGTAGCTGTATTTTTAAAGCAAAGATAAAGCCAGCAGGGATCAAAGCTATAACTTTGTATACCAGCAGGAGGCACTTCTGTGTTGCATTTATTATGTGGTGTTTTCCCCTGGGGTAGGTGTTTAGTTTACCTTTTAATCACCCCTATAATGTGACAAACTTATTTAGGTTGCCGTATTCTTTTCTTTAAAAAATGCTACCATGTGTTTGCAAATGACTCCCTTCCCAACACACACCTACACTTCTTTTCCTATATTCTCTGTTCTGAAATAGCCACAACACATTTTTATTTCAAAGAATAATTTCAGGCACTTTTTTTTTTCTGGCTGGAGTAAGGAAAAGTGAACACTTCTGTCGGGTTTTTAATTTTGCCTCTGTGGCAGTTTTTTTCTTCGACTTTCTGCCCCTATGTCACCCTTACTAGAAATGAGGGCTTTTTCAGTGAGACAGGAATCACAGAAAGCTCTAAAAACGTTGTCAGAGGTCTTAACCTTACTTCTCCACTGAAGAGATTCCTCCTCTTTTCCTGCCCTCACAGAAAGTCAGGGGAAAAATCTTGTCAGCAGGGACATGCACAGCAATAAAAGCTGGAGGGAGGCTCTAACACAGCCCTTCTCAACATTTAACCCCAGGAGCACCCCCTAAAACAAATGTCAGGTCTTGGGAACCCATAGTAAAACCAATTCATCCAGAGTCAATGGGGAAAAAAAGGCCCTTACATTGGTAGTCCATAGGAAGAATGTAATTCTTTTAGTGGTGGTCAGACTGCCACTCTTACAGATTACTATAGAGATCATTGGTGTGACGCCACTCGCCTTGCAAAGTGCTGTTGGCCTTGGAACTATGCAGGCACTGTCAAGTAGGAGGTCAATCAACTACAACGCCAGGAACCCCCAACAGCTTCTGGAGGACCCAAGGTTTGCACAGAACCCTGGTTGAAAATGGCTACTCTAACCCTTCTCTGCTCTCTTTAAAAAAAAAAAAAAGTTTTGGTTGGAATTTGATATCCTAAATGTTGTTCACAATATGAAAAAGTGTACAGGCCTCCTTGAAAATAAAAATGGCAAGCAGTGATATATAGAACTTAGAAGATTGTAGATTGTAAATGCTGTTTCTTTCTGTCACAGTCACTATCAAAATTACATGTCTTCTATTGTTCAATAATTGCAGTCAGTCATTGCAGATATGTAGGAAAGACGACTGAATTCTGAGGGAATGATGGTTCATTTAACCGATCATGATAATCTGGTCAACTGATATGACACCTTCCAGAGCTCATTGGGGTATTCCATGTTATGAGCAATTGTCTCAGGGACTGGCTGTATATTCAACTGTGTGGCTCCTCTCAGCTCATGTAGTTGCTATTGAGTAGAGGGGACATATTTTCTGTGTTTAAAGTTGGTAGCCGACTGCAGTTCAGGTAAGGGGTGCCCTTGGTGTTAAAACACTTTTCTGCATACGTGTGTTGTTGCATTTTTTGTGTTGATAACTAAAGATCGAATACAGTGTCATCATAGTATTTATTCTTGTCACTGTATAAAAACAGATGAGACATGGTAAGATTCCCATGGAACTGGTTCCTTGCATTGACCGATACAGTGTACATTGTATCAGGCATCTGCTGATCTCTACTCGTTATAGGAAAGTACACACACAAGGTCTGGAGGCTGGTTGATCACCAGAAGAGGACTGCAGCACCATCAAGGAACGGAGGCTATTTCATTTTATATGCCAAAAAAACCCTCCACAGTAGTGTTCATGAGACTTAAAAGGAATGTATAATCATTTGCACATAATTACTTGAACTATTAGGACTAAGGAAATATTTTTAATAAAAGACTGAAAATTTTTGATGAGCTATTTCTGAGCTAATTAGCTAATTCCTAATGCTTCGGGGATCCTTTATTACCTGTTTGTAAAATAGAGATTGTTTACACATAGCTAATTGGATATAAAACATCAATTGAAAAGCTTATAAAAAATGTACAGTTGCCATTTTATCTTTCTATAATGTTGCTTAAACAAAAACACTATTTAAAAAAACTTTGATGGTAGTTGGGCTTCCAACGTTTTGGTTTATATTTAAACTTTCTATGAAAGACACATGTATAGTAAATATGACCTCTAGCCAGGGGTCTCCAAACTTTCTAAATAAATGGCCAGTTTACTGTTCTTCACACTTTGGGGGAGCTGGAGTGGGAGTAGAAAATGCCCCAGATTCAATGGGAGTAAAAAAAAAAAAAAAAAAAAAAAAAAAACAAAATCTGTAGCAGTAGGAGGGGAAGTAGGGTCCCAGTGTTGTCAGTGGGAGGACTATTACCCTATTGTTGGTGTTAGCGGAAATGGTGCCTCATCATTGCATTGGTGTTGATGAGAGGAATAGTGCTCCAAGGATCCACCATACAAAGTTGTTTATATTGTTTGGTAATAATCTTCATGTGTTAAGGTGTTAAATACCTTAAAGCAGAACTAAACCCATCAATTTAACAGTTTTTCAGAATGGTTACATTCAAGGCATGCTGTGAATAACTTGTCACAGCTGCTGCTTCTTCCAACCAAATGCTCAAGCAATCAAATGACTGGGGCCATAACTGATAACGTGCCGCACCATGGCTACTACAGATCGAACAGAGGCAAAGATGACCGCTTCCTTGGCCGTGCACATAGATTCCAGTGTATATCTCCTGCCAAGGAATCTGGTGTACAACCACCTATGGACATGAATGTCTGTACTAGGGTATACAGCAGTACTTACATTTGGGAAAAAAAATCTATGTATCTAGTATGCCTGTAGCAGCCTCAATCTGAGTTCACCTGTGCATAGCCATTCATGTCTATGGGTGGGTGTATGCATCTCCTTGGTGGGGGAAATGCGCTGGAATTTAGATTGCGTAGGCTCATATGTCCATGTGCAGGAAGCCTAATGGGGAGATCATGATATGCAGAAATAAATATTTGCTTAAAAGAAGAATGTTCAGGTATCAGATTTTTTTTTTTTTGTTACCAAAACAATCAAATCCTTTGTGTGTGCAGAGATCTGCAATTATAGATGTTGTGCTAAGTGCTCACTTCTCTGGTTTTGGATCTTGACCTTAAATAATTTGGGAAGCAGGCTAACGAATGCATGTCAAGATTCTGGGAGGTGCATCCTTCCATTGTTCTGCATGGAGGAATGTAGTCCAATGCAGGGCTTTTAGTTTTTATTGAAATTTTTCTTTTACTTGCTATTAACCTATGAACCACTGTATTGAATACATGCTATATTAAATAAAGACACTACGACATAATAACCATATAAAATGCCCCCAAAAATTGGGGGAAAATGTTCTTTTGCAATGAAATGTGGCTATTCCTGTGGAGATGTGGAATTGGGAAATATGCATAGGTGGTCTGTACTTCACATCATAAAGCCTTGTAAAATGAATATTAGTAAAAAGTTTAGCGAAGGCGCCTAGCCCTTAAAAAGATGTTAAAACCTGCTGCCCATTTAATTGTTAAAAACAATAAAAAGGTGTATATAATTGGTAAAAAGGCGCTGGTAATCTTTTTATAGTGCTGGATACAAATACAATGCAAAATTATTTTCATAAAAATCCAATAAATTATAAATATTACATATATAATAATTATTATAGTAAAAGTGCACGTGCTATACTGTACTTGGTACAAAAGAGAATTATTGCAAATCAAAGTGCTTACTAGTGCATCAACATAATAAATTAAGGTGCAAGTGCTAACCTTTACTTGTGCAAAGATTATTGCATCCACAAATTAATTAATAAATTAAGTCACATATGATATATCCTATCCATATATACACCTTGTAAAATGAATACTCGATAGGTTTTTTTTTTTTTTAACCACAGGGGGATATTGAAGTCATAGGAGTTGTATGTGGGATGGAAAAAGGGGCCAAAAATCTTGATGGAAACGTGCAATCCTTTGTAATAAAATATACTTATGCTAACTGCTTGGCTTATAGTGATTTATTTTTATTTTTTGCATCAGAATTTTCTAATCTTGATTACTGACTGTGTTTTCCTTACCAAAGGCTGGCCAAAGTCTGCAGCGTTGGCATCTTTAACACTGTAGTTCCAATTCTAGATGTGAGCATCAGGAACATCATGCCCACCTACATAACTGGATTCCACCACTAATACCTGTGCATGTGTCTAGATAACAGAATTGTGCATCATTGAGCGGCTTGTGCAGAAGCATGTGTCTTGCTGTGTGAATGTACATGCATCCTTATTGATCATATAATTAGCACCAAGCATGTTATTTAAAGGGGAATTCCAAATTTATTTTCACTAGAGCTGAATGGAATAATCAACCCTAGCATAGATGATACCTCTGTACCATGTTGCTCTTTTGTCTGCAGATACCCTGATATTCTGGGTGTAGGTTGTGGCTTGTGATACTTTGTATATCCTGCTAATAGACTCTGTCCCTTCCACAGTGATTTCCTGCAGCAGCTAGAGTCTATATCACTCCCTTCTGTAGTCTTTCAGACTCTGCAAATGATATAACTTCCTTCACAGCTCTGATGGTGGGTAGGATTAAATACATCCTAATTAGGATTCAATCCCACCAACAGAAAGAGTCCAGACCTCCCAAGTCCCCCCTCATAGATCACTGCATTATTCAAGAAGGAAACCCCTTCATACACACACATACACAGCCTGTTCTGAAAGATAGCTGTGCTGCTGCTGGGCAGGATTGAATGGATCACAAATTAAATTAAATCCTGCCAATGAAAAATGCCGACCAGTGTGACCAGGGAGAGTCCCACCCTACCAGAGCCCTGCTATCTGTGAAGTGATTTGTTTACATATAAAGGAAACACCTTCATAATAACCTCCCATAGCCATTCCTCTGCAGTCTTACAGTACGCCATTATTCTTTGGCATGCTGCAAGACAGGAAAGACTCAGGAGGAAGTATGACCTACTTACACCTACATGAAGGCCCAGAAACCCCCAAAGTAACCCTAGCACCCACCCCCTTTAATTCCCAGAAATGATACAAGTGACTCCCATAACCTGCAATAAGCTACAGAAACTAAAAGGAACATGGGATAAATCGTATCAGCACTGGAGAAGGTAGGAAACAGGAAGCCAGGGAACTTTGAAATTCAGCCAGGAGGAGGAGTGACTCCAGGCACAGAAACCTGCTGAATACTGCTAATGGAGGTAAGTTCACATATAAACTAACAGTGGGGTTGTGATTCATTTACATGCACAATGCATCTGTTTTGGTGAGGAAAAGCTGGAGTTCCTCTTAAAGATGAGCCCTGCCATGGCTCAATGCTGAGATGTCTTCAGCTGTTATCCTGTTTCCAGGGATTCTGCAATCTCGTCCTGATACTGACCCAGCTAACCTTTGACCCCTCTGGGATTCTTTCTAGGTGATCTCAGCTGAGATTGATGTGAAAAGGGAAATTCCCACCAGTCATTCTAATCCCTATTAAGGCTGGGTACATACACACGCTCCTGAAATTTACATTGGGTTATATCAGTGGAGGGTGCATAGGTACTTAGTGGTCATCTAGAATTTGCCTGTGTGTAATGCTGTTTACCTTGCATAGTACATTGAGAGCCTCTTTTCCAGGGGTGCTTTAGTGTACAAATACTTACTCTAGTTCCTGATGTCAAGGTCAGGCTTGATCTTGTTCTTCTATGCCCACCTTGGCTATGGGCCAGCAGCGATGCACTGGAAAGAACAGACCAGGTTTTAACTTCAAGAACTGAAGTTGAATTTTATATAATACAGCAGCTTGGGTTTTGGGGCTTCTGTAGAATCCTGAAAGGTATGTTCTTGCAAATACAACATCTACTGTATGGATGTCTATTTTTATTTATAAAGGCTGTTAGGTAAGCTTGAGGATAAACTAGAAGCTAATCTAAAAATGTTTCATTTTAACTTCCTCTGTATCAAAAGTTTTACTTGAGCAACCTGGGCTTGCCTGTAAAAATGTTACTACGGTCCCAGTGAAACCTATTAACATACAGCAAGCTAGTTAGCAAAAAAAAAAATAATAATTATGTTCTTTTATTAGTGATAATTGCATGGTATTTAAACATACAATTTGGTAAAATAAATTGCATGGTAAAAGATAAGCTTAATGCAAGCAAAAAAGTAAACCAATTAAACTGTAGACACCTCAGCATTAAACACATGGTACACCTTGGGCTCTGCATAGCCAACTGTAATGCCATCCCTCTGGTTTAGAAGGCAACTGTTTAATATGTTAGGAAAAAAATGTAAATAAACACCTTTAAAAAAAAAAAAAAAAACCATGGTACAAAATTGTACACTGCTCAAAAAAAATTAAAGGAACACTTTGAAAACACATCCGATCTGAATGGGGAGAAATATGCTGGATATCTATACTTGTATGGACTGAGTAATGCGTTAGGAATGAAAGGATGCCACGTCGTTTGATGGAAATAAAAATTATCAACCTACAGAGGGCTGAGATCAAAGACCCCCCCCCCCCAAAATCAAAGTGAAAAAACAGGCTAGTCCCATTTTGTTAATATTTTATTGCAGCAACTCATGATGGTACATGGTAGTTTGTATGGCCCCAACGTGCTTGTATGCATGCCTGACAACATCGGGGCATGCTCCTAATGACACGAAGGATGGTGCCCTGGGGTATTTCCTCCCAGATCTGGACCAGGGCATCACGGAGTTCCTGAACAGACTGAGGTGCAACCTGGTGGATGGTTTTAAACATAATGTCCCAGAGGTGTTCTTTTGGATTTAGGTCAGGCGAGCGTACAAGCCATTTCAATGGTATCAATTTCTTCATCCTCCAGGAACTGGCTGCATACTCTCACCACATGAGGCTGAGCATTGTTGTGAACCAAGGAGAACCCTGGACCAACTGCACCAGCATATGGGTCCAAGGATTTCATCCCAATGCCTAATGACAGGGTGCCTAAGGTCAGGGTGCCGTTGTCTAGCCTGTAGAGGTCTGTGTGTCCCTCCATGGATATGCCTCCCCAGACCATCACTGACCCACAACCAAACTGGTCATGCTAAACAATGCTACAGGCAGCATAACTTTCTCCACGGCTTCTCCACACCCTTTTATGTTTGTCACGTGTGCTCAGGGTGAACCTGGCGGACCGGTCAATTCTGATGTTCAATGGCAAATGCCAATCGAGCTCCACAGTGCTGGACAGTGAACACAGGGCCCACTAGAGGAAGTCGGGCCCTCAGGCCATCCTTCTGAAGTCTGTTTCTGATTGGTCAGAGATTCACACTAGTGGCCTGCTGGAGATCATTTTGTAAGGTTCTGGCAGTGCTCATCCTGTTCTTCTTTGCACGATGGAGCAGATTCCAGTCCTGCTGATGGGTTAAGGACCTTCTATGGCCCAGTACAGCAACTGCCGTCTTTTGGAATCTTCTCAATGCTCTTGAGCCTGGAGTGCTGGAAGACACAGCAAACCTGGCAATGGCACGTATTGATGTCATCCTGGAAGAGTGGGACTGCCTGTGCAACCTCTATTGCGTCCAGCTATCGCCTCATGCTACCAGTAGTGACACTGACCCTATCCAAATGCAAAACTAGTGAAAAACAGTCCGAAAAGATGAGTAGGGAAAAAAATGTCAGTGGCCTACACCTATAAAACCATTCCTGTTCTAGAGGTTGTCTCAGTGTTGCCCATCTAATGCACCTGTTAAATTCATTACCACCAAAGCAGCTGAAAATTATCAACAACCCCCTCTGCTACTTAACTAACCAGATCAATATCCCAGAAGTTTAATTGACTTGATGCTTAAGGGTCCTTTCACACGGGCTTTCTGCCCAGTGGACTCCGCTTTGCTCAGTGGGGGATCGATCTACCGATCCCGACTCAGCAGGCAGATGACAGGTCCGTCTCCGCTCACTGTGTTGAGACAGACCTATCAGAGCCATGCTCTCCTCTATGGGAGATTGGATGAAAATGGACCGCCTGTCCATTTTCATCCGATCTTATCTGATCCTTAAGACGGATGGAATATAGAGTTTCCATGCATCTGGATTTCACAGAAAGGATCGAATCTGATAGCAGCGGGTGTCAGCGGACATGTCACTGCTGACATCTGCCACTCCATAGGGATGCATGGAGCATCCGATCAGGTCTGCCTGAAAAACTGGCAAGCGAACCTGAGCGGAAAGCCTGTGTGAAAGGGGCCATACTCTGATTAAAAAGTGTTCCTTTATTATTATTTTTTTTTTGAGCAGTGTATTTTATAGTTTGAAAACCGTGTTTCAGCCCATGCAAAAGAAAAACAAGCACGTAAATAAAACAATATTTATTATTTCTGCTATAAAACCTTATCCAATGAAAAAAAAAATTGTAAAAAATTGAATTTCTTTATAAATTTAGTATATGTATTCTGCTACATATTTTTGGTAAAAAAAAAACCCCAATAAGCGTATATTTGCACAAAAGTTATAGCGTCTACAAATGATGGGATATTTTTATGGATTTTGTTTTTATTTATTTATTTTTACTATTAATGGCGGTGATTAGCGACTTTTAGTGTGACTGCGAAACTGTGGCGGACAAATCGGACACCTGACACTTTTTTGGGGACCAGTGACATTATTACAGTGCTAAATAGGGACTGTTGTACGAATGACACTGGCAGGGAAGGGATTAACAGGGGCAATCAAAGGGTTACATGTGTTCCCTGAGAGTGCTCGCCAACTGTGAGGGGGTTGCTCTTACTAGAGAAAGACAGATATGGGTGCTCCTGCTTAGCAGAAACACAAGATCTGTCTTCCTCCCTGTCGGAAAGGCGATCTGCCTTGTTTACATAGGCAGACCGGCGTTCTGTGTCTCTCAGGAATAATCACGGGTGGCCGGCGGACATCGGGTCGGCAGGCCCTGCTGATTGGCTCCTCCTCGAGCCCCTGCACGAAATGACTTGGAGGTACGTGATTTTGCGCAGGGAAGCTGACTTGCCGCAGTAAAAGTACGTTCGGCAGTCGGCAAGTGGTAATGACTGTATGTACACCCGGGGCATATGTGCACAATTCCACCAGGACTCCTATTGGCTCTTTGCAGAGAATACAAGTTTGTACATTGGATGTATGTACTATTATTGATCTCTTATATAAAGCTTGTATATTATTTATATACTGGTGTGCATCTGTATGCTTATGGGTATTATTATATGTTGGTTGCAGTAGCTCTTCTGCTCCCAGTTACACTTTGTTTAGGTTACTGGTAATTACCTAGGAAGGGAATCCCCTCTGTTCAGAGGCCTTGTCCTGAGTGGAGGTACTGCCAAATTTATTATCAAACCCACCCTCTTCCACTTAGCAGTTCTTTTATTAAATACAGTTTCAGAGCAATATCCTGTTTGGGGAGAGTCAGTTCCTATAGCCCCCCAAAACAGGGCTACAAAATCAACATGTCAGCAGTACTGCGGCCATGAAGCTTCTTTTTTACTGGTTGGAAAAGGCTGATCAAAAGGGGTTTTTAAGTAGATAGAGTTCTACTGGTCTAATGGCAAGCACAGCCACCAGCAACATACAATGCATTGTATTTATTTCGGTGCAAGCTAAACAATGCCTGCCATCCATCTAAAGAAGAATCCTACTTTGCATCCATTCGGGGAATGGAGCTAGATTAAAATTACATAACATGCATATCAACTGAGCACAACAGGTACTGCATATCTCTTTGAATTTTAAATACATTTCAGGTTAAATTGCTTGAAAACCCCTTAGAATCAGGGTTTTATTAATTTTACAATCTTCGGCATGCCAATTTTTAAAGCGGAGTTCCGGCCACGAAAATGTTTTTTCAATAAAAATACCCCTGGGACAGTCAGGGCTAGTACATTCCACAATGGATAGCCTCTGTACTGTCCCGGGTCACACTTACCTTTTAGAAGAAATACTTACCTTGAAAATTTCTTCTCCAGCGCTGCCATCTCGGATGTGGGTAGCTGAAGCCAGCGCGTCCTCTTCTGCGTCCTCTTCTCCCAGAATGCGCCGGCACCGGCCCCGCTCGTCCCTTCCGGTGCAGGCGCGTCATCCCTGCATGCTCAGAAGCTGTTTAGCAGGGAATGAGGCGCCCGCACCGGAAGTGACGAGCGGGGCCGGTGCAGGCGCATTGATTCCTGGGAGCGATGACGTTCAGCTCCCAGGAATCAATGCAAAGAGGAAGTGACGGCGTGGGCCGCGGCCGCAGAGGGAGGAAGTGGAAGAAAGGTGAGTATATTTTTCTTCAATAACAAGGTAAGTAAACAAAAAAAAAAAAATCGTAACTATACATTTATTTTTCAGGTGACCAAAAGCAAGCGGAGGGCCCAAAATCGACTGTCGATTTTGTGGCCGGAACTCCATTTTAGCAAGTAATTTTCTATTGGCTAGTAATGACCTGTTCTGTGCTTTGAGTGAGTGGAGAGTCTCTGAACTGGTTCTGGAGCCACTCTGTGTGTTTACTACATGTCAGCCCTTACTCTAAAGTAACATCTACTATTAATCCTTCCAGTGCCAGGCTCCTGCAAAACATTTTACATTTGCAGAGATTACATTTTTGCAGGTCACATTCTTTCACGCCAATTTTGTGCTTTAAAAAGAAACAAAAACTACAAAACACTCTTGCATGAGAAATTGCTCTTTTTATGTTGCACACATATTACTCTCTTAATTACAGAAATGATTTTTTGATGTATAGTGCATTTTTTTTGTGGCCAAAAGCCAAAGACTTATTCTTCCTTGCTTTTCTGGTTGGTATATTTTAAAATAAGAATTGAAAAAAAAAAAAAAAAAAAACTTTTAAAGAAGGGATAAATATATATTCAGATTGTATATTAAGATAAACAAAATAGCTTATGTATTAAAGTATGGTTATGACACGCACTCTGATAAACCTCTGTTGCTGCATGGAACAATAAGCACTGCAGCTATGTATTTAGGGTAAAAAACCCACATATAGCTGCTAAAATATCTTTTTTTTTTTTTTCAAAACTGCCACTTTTTTGGTTTAAAGCAAACAAATAAATAAAGCTCTATTTGTGGGGAAAAATAGACACATTTTCTTGGGTGCAGCGTCGCACGACCGCACAATTGTCCGTTAAAATAACAAAAAATGGCCTGGTCATTAAGGGGGCAAAACCTTCTGGAGCTGAATTGGTTAATAGAGATGCCTCCAGACAAATGTTGCAGCAAAGTCCAGTTGCAGGGGCCCATGAGGACGATGTGGCATCTGTCTTCGTGTCCGAAACCTGAAGACAAGATCAGTGGTCATGGGGGAGTAGCCACCAACTGTTGTCCAACCAGCCTAGGACAGGGCTTCTCACAGGCAGGAACTGTGGCATGGCACTGGACCCTTAGAGTCAGCCTACCTACTTTGTGCTTTACTCTCTCCCTTTACTGTAGTTTCTAATCTAACATGTGACTGCACCTCTAAGCCTATGGTCCCAATATGGCCATGGAAGCCTAGCCTGTCTCTAGCCTATGCTGATTTTTAAGCCCTAAATTTAAAACTAGCTAAGGAATCCCAAACTAGAGGGGACAGATTTAACTAGAATGACAGGAGCTGAATAAAAAACTATATTGCAATAAATAGGTTCACTTACTAATATACTGGAAGGTAACCACAACACATACAGTAACACAGACATATGAGAAAATAGAAATAGAACAGAAATAAGTCTGTCGCAAGTATTCAGAGATACACTCAAGAAGCTATGGGCAGTTGCAACTAATCTATTAGGACTAATGCACTCAAAGTTTTTTCTCCTGCATTTTGCCCTGCCCATTGGGGGTTTAATCATAGGGTGACCCAAAGTCCTGGTGGGCAGGGCGAAATGCAGCAGGGTGTATAGTTTGGTGGGGATGTGTGGGCTTAGGCTGCTCTTTATCATTTATTCACCCAGGCTGGTCAGGAGCAGCAGCGATCTTTTCCTCTTTACATTTACTAACCCCGAAGAGCAATATCAAATGTCCAGTTTGCACGAGGCCTTGGAACTAAGCAATACTTGCATAATTATTATTATTAAGGATTTCTATAGCGCCAGCAATTTTCTCAGCGCTTTACAATAATGGTCTTTGCTTTTGATCTGGGTGAAAATACAGCGTCAGTAGCAGCCCCCGTGTGTATAAGACCATGGTTTAGTTCTCTTACTCTCTTCACTTCCACCTTCTGGATTTTTTAAACCCCTCCCTGAGACCGGAAATGTTAAAGAATATGTAACCCAACATTTCCTATTCCTTATATGTGCCTGCTGTACCATGTACTTGTATGAAAAGTGTCCGGTTCTCTTTGTATTGCTTCCTTTGTGAATCCCAGGTGTTCCTGCCACTCCCTCTGCTTGCCTAATAAAAAAAACTGACCACACTAGGCAGCAGTGCGCAGCATGGTCAGCTCTCTAGCTTTGCTAAAAACTCAGCCTGCTCTCCTCCAATTATCAGACTTGTCCTGATATGCCCTCCATCCCCGCAGAGCCATTCACTGGAAAGACCAGTGTACTGTTGTTTTTCATCCTTGAGCTCTCTGAGCTCCATGCGTAGCTGAGAACAAAGATTATGTGATCACTTATAAAAAAGAGGCAAAAAGGTATTCTAAATGTGTGTATATATATATATATAATAATGTGTGTGTGTGTGTGTATATGTATGTATGTATATATGTATGTGTGTATGTATGTATATATATATGTATATATATATATATATATATATATATATATATATATATATATATATATAATGTGTGTGTGTGTGTGTATATTTAACCACTTCTGAAGCAGAAGGATTTACCTCCTTAATGACCAGGCCATTTTATGCGATACGGCACTGCGTTACTTTAACTGTCAATTGCGTGGTCGTGCCACACTGTACCCAAATGAAATGAATGTCCTTTTTTCCCACAAATAGAACTTTCTTTTGGTGGTATTTGATCACCTCTGCAAATTTTTTTTTTTTGCGCTATAGAGTGACAATTCTGAAATAAATAAATAAACAATATTTTCTTACTTTCTGCTATAGAACATTCAAATAAAAAAAACGTGGTCATCATTTTAGGCCAATTTGTATTCTGCTACATATTTTTGTTAAAAAAAATCCCAATAAGTGTACATTGATTGGTTTGCGCAAAAGTTATCGCGTCTTCAAACTAGGGGAAAGATTTATGTCATTTTTATTTATTTATTCTTTACTTGTGATGGCAGCAATCAGTGGTTGTTAGTGGGACTGCGACATTGCGGTGGTCAAATTGGACACCTGACACTTTGGGGGGACCAGTGACAGTACTACAGTAATCTGTGCTAAAAATATTCACGGTTACTGTACTAATGACACTGGCAGGGAACGGGTTAACATTAAAATGGGGAGCGATCGCGGTGCCCAGCGGCCGGATCCGTACACCTACGTCGTTTCGCGGAACAGAGCCAACCTGCTGCAGTAAAACTACGGCATCTGGTTGGAAAGCAGTTAAACTTAATGGGTTGTTTTACAAGGCGAGGGTATACATATACAGTGCATTGCGAAAGTATTCGCCCCCCTTGAACTTTTCGACCTTTTGCCACATTTCAGGCTTCAAACATAAAGATATAAAACTGTAATTTTTTTTTTGAAGAATCAACAAGTGGGACACAATCATGAAGTGGAACGAAATTTATTCGATATTTCAAACTTTTTTAACAAATAAAAAAAATGAAAAATTGGGCGTGCAAAATTATTCAGCCCCCTTAAGTTAATACTTTGTAGCGCCACCTTTTGCTGCGATTACAGCTGTAAGTCGCTTGGGGTATGTCTCTATCAGTTTTGCACATCGAGAGACTGAAATTTTTGCCCATTCCTCCTTGCAAAACAGCTCGAGCTCAGTGAGGTTGGATGGAGAGCGTTTGTGAACAGCAGTTTTCAGTTCTTTCCACAGATTCTCGATTGGATTCAGGTCTGGACTTTGACTTGGCCATTCTAAGACTCGATTCACACTAGCGCGACTTGTCAGCCTGACAAGTCGTTCTCCCTCGCAGTCCATTGACTGCTAAAGGACCCGTTCTAAGAGGCGCGACACAAGTCTCTCCGACTTAGAAAAAGGGTCCTGTACTACTTCGGGGTGACCTCGGAGCGACTTGCATAGACTTCCATTATGTGAAGTCCATGCAAGTGAGGTTGGATGGAGAGCGTTTGTGAACAGCAGTTTTCAGTTCTTTCCACAGATTCTCGATTGGATTCAGGTCTGGACTTTGACTTGGCCATTCTAACACCTGGATATGTTTATTTGTGAACCATTCCATTGTAGATTTTGCTTTATGTTTTGGATCATTGTCTTGTTGGAAGACAAATCTCCGTCCCAGTCTCAGGTCTTTTGCAGACTCCATCAGGTTTTCTTCCAGAATGGTCCTGTATTTGGCTCCATCCATCTTCCCATCAATTTTAACCATCTTCCCTGCCCCTGCTGAAGAAAAGCAGGCCCAAACCATGATGCTGCCACCACCATGTTTGACAGTGCGGATGGTGTGTTCAGGGTGATGAGCTGTGTTTCTTTTACGCCAAACATAACGTTTTGCATTGTTGCCAAAAAGTTTGATTTTGGTTTCATCTGACCAGAGCACCTTCTTCCAAAGGTGGCTTGTGGCAAACTTTGAACGACACTTTTTATGGATATCTTTAAGAAATGGCTTTCTTCTTGCCACTCTTCCATTAAGGCCAGATTTGTGCAGTATACGACTCATTGTTGTCCTATGGACAGTCTCCCACCTCAGTCGTAGATCTCTGATCAGTCTTCTCCTTGTATGAGCTGAAAGTTTAGACTTAGAGGGATAGCCAGGTCTTCGTAGATTTGCAGTGGTCTGATACTCCTTCCATTTCAATATTATCGCTTGCACAGTGCTCCTTGGGATGTTTAAAGCTTGGGAAATATCTTTGTATCCAAATCCAGCTTTAAACTTCTCCACAACAGTATCTCGGACCTGCCTGGTGTGTTCCTTGTTCTTCATGATGCTCTCTGCTCTTTAAACGGACCTCTGAGACTATCACAGTACAGGTGCATTTATACGGAGATTTGATTACACACAGGTGGATTCTATTTATCATCATTAGTCATTTAGGTCAACATTGGATCATTCAGAGATCCTCACTGAACTTCTGGAGAGAGTTTGCTGCACTGAAAGTAAAGGGGCTGAATAATTTTGCACGCCCAATTTTTCAGTTTTTTATTTGTTAAAGTTTGAAATATCCAATAAATTTCGTTCCACTTCATGATTGTGTCCCACTTGTTGTTGATTCTTCACAAAAAAAATACAGTTTTCTATCTTTGTTTGAAGCCTGAAATGTGGCAAAAGGTTGAAAAGATCAAGGGGCCTGAATACTTTTTCAATGCACTGTGTATATATATGTGTGTGTATATAACACTGTGATTACACCAGCTAACAGTAGATGGTAGTAGGTCCCTTTTCTTTTCAAAAGGTTTCCAAGGCTTAGAGCTGCTTAACTCTGACTAACTCTGACAAAGTCTGAATTCTTCAGCAGCTTCAAGGAAGCCCTGCACTCTTCTTCACTGCCATAGAAAGTCTGAACGAAGCTTAATGTGGTATTAAAGTAGAGCTAAAGGCAAAACCTTTTATTTTGGTTTTGTATAGCGCAAGGAAGGGTTATAATGACCATCAGCTTTTTTAAGTTATAGTAGTGCACTGAAGCAGTCAAGTGTGGTTATATAATAGCCTGAAGAAGGGAGGTGTAGTTTTAGTAGTGCACTGAAAAAGAGAAATGTTGTTTTTAGTAGTGCACTATAGAAGGGAGATGTAGCTATAGTAACGCACTGAAGAAGGGAGGCTTAGTTATGGTAGTGCACTAAAGCAGTAAAGTGTGATTATAGTAGTACACTGCAGAAGGGAGGTGTAATTGGAGTAATGCACCGAGAAAGGGAGGTGTGATTATAGTACTACACTGGAGAAGGGAGGTGTAATTGTGTGTGTGTGTGTGTGTGTGTGTGTGTGTGTGTGTATATATATATATATATGTATATATATATATATAATAAAATTAAAGGAACACTTTTTATTCAGAGTATAGAATCAAGTCACTTAAACTCCTGGGATATTGATCTGGTCAGTTAAGTAGCACAGTCTGTTGTTGATCAGTTTTAGGTGCTTTGGTGTTAATGAAATTAACAACAGGGGCACTAGATGGGCAACAATGAGATTACCTCCAAAGCAGAATAATTTTACAGGTGGAGGCCACTGAATTTTTTTCCCTATCCATCTTTTCTGACTGTTCACTAGTATAGCATTTGGCTAGGGTTAGTGTCACTACTGGTAGCCTGAGGCGATACCTTGACCCTATAGGAGGTTGCACAGGCATTCCAACTCCTCCAGGATGGCACATCAATACATGCCATTCCCAGAAGGTCTCTCACCAAACAATCAGAAACCGACTTCATAAGGATGTTCCGAGGGCCCAATGTCCTCTAGAGGGCCGTGTGCTCACTGCTTGGAAAAAAGGAGCTTGATTGACTTTTGCCATTGAACACCAGAATTAGCAGGTCCGCCACTGGTGCCCTGTGCTTTTCACAGATGAGAGCAGGTTCACCCTGAGCACCTGTGATAGACCTGAAAGGGTCTGGAGAAGCCGTGGAGAAAGTTATGTTGTCTGTAACATTGTTCAGCATGACCAGTTTGGTGATGGGTCAGTGATGGTGCGGGGAGGCATATCCATGGAGGGAAGCACAGACCTCTACAGGCTAGACAATAGCACCCTGACTGCCATTAGGTATAGGGATGAAATCTTGGGACCTATTGTCAGACCCTACCCTGGTGCAGTGGGTTCTGGGTTCCTCCTGGTGCACGACAATCCCTGGCCTCATGTGGTGGGAGTAAGCAGCCAATTCCTGGAGGATGAAGGAATTAATACAATTGAATGGCCCCCACGCTTGCCTGACCTAAATCCAATAGAACACCTCTGGGACATTATGCTTTGGCCCATCTGACGACACCAGGTTGCACCTCAGTCTGTTCAGGAGCTCAGTGATGCCCTGATCCAGATCTGGGAGGAAATACCCCAGGACACCATCAGATGTCTCAAAAGGAGCATGCCCCGACATTGTCAGGCATGCATACAAGCATGTGCAAGCCATACAAACTATTGAGTAGCATTTTGTGTTGCTGCAATTAAATTTCAGTAAAATCAGTATAGATATCGAGCTTGATATTTTTCCCCATTGAGATCTGCTGTGTTTTCAAAGTGTTCCTTTATTTTATTTGAGCAGTATATATATGTGAATAATGTTTGTTTATTTTGTGAACATTTGGTTCTCACACGTCTTCAGGTGCAACACCACTGTATGGAAACCATGGTTGTTGGGTGAAAGTATCAGGTGCTTCTATTTTTTATGAACATTTGACTTGCTTGAACATGGCACTTACAAAATCTTTATTGAGATACTGCAAAATGCTTTCCACATGGCAGATATTTGAGTGATACCAGCCGTTTTGGAATAGTGACAGAAATTACCATAGTCTTAAGTCTCTTGACATTTCTGATCTTTGTATTTAAATGCAGGACCTTTTCTAGGTCTTTTATCCTTGCTCTTCCAAGGGCCAGCATTTCTTGACTGCTGGATTGATTGTTTGATGGATTGATTGTTACTAGTTGATCCAAGGAAACAGAACCTGTCTATTGTTTCTGTGTCTTTATATATTCAACTTTTAAGTAAGCTGTCTTTCCTATTGTTAGAACCTTTGTTTTCTTGATATTCCTTCCTTCCATCACGTTTATATACTTCTTGATATTTAGCTGAAGTCCCATCTTTACACTTTGTAAAGATGTATGAGGCTCAAGGTTCTTGAGGTTTGAATGTTCAGCATGCAGGTTGAATAAGTATTGTGGGACTATGCAGTTTTGCCTGACCTCTTTGCCAATAAGTCACTGCTTCTGCACTACACTGCCAGTGTTTTTCCGCCCCTCCTCGGCCTGCGCCCCTGGCGGGCGCCGTTCTGGCCAACCCCACGGTACGCCCCTGCCAGAACCAGTCTGTGTATCTGCATTATGTCATGACATACCCAAGTGGCTTCTTGATCAATGTAAAAGTTCTTCCTAGGACAAATTAGGCACTTTTGACTTTCTTTTTGTACTCCTTTAATTTTTTTCAATTATCCAGTGTGCATCTTCAATAATGTTTCAAACGTCTTTGTTTTCTAAATTCAATTTATACATCTGTAGCGGGGTTAAATATGCCTAAAGATACTGTTGATATGTGAGAAGGAATTAGGCTCCCTCTAGTGGTAGCTGCATGGAATTTCCCGGGGCTGTGACTTCCTTTTTGGCAAGATGAAGAGACTACATCTCCCAGTGTGCATTGTAAGATCCAGGGTGCACGGCTGCACCGCACAGCTTTATGGGGGAAGTTATTTAAAGGAAGGGAGGAGCCAAGCTCGGCCTCTTTCTGCGCTGGACTCCGAGGAACCAAGAAGCTAGAGCTGAGGACTGATGCTGGATATTAGGCCAAAGCCTAACAGACTTTTCAAAAATGAAATTAGTCATAAATGAGTCCTTATCAGACTGGAACGGATTACATGGAGTCCAGGAGAAATGGGACTACTTAAAAGGTGCATTATTGAAGGCAACAGAAAATTGCATTAGACTTGTCAGTAAAAGCAAAAAAAGGAAGAGACCACTGTGGTACTCAGCAGAAGTGGCCCAAATCATTAAAAATAAAAAGCTAGCATTTTGTAATTATAAAAAAACCCAGAGCAATGAAGATAAGGAAATCTACAAGATTAGGCAGAAAGAGGCCAAGCAAGTTATAAGAACTTCTAAAGCGCAGGCAGAAGAAAAACTAGCTCAGTCTATGAAAAAGGGGGATAAGACATTCTTCAGATATATAAATGAAAAAAGGAAATTAAAACAAGGAATAACTAAATTAAAAACAAAGGACGGAAGGTATGTAGAAGAAAATAAAGGGCTAGCTGACTGCCTTAATGAATACTTCTGTTCAGTTTTTACAGAAGAAAAAGAAGGAGAAGGACCTCCACTTGAAAGGATGACTAATGAATCATTTGATGCATGTGTCTTTACAGAGGAAGACATTCTAAGATTGCTGTCTAAAGTGAAGACAAATAAGTCACAGGGTCCTGATGGGATACACCCAAGATTATTAAAAGAGCTTAGTGGTGAGCTGGCAAAACCATTAACAGATCTATTTAACCAATCATTAGTAACAGGAGTCGTCCCGGAAGACTGGAAATTGGCAAATGTCGTGCCCATTCACAAGAAAGGTAGTAGGGAGGAATCGAGCAACTATAGACCAGTGAGTCTGACATCAATAGTAGGCAAATTAATGGAAACCCTATTAAAGGATAGGATTGTGGAACATCTTAAATCCCATGGATTGCAAGATGAAAAACAACATGGGTTTACTTCAGGGAGATCATGTCAAACAAATCTTATAGATTTTTTTGACTGGGTGACTAAAATAATAGACGGTGGAGGTGCAGTAGACATTGCATATCTAGATTTTAGTAAGGCTTTTGACACTGTCCCACATAGAAGACTTATCAATAAACTGCAGTCATTGAGCATGGACTCCCATATTGTTGAGTGGATTAGGCAGTGGCTGAGTGACAGACAACAGAGGGTTGTAGTCAATGGAGAACATTCAGAACAAGGTCATGTTACCAGTGGGGTACCTCAGGGATCTGTACTGGGACCAATTTTGTTTAATATCTTCATAAGTGATATTGCAAAAGGCCTCGATGGTAAGGTTTGTCTTTTTGCTGATGACACAAAGATATGTAACAGGGTTGATGTTCCTGGAGGGAAACGCCAAATGGAAAAGGATTTAGGAAAACTAGAAGAATGGTCAGAACTCTGGCAACTGAAATTTAATGTGGATAAGTGCAAGATAATGCACCTGGGGCGTAAAAACCCAAGGGCAGAATATAGAATATTTGACACAGTCCTGACCTCAGTATCTGAGGAAAGGGATTTAGGAGTAATTATTTCAGAAGACTTAAAGGTGGGAAGACAATGTAATAGAGCAGCACGAAATGCCAGCAGAATGCTTGGATGTATAGGGAGAGGTATAAGCAGTAGAAAGAGAGAAGTGCTTATGCCGCTGTACAGAACACTGGTGAGACCTCACTTGGAGTATTGTGCGCAGTACTGGAGGCCATATCTCCAGAAGGATATAGATACTCTAGAGAGAGTTCAGAGAAGAGCTACTAAACTAGTACATGGATTGCAGGAAAAAACTTACCAGGAAAGGATAAAGGACCTTAACATGTATAGCTTGGAAGAAAGAAGAGACAGAGGGGATATGATAGAAACATTTAAATACATAAAGGGAATCAACTCGGTAAAGGAGGAGAGCATATTTAAAAGAAGAAAAACTACCACAAGAGGACACAGTTTTAAATTAGAGGGGCAAAGGTTTAAAAGTAATATGAGGAAGTATTACTTTACTGAGAGAGTAGTGGATGCATGGAATAACCTTCCTGCAGAAGTGGTAGCTGCAAATACAGTGAAGGAGTTTAAGCATGCATGGGATAGGCATAAGGCTATCCTTCATACAAGATAGGGCCAGGGACTATTCATAGGATTCAGATATATTGGGCAGACTAGATGGGCCAAATGGTTCTTATCTGCCGACACATTCTATGTTTCTATGTTTCTATGTTTAAGCCTGGAGTGACGACGTTGAACCGTCCTATCTCAAGCACGAGACACATTTCCGGAGCTCGTACCGCTGTTCGCAGAGACTGGAGGCATCCACCAAAGACAGACCTCGCGCAGCTGAACACGGAGGCAGAGACTAAGATCACAGTGGAGCGCGCCAAAGAGACACTCCTGTTGGTGAGAGGGCACCTGCCCAACAACTGACTTATCTGCCAAAGAAGTAGCTTTATCTACAAATAGCGGTAGCGTAACAGAAGGTGATAAACCCCGGGGTAGATCAGCATCCTCTCTCAGGAGACTCATAGACAAACAATAATAGCTATAAAGGAGTCGCCAGAGGCCTATCTCTCTCACAGAAGTTATTGCTCAGTTACATAGACACCCTGCGGTGACAACCAACAACTCACGGCTCTTTCTCTTCTCTTTTGATCTTCATTCCTAATGCGGATTACAAATATATCTGCGCAGTAATTTTTCTAGCGAAGATTCAAAGAAGAAGAAAGAAGAGAACTCTGGGGGAGGGACTCGGAGAGGTTTACCTATCTGGTACTGTGTTTAGCATTAGTGAAGGAGGAGTGTGGGGGCATTTCTTTTATCTCTTTTAAAGCTGATTTAAGTAACCTTTTATGGACTTGTATTGCATTGTATCTCCCTTGCTCAATTTTATACATAGTAAATCAAGCTTTGATTAATTACAATCCTGTGTGCTGTTCCATTGTGTCACCCAGAAGGACTACCATTGAAGAAGGTAACAAGTCACTGTTGCATATTGAAGTATTGTATTCCAATCTGTGTATCCATTTGATAGTCCAGTCCTATTCTGGGTCAGTTGTGCCTGAGGAGGGATCGAGCCAATTTGATTGGGTTGTTAGGTGGGGTGTAGACCCAACAACATAATTAGCAGCTCCTGCGGGGGTGGTGTTACACATCTAATAGTTTTCTTATAACTTTGGGTTCTAGTCTGCATTGAATAATATTAAACATATTCTTGCTGTCATCTGTCTTTACCTTATCCAACACACCTGGTAGTGATGATCAAGGCTGCTGATAGAAATCATGTGGCCCCGTACAGCCTACCTGACCGGGCCCTCCTCCAAAAATATCAAATTGCACTTTTGTAAAAAATGCCATGACCGCTATGCTTCGTAGCCATGCCAGAAATTATACCCCCAGTCAAACAAGACCCATTCAAGTAAAAAGCACTGTTCTGCAAGTGCCCTGCAGCTGTATGCAAAGCAGGCGACAAAGAGCCAATATCTGCACCCCCACAGTGAGCGATCAGTTCCAATCGCCCTCTGTGTTCATTCAGGAAAGGTATGTTCATTCAGGATGGTGAGACCCCTGCTCACTGTCCTGAAGAAACCCCCCTGTGTGCCCTCAGCAGCTTCCGGCAGGAGAGGAGAGTAGGGAAACTGGCAGCACTGTCCCAGATAGCAGGAGGCGCAGATACAAGAACCAATCCCCCTGCAGTGCAGCTAGAGAGAGAAAGAGAAAAGCAGACGCCAGCAGCACTGCAGGGGGATCCACAGAAGTCGCAAGTGTTAGCAATAAGGCAGTACAGCTGCCCCTACTGCTTGTCAGGAATCCGGGCCCCCCTTTTGAATTGATGGGGCTAGGCCCAGTACAAGAGGGCTGGCTGTACTGCCTTATCAGCGGCCCTGGTTGATGACAGAAGGTTCTCACCTTTTTCTCTTCTCTTCAGAAAAAAAAAGCTGATTTCCGGCTCTGTTTACATCAAATGATTAGCTATCGTTGGCTGACAGCTGATCACGTGGTAAGCAGCTGGGATCAGCCCCTTACTTTGATCTGTGATCAGCCGAGTCTCATGGACTTCCTGATTACAGAGCAAGCCGCGCAGGCCCCACCGTCTTTTGGCTATAGCGCGGGCGGTAAGAGGTTAAAGTGATACTAAGCACACACTATGTGATTTAAATTAAATAACAAAAATGCTAGTAAAATCAAAATATCAAAGCATTAGCAGCGCTTAGAATCATGTTATCATAGCAGAAGTCTTTCAATCTCTATACAAAGGAATAATGTCCATATAAAACACCCGGTGAGGATAATTCTTTCTAGGATGGTAGGCCTAGGCACTCTGGACAGGCAGCGCAGTTAATATTTGCAGGAAGCAGATGACCGTAGATCACCAGGCAATAGAAAGTGGTGACACTTGATCAGGCAGGAGCATAGCCAGGACACAAGCCAAAAGGTCATCAACAGCCAGACAGGGAGGCACAGGAACATCAGGCAGAGGCAAAATCAGGATAGGTACACAGGTGGGCAGCGAGGTACAGGAGCAGAGTCAGAGTACGGGACGAGGTCACAGCAGGCAGGCAGGAAGCCAGAGACTGGTTAGGGGAAAGCCAGATTATGCATGGGTATGTAGGTATCACAGGTCAAAGACCAGGTTAAACAGGAACTAGCTGAAGACCACTTAGCAAGCTGTTCATGTCATAGTTCATCTTAAAATAGGCCATTTGTCACCAGCACGTTCTGTTTTGTACGCACATTAATACGTTTGCACATGTGTGCCAATGCCGTTCTGCAGTGAACCTTTGCTCAGAAGTATGAGCGTGCGCATGAACATGAGCCTTCTGGTTCCAATGTTTCAGTAAGCTTCTCTTACATCAACTAATAACAGGGAAATTATTCAAAAGGTTGCATAGACTTTTAAGTCTCCTTTCTTTTTTTGTTTCAATCAATTTATTGGGTATTGGCCTAATGTGAGTTACATAAGAATAAAATTAATGAATAAAACAAAGAGGTGTATAATACCATGGATTAGATATACAACATTCGTATGTAAGATGAAAGTATACATGAGGAAGGAAGATCAGGAAAAAGCTCTGAATGTTAACATATTATCTAAAAAAAATTGTATAGACAGGTGGTCCCCGGGTTACAAACAAGATGGGGTCTGTAGGTTTGTTCTTACGTTGAATTTGTTTGTAAGTCGGAACAGGTACATTTTTTAAGTATAGCTCCAGCTAAACAATAATTTTTAAGTTTTCTTGGATAGCATAGGGAAGGGTTAACACCCCTGTAATGTTTGTGTTGTTGTTTGTTCCCCTGTGCAGAAGATTTTACCCCACTTTCTGTCCCTATGACAATTGGATTTTGAAAAATTTGGATTGTTAAGGAAACAAGGATTGGTGATAAAGCATCAATGGAGACACCTTTTTCCCATGAGAACTCTTACAGGAATGAATTTCCCTTCCTAGGGCTAGATTTCCTCTCACTTCCTGTTGTCTCCCTCTGTTTGTAAGAAGGAGTCATTTGTAAGTCGGATGTTTGTAACCCGGGACCGCCTATAATCCTATAAAGAAAAAATTTACCAAAATGAAACTATAACCTGAAAAAGGGGGGGGGGAGCATTAAGGGGAAAGATGAGGAAGAGAAATATAGGGGGATTTTCTGGATATCGTGTCCATCTAAACACATACGGAATTAAACAGTGAGTAATGAGTAGTCAAGGTTAAGAGCAGCATTATGTTGCAACCATGGTGTCCAAATTTGAAGAAATTTGAAGTGTGTGTCATCTAGAATAGAAAGTTTTTTTGTGAACCATAGTGCCCATGGTACGTTTCACTTCTGCAAAACTCAAGCACGGTTCTCTCCAAGCTTTCACAATAATCTGACGTGAAGCCAAAAATAGGAAGGATACTATTTTCCTTTCTGATTTAATAAAGCGAGAAATTGGTCTGTGAAAAGAGCACTTATGGTGAACAGATCAAAGCTTTTTTTGAAAAGGGCATTTATTAAATCAAATGTGTGCAGCAGTGGTGGCTGGTGCTCAAAATTTTTGGGGGGGCGCAAAAAGAAAAATGTAATAGGTATTGCTTCGCGGCAAAAAACGCGGTAAAAAAATTGCATGACTTTGAGGTCATGGTACAGGCATGGCACAGGTGATGGTATAGGCATGGCACATGTGATGGTATAGGCATGGCACAGGTGATGGTACAGGCATGGCACAGATGATGGCACAGGTGATGGTATAGGCATGGCACAGGTGATGGTATAGGCATGGCACAGGTGATGGTATAGGCATGGCACAGATGATGGTATAGGCATGGCACAGGTGATGGCATAGGCATGGCACAGGTATGGCACAGGTGATGGTATAGGCATGGCACAGGTGATGGCATAGGCATGGCACAGGTGATGGCACAGGTCGGCTTCAATCACTAACCTTCTGACGGCGGCGGGATGGCAGGATTCCGGGAACCGAGACGAGCAGCGCCGTGGACGTCCTCCTCTTCAGTCTTCTGTCTTCCGGTCCGGGCGGCGGGAAGGAGATCGGGCGGTGACGGTGCGTGACTGACGCACACACCGGCACCGCCCCCATTGCGAGTCAGTGATGTCCTGGATGATGATTGGTCCAAGCTGGAGACTGGACCAATCACAGCCAGGATATCACGAAGGTGGGGGTGGCTCAGCGCTTTTTCCTGCGCCCAGGTTACGCCCCCAGAAGGCAGCCAATCGGCGCCTCTTCTGGGTCGTAAACCCCACCCCCCCCCCCATAGCCACCAGGCCCAGCGCATAAGCCTGCAAACAAGATATTTTTTTTTTCAAAACTTTATTTGTTCTTTTTGTCTTTTTTTTTTTCTATTTTTTTTTTTTTTTTTTAGGGGGTGCGGCACTCTGGCGCCCCCTATGCACGGGCCGCCACTGGTGTGCAGCCATAATGATTGAACAATGTGGCAATGCCATATGAATCCGCATACAGGAGTATTGCAACTATGGAAGCACAGAAGGAAAACAGACAGTGTAAACCTAGCTAGAAGAGACGGAGTCATATAGCAGTGGAATAATATCCTGTAGGTATTCTCCTGGGCTAAGACAATAATTAACCCTCCTCTTATGTTAGGGTCAGAACCGACCCGTTTTCAGGTTTTGAATGTCTATAAGTATCACATAAATTTGTTTATTGCATCAAGATTTTTTTACTTTGTCAGGAACCTCTATTTAAACAATGTAATAGAAAAAGAATCCTTTTCACTAAATTATAAAATACTGTGGTGAAAATTAAGACGTTCATGGTGTTAGGGTCAATTCTGACCCAGTTATAATATAGGATTTTAGGACACTAATAAGTTCCAAAACTGAAATCATAAACACTCTCTCTGCTTAGTAACACTGACAGCCAATCCCCTCTCAACCCTGTGAGCTGTAGTTAGGGAGGGGCCTATCTCTTTTCCTGCTTGTCTGCTTCTCTAAATAAAGTGAAGAAACATAGGACAAATACATTTCAGAGTTGCTGACTTTATTTTACCATTTTTTAAATTTGAAAATGAGAGGTATGCTATCAAAAGAAAGGTCTAAGGGGTCACACCAAAAATATTAAAACTAGGGATGCACCGAATAATCGGCGGCCGAACATTATTCGGCCGAAAATAGGGAAAATGGCCCTTTCGGTGTTCGGCCGAATAAATCAAAAGGCCGAATAATTTAAGCCGAACAATGTCTCTCACCTCATTGCGGCTCGCGGTCCTCTATTATGTCCTCTGCAGTAACCCTCTGATATGTATGCATTCTCTGTAGCTTCCGCCCTGACCGCGGCTCGCGGCTCCCTTCCCGCTGGTGTCCTGTCCAGCCGCGTAGGGGGGTGTGACGTCACGCGCGCGTCCCGCCCCCTGCTCCTGACTGGCGGCTCCTTCACACTTGGTCCACACCCCGCCCCCCCTGTTCGCGGCATTTGGCTCTGGCTGCAGTTATAGAGGTATGTGATGTGCAGCTGAACACATTTGGGAGAGAAGAATACAGTTGCTGGCAGCTGCACAAGCATTAGTGTGCAGACTGCCATATGTTGTTGCCACAGTGCCCTATAAAGTGCCCCTTGACATAAAATGTGGCCATCAGCGTGCCCCTTATTTTATGCTAAGGGACATGCTGATGAGCATATTTTATGTTAAGGGGCACTCTGATGGGCATATTTCATTTTAAGGGGCACGCTAATGGGCATATTTTATGTTAAGAGCAATGCTGATTTAAATGTTTTGTTTTGCCCATCAGCGTGCCCCCTAACATAAAATGTGCCCATCAGCGTGCCCCCTGACATAAAATGTGCCCATCAGCGTGCCCCCTGACATAAAATGTGCCCATCAGAGTGCCCCCTAACATAAAATGAGCCCATCAGCGTGCCCCTTATTTTATGCTAAGGGACATGCTGATGAGCATATTTTATGTTAAGGGGCACTCTGAT
The DNA here is from genome assembly GCF_965119305.1 of Pelophylax lessonae. Lineage (NCBI taxonomy): Eukaryota > Metazoa > Chordata > Amphibia > Anura > Ranidae > Pelophylax > Pelophylax lessonae. The sequence continues at coordinate 228,464,677 of NC_138768.1, forward strand.
GAGCATATTTTATGTTAAGGGGCACTCTGATGGGCATATTTTATGTTAAGGGGCACGCTAATGGGCATATTTTATGGTAAAAAATGCGAAACACCGCGTTCGGTATTCGGCCTTCGGCCTTCGGCCAAGCATTTTATTATTATTCGGCTTCGGCTTCGGCCAAGAATTTCATTTCGGTGCATCCCTAATTAAAACCAATCTTTTCAAGGATAAAGAAGCCTAACAAGGTAACCAAGAGGTAAGAAACAAATTTGATGATAAATAATTATTCAGAGGGTATTTTATGGCTGATTTAAAACACGGGTCAAAACCGACCCTAACATCATGGATAGTAACAGAATTCTAACATAAGAGGAGGGTTAAGCAAAGGGCTATTGCTAAACCAATTTTACACCATTAGGAGATATCCGATATCAAACTCCAAGGTCAACTTCCAAGATGAGAACATATTGAGGTTTATCCTTTCTTTTTCATTGAAATAAAAAATGATCTCTTCCCATCTTTGCCCATTGAGTGGTTTTCCAGACTTATTGGCATACTGTATGTTTATTCTCATTTAAATTCATTCTTCTTCACTTCCTTGCAGAAATTCTGGTGCAATGGTATCAATGCCCGTGGCCTTTTTTTTTTTTTTTTTTTTTTTTTTTACAGTGATGTCAGTGCCAGTCTAAATGTATCCTTCAAAACCATTATACATCCTTCTCACCTACTATCTGTATATAAATGTCCCTAGCACAATGCCCTCTACTGGGAATATGTTTAAAATGCTCTCAATACTGGCTGTCATTGACAGCTTGGTCCCCACTGACAATCGGGGTCCTATTAGCATGGGTTCTGATCATGTAGTCACAAAATTTGATCTAGGCATCAATGACTTCTGGGCAAGAAAGTGTTAAAGCAATATAGATATACTGTAGCATCACAAAGTGAGTCAATGTAGGGCTGGTGAGTTACCTACAGGTGTGGTGAGTTACCTACGGGAGACTCCAATCAAACAGGAGTGTGGGACTCCCTCTGCATTGTTAAAGATTTAACAGAGACATGGGCTAGTGGTGGGGAAGGATTAGAACATACTGAATGTCAAGGTATATTGCAATTTATGGGAAGGCAAGCCCTGAGAGAAAACAAAAGGGAGATATAAACCCTGACTCCAAATATCAAAAGATGTTTAATTTTGTACTGTTTTTGGTTATTTTTACATGGTTTCCTTTTGTTTGGGTGGGTGTGGTCTATTAAGCGCTAATACCAAAGTGAAGAGCTGCCAGCACTTAAATAACTGATAAACAAGTCATACAAATAGAAGGAAAAAATGAGTGCAGCGCTAATTAATGATGACATGTGTAAACATAATAAAATAAACATCATGTGATAACATAGTCAATTGAAACAAATAAATGGATCCAATGAAGTCCCATAAATAACAATTGAAAGCAAGATAAGTCCCAAATTGTGGTGGATCTTGAAGATAAACACAATAGTGACCATAAAGTGAAAAGGCGTCCCGTCACAAGATGAATAAATGAAATGGGCGCTCACCAGATGATGTGGGTCTGTATTGCCATATGACAAACAAACCAACCAGGCTTATACGATGACCCAAAATCCTCCTAAGAACTACATCCTTGGTTGTTTTCCTAGGAGGATTTTGGATCATCTTATAAGCCTGGTTGGTTTGTTTGTCATATGGCAATACAGACCCACATCAGCTGGTGAGCACCCATTTCATTTATTCATCTGGTGACGGGACGCCTTTTCACTTTATGGTCACTATTGTGTTTACCTTCAAGATTCACCACAATTTGGGACTTTTATCTTGCTTTCAATTGTTATTTATGGGACTTCATTGGATCCATTTATTTGTTTCAATTGACTATATTATCACATGATGTTTATTTTATTATGTTTACACATGTCATCATTCATTAGCGCTGCACTAATTTTTTCAGTTTCCTTTTGTTTGTTTTTTTTCGATTGTTGCATATTTGTCTTTTGATTAGGGAAGAGTACTCAAAGCTCTGCATTTTTCTTTTTTGTCATCATAAAGCTTTTATTGCTGTCTGAGCCCACAGGGGAGATTCTCCCTCTTTACTTGTCCTGGTGACCATTATCAGTGGGACAGAAAGTGATGAGAAATCTAAACTTAGTTGAGACCAGGGGAAGAAAGAAAGGGAAATCTCCCAATGGGGACACCTGTATAGGTAAAAACTTAAGGGATTTGTCTAACTTTAAAATATTTCTTCTCACTTCTTTTGTATGTACAGAACATGGAGGGAAATCTCCAGACACAGACACAGATTGCCAAAAAAAAAATTGTACTGGGGTTTTAACTATTCCACTATCCATCCAAAATAAAAATACAATGTTTTGGCTTCAGAAATGGTGGCTGCTTGCTGATGTTATTGAAACTTTAGGTTGGTGCTTGTTTAATTAATACAAAAACGTTTTTGGTAGCACTCCAATACCTAATTGTACTGTATCACTGTCCAATTTGCAGGTAAATTAGTATCACAATTAGCAATATAGTTGCGCTTATGTCACTAGTATTGTCTATATTCCCCTCGCACACGCTCCTATGAACAAGGCTCCTCGATAGTGGGTTCTGCATCGTCTACCAGTTGGTTACTGGAAACCTCACAGATAAATGTATATATTTGCCAGCACACCAAGGATCAAATGTTGCACAAAGGTTTTTATTGCAGAAAGATCACATCACAAGAGCAAGTGCAACGTTTCGGAGCCTCGCAGGGCCCCTTCGTCAGGCATGTGATGTCATCGAAGGGGTCCGGTCAGGCTCTGAAACTTTGCACTTGCTCTTGTGATGTGGTATTTCTGCAATAAAAACCTTTGGACGACATTTGAGGATCCTCAGTGTGCTGGCGAATATGTGCGTTAATTTACATGTCACTAGTATGAGGCCAACTTGCTGATGCAACCAGAACAGTCAAGACTAAATATCTAAATTCTCCATTCCAGACATCCAGGAGCCATCTACATGAAGCAAAACTTTGTGTTTTGTTTTTATTAGTTGACATACACTTACCGGCCCCTTTATTAGGAATACCATGCTACTAGTACCGGGTTGGACCCCTTTTGCCTTCAGAACTGCCTTCATTCTTAGTGGCATAGACTCAACAAGGTGTTGGAAACATTCCTCAGAGATTTTGGTCCATAGTGACTGTTATATTCTCCGTGTTGTGAGAGACACAGGACTCTGATCTGGAACGACGGATGTTTATTCAGTACTCACTGTACACTCCAACATGCATTACAGGTCAGCTCGATATCGATCATTGCATCTCTTACATGTGTCTAAGATGGCCACAATGACCCTTGTCATCACTCCTGGGTGAAGCCAGCCTTAAAGTAACAGTACATGTGAAACCCTTCAGGTATAACACCTTCCATCCATCCCTAAAAAAAAAAACATACAAAAAAAAAAAAACACAACAAAACGAGAACAGGCATAAAACAGTAACTAATAATGGTCCAATACAGTCCTCCAACTCAGGAGATTTACATGGCTTCTTCCGCGTCCGGATGTGAGAACAACTTCCAGGGATGCTACGGGGAGAAAATGGCAGCGGATCACTTTCGGCGGGCCCGTCGAAAGTCTCATAACCGGACTTGCAGCTCAAACCGGTCAGGAGGGCGTCAGCGTAGTTGAGGACGGGCACCCAGCGACTCGGGGCCGGAGGAAGCAGGGCTGGCCAGAATGGACACCGGCGGGGCCAAGAGGGGACCCCCTAGCTCAGAGGGTGAACAGACCTCTGGACCAGGGCTGGAGGGCTCTGTTGGAGCTGAGTTCAAAAGTTCAGAGTCCCCCCAAGCATCAGTCTCAATGCCTCCTGATCCGGTAGGAGCAGATCCTTGAGACACTGGAGATGCAGCCGATGTCAGGGATTTGGGCAGCTGAGGACGAGGACGCAATTGGTCCGTATGCCGTCTGCAAATGGAACCATCTTCCAGGCAGACCCTATACATTTTGGTTCCCAAAGTCTCTGTGACGATAGCAGGAAGCCAACGAGTGTTGGAAGCGCCATAAGATCGAGCCCATACCTTTTTGCTGGGCTGTAAACCGGGGAATCTCGTTGTTTTCGACCCTCTCGTCTTGGGACTGCCGTACATGTTCCTGGACCGTTTGAGGGCGGAGCATGTCCAAAACAGTCCATGGCTGCCGACCCAAAAGAAGTTCAGCTGGAGTTTTCCCAGTGGTTGCATGTAGTGTGTTTCTGTAAGCAGAAAGGAAGGAGTCCAGCTGCTGGGGTGACAGGGACTGTTGTTTACTTGTAGCCCCAGTAGCTTTGAAATAGCGTTTGAAGGTCTGTACATACCTTTCTGCTTGACCATTTGTAGCCGGGTGGTAAGGTGCGGTCAACTTGTGTTTGATGTTGTGGGCAGTCAGGAAACTCTGAAACTCCTGGCTTGTGAATTGTGCACCGTTGTCTGTGACAATTTCTCTGGGGTATCCAAACATAGCAGCAAGATGTAACGGTATGGAAATCGTCGCCTTAGTCGTCAGCTGGGTAACAGGAATGACCTTGGGCCACTTTGAATGGGCATCCATTATGATCAAAAAGGTGTGTCCTCTGATCGGGCCTGCAAAGTCCAAGTGTAGGCGAAACCAGGGAACCGTTGGCCAAGTCCAGGGCTGGACGCACCCTCGAGGAGGGTCTCTTGCAGTTTGTGCACATCCAGCACACGCATTCACATATGTCGTGATATCCGAGTCTAGGTTCGGCCACCACACATAGCCTCGGGCCTTTTGTTTCATACGTGTGCCCCCGGGATGACCAGTATGTAGCAAGTCCAGAATGTGTCTCCGGAGGGTCTGTGGAACGATCACTCGGTCTCCCCATAAAACACAGTTGCCAGCCACAGTTATTTCCAGACGCCTACAGAAGTAAGGTTCATAATCCTGTGTGACAGTTGCAGGCCAACCGTACCGTACCCAGGAGAGTATTGTCTTAAGGAAGGTATCCTTGGCTGTATGGGCTGCTACCTCCCCAGAAGACAAAAAGGACAGGCTGGTGTAACGACAACCCTTGACTGGTGGAGAAGAGTCTGTTAATGTCCTTGTCAGACGGGACATGGCGTCCGCATTGGCATTGGCATCATGGCTGCGATACTGGATTTTGTAGCTATATGCTCCCAAGAATAGGGCATAGCGTTGAAGACGGGCCGCAGTCGTCTGGGAGATGCCTTTGTCAGGGCTAAAGATCGGAAGGAGTGGTTTATGATCTGTCAGTATGGTGAATTCCCTACCACACAGGTAAAGATGAAACTTCTTAATTGCCCATATGAGCGCCAGAGCCTCTTTGTCAATGTGAGAGTAATTGCTTTCTGCTTTTGTCAAGGACCTGGAGGCGAATGCCACTGGTTTCTCTGACCCATCTGGTAAAACGTGAGATAGTACAGCCCCTAGACCATAGGGTGAGGCATCACAAGCCAAGGTGAGAGGCCTTTGGAAGTCATAGTGCACGAGCATGCGTGCCGCCAACAGCTTTCGCTTAGAAACTTCAAAAGCACGTTGGCATGCAGCCGACCAGTTCCATCTGGAGTGTTTCTCCAAAAGCTTGTTTAACGGAAACAAAGTGTGTGCTAGATCTGGCAGGAATTTGTGGTAATAGTTCAGCAAGCCCAGGTATGATCGCAGCTGTTGGACGTTGGTTGGGGCTGGAGCTTTTACTAAAGCATCAACTTTGGCTTCCGTGGCGTGTATACCCTCTGCATCCACAAGGTGGCCACAAAACTCCAATTTAGGTACCAGGAATTGGCATTTCGCTAAGTTCACTTTTAGACCCTGCTCTTGGAGCCTTGTCAACACAAGCTCCACGTTCCGCTTGTGTTCCTGGTCCGTCAAGCCCGTGATGAGCATGTCATCTAACAGGCACTGTGTGGAAGGAATGTCTGCCAAAATCTCATCCATTTTGCGTTGCCAAATGGCTGGGGCGGAGGCTACCCCAAACACCATCCGATTGTATTCATACAGGCCCTTGTGAGTGTTGATGGTTAGAAACTTGCGGGACGAAGGGTGGACCTCAAACTGTAAATATGCTTGCCTAAGATCAAGCTTGGTGAACTTTTGACCTCCTGCAAGAGAGGCAAAAATGTCATCTACTCTGGGTAGGGGATACTGGTCTATCTCCAGTTGAGAATTTAGTGCCATGAGGAAATCGTCACAAATGCGTAATTCCCCATTCACTTTCTTTACTGGTACAACTGGTGATGCCCACTCGCTGTGCTCTACCTTTGAGATGACACCTTGTTCCTCCAGCCGGCTTAGTTCAGCTTCCACTCCTGCTCGGATTGCGAAAGGTACCGTCCGAGCTTTGAAGAACCTAGGCTGGGCGTTGGGTTTCAGCCTGAGTCTCACATAGTCATGCTTTATTTTCCCCAAATGGTTATCAAAGACTTGCGGGAATCGCTGTTTCAGGGATTCCACCCATCCCTCTTTATCTCTTGATGGGATGGTCACGATGTTGCAGGGGTTTATGGCGATGTCTGGCATGCCAAAGTGAGCAATCCAGTCTCTCCCAACGAGAGGGGGTCCCCCCTGTTCTAGGATATATAATGACATTCTCTTCGTCTGACCCTTGTAGGATAACTGTACTTTCACGTAACCCAGTGGGTGGAGTATCTGCTTTGAGTATGTCTGCAGTTTGATTGGTGTTGGATGGACAGTTGTTCGGATCAGAAGTCTTCTCCATTGTTTCTGGGTGATAACTGAAAATGCTGCTCCTGTGTCTACATCCATCTTGAATTTCTTTCCTTCCACGGTTACCTCTACAGTCATTGCTGAGGGTGCTGAATGCATATGATGTATGTCCAATCTGTGGAGCACTTCCTCGTCCTCTGATTCAGATGACGATGTATATCTTCCCGCCATATATGCCTTTGTCCTGGGGTTCAGAGGTTGTTTGTTTTGCACCTTCTTACTACGGCAGACTCGTTTCAGATGGCCTGCCTTACCACAATTATGACAGAGCTGATCCTTAAACCGGCAGACTTTGTGATCATGGTCTGTATTCCCACAACGGTAGCAAGCTGACTCCTGGCTTGGTGAGGGTCTATACTTCCAGTTAGCTGCAGTTGGCTTGACTGCTGTTCTGAAACTTCCTCTTTAACCTCTTCCCTTCTGCTCTGGGGGTTCAATGCCTCTGTATCTTTCACAGCCATTTCCATCACTGAAGCTATCTCAATTGCCTTTGTAAGGGTAAGGTCTTTCTCTGTTAACAGTCTCTTTTGGCTAGACTCCCTATTTAGTCCCATGACAAACTTATCCCTCAGTGCAGTCGGTAAGTACTCCCCAAAAGAACAGGTTGAGGCTAGTCTGCGAAGGGCGAGCACATAAGCCTTAATATCTTCACCCTGCTGTTGCTGCCGCTGATAGAACCGTAATCTTTCTGCAATCTCTAGTGGTTTCGGCTGGAAGTGATTTCCTAACAGTGTCAGGAGCTCTGCCAAAGTCTTAGTTGCTGGTTTTTCAGGGAAAAGGAGATCCCTAAGAGTGTCATATGTCCTAGCACCAACCACTGTCAGAAATACTGCTACTTGCCTGTCGCCTAGGATGGCATTTGCACCAAAATACTGTTCCAGTCTCTCAACCCAGGAACTTCAGGATGTCTGTTCTCCATCAAATTCACTTAATGTCCCAATCAATGACATTTTCCTGCTGGGCTCTGTGGGTGTTTGTATCCAGGTGACAATCCAGAGGTTTTTTTTTTCTTTTCTTTTCTCACACGGATAGTAACCTTGTAAATCCCATCCTCGTCACCATCATTATATTCTCCGTGTTGTGAGAGACACAGGACTCTGATCTGGAACGACGGATGTTTATTCAGTACTCACTGTACACTCCAACATACATTACAGGACAACTCTGTATTGATCAATGCATCTCTTACATGTGTCTAAGATGGCCACACTGCCCCTTGACCCTTGTCATCACTCCTGGGTGGAGCCAGCCTTAAAGTAACAGTACATGTGAAACCCTTCAGGTATAACAGTGACATGATAGCATCACGCAGTTGCTGCAGATGTGTCGGCTGCACATCCATGATATGAATCTCCTGTTCCATCACATCCCAAAGGTGGTCTATTGGATTGAAATCTGGTGACTGTGGAGGCCATTGGAGTACAGTGACCTCATTGTCATGTTTAAGAAACCAATGGTGAGATGATTTGAGCTTTGTGACATGATGCATTATCCTGCTGGAAGCCGCCATCAGAAGATGGGTACACTGTAGTCATAAAGGGATGGACATGGTCAGCAACAATACTCAATTAGGCCATGGCGTTTAACCACTTGACGACCGCCCCATGCAGATATACTGCGGCAGGGCGGCTCGGCTGCGCATAATCATGTATATCTACGTAATTATGTGTACGCGCAGTCTCCTAACGAAGACGCGATACTGCTGTGTTTAGACACAGCAGGGGGCAGCCCCCTGGAGGGGCGGCAGCGATCGCCACTGGCCTCCCGCGATCATCAGAGAAACTGACAGAAGACCCGCCTGCTTATGTAAACAAAGCAGGTGGGTCTTCTGTCACACATGCAGAGAGAGATCAGGAGTTTAGGCTAAACTGAAACCCCGATCTCTTTGCCTGTCCCAGAGCCCCCCCCCTCCACAGTCAGTAAAGCACAGTTAGGCATACCTTAACCCCCCTTTGATCACCCCCAGTGTTAAGCCCTTCCCTGCCAGTGTTATTTATACAGTAGCAGTGCATATTATTTACCACCGATTACTGTATTAATGACACTGGTCCCCAAAAAGTGTCAAAAATCTCAGTTATGAGTCCGATCTGTCTGTCGCAATGTCGCAGTCCCGCTAAAAATCGCTGATCATGGCCATTACAAATAAAAACAAAAAAAATAAATAAAAAGTCCAAAAGTCTATCCTGTAGTTTGTAAACGCTATAACTTTTCTCAAACCAATTAAAATACGCTTTTAGGGATTATTTTTTCCAAAAATATGTAGCAGAATACAAATTGGCTTATACTGATAAAAAAAATTAGATTTTTTTAACATTTTTTATTGGGAATGTTTTATAGCAGAAAGTAAAAAATATTGTGTTTTTTTTTTTTTTTTTCCCAAAATTGTTGCTCTTTTTATGTTTATAGCGCAAAATCTAAAAACTGCAGAGGTGATCAAAAGAAAGCTCTATTTGTGGGAGAAAAAGGACATCAATTGTATTTGGGTACAGCGTTGCACGACCGCGCAATCGCGCAATTTTTCATTAAAGTAACGCAGTGCCAAGTCGCAATAAATATCCTGGTCATTAGGGGGGTAAAACCTTCCGGAGCTGAAGTGGTTAAACGATGCTCAATTGGTACTAAGGGGCCCAAAGTGTGCCAAGAAAATATCCACCACACCATTACACCACCATAGAAAAAAGATAACACTATACTAGTGTATCTCCCCGCGCCTCGGAAAAGGTTTTCATTAAATATAAGATAGAAATATAAAAATATGTGTGTAATTAGTGAGATATAAATATAAAAATATATATTGTGTGGCAGCAGCTGTAGATTTAAAATGGATGATAGAAAAATAGCCTAGGCTATATACAGCGCTTGCCGCAAAAAACAATTAACTTAATATATGTGAACAATGCTGAAAACTTATCTTTACAGTATAAGTAAAAATACAAATCAATTAAACATATGAAAATTATTAAAAAGTTCCAAGAAATTGATAAATAGATAAATAAGTCTTTTCCGGTGGTGATCAATATATGTGAATAAAATAAATGTAAAATACAAAAAATAAAGTCTTTTCAAGTGGTGATCAGGTGCAAAGTGCTTCGTGCTCAGTAAATAAAAGTTTGTGACTTTCGTGACGTGGATTCCTCTTTTCCTGTGACTTGTGGTAAAAATAAATGACTTCCCAGAATTATTTGGACCCAATAATTCTGGCAAGTCATTTATTTTTACCACAAGCCACAGGAAAAGAGGAATCCACGTCACGAAAATCACGAACTTTTATTTACTGAGCACGAAGCACTTTGCACCTGATCACCACTTGAAAATACTTTATTTATTGTATTTTACATTTATTTTATTCACATATATTGATCACCACCTGAAAAGACTTATTTATCTATTTATCAGTTGCTTGGAACTTTTTATTAATTTTCATATGTTTAATTGATTTGTATGTTCACTTATACTGTAAAGATAAGTTTTCAACATTGTTCACATATATTAAGTTAATTGTTTTTTGCGGCAAGCGCTGTATATAGCCTAGGCTATTTTTCTATCAACCATTACACCACCAACCTGAACTGTTGATACAAGGCAGGAGCGATCCATGCTTTCATGTTGTTTATGCCAAATTCCTAGAATGTCGCAGCTGAAATCGAGACTCATCAGACCAGGCAACATTTTTTTTTCTATCTTCTATTGTCAAATATTGGAGAGCCTGTGTGAATTGTATCCCCAGTTTTCTGTTCTTACTGTAGCTGACAGGAATGCCATATGGTGTGGTCTGCTGCTGTAGACCATTTGCTATAAGGTTCGATGTGTTGTGTGTTCAGAGATGGTATTCTACATACCTTGGATGTAACGAGTAGTTATTTGAGTTACTGTTGCCTTTCTATCATCTCAAACCAGTCTGCCCATTCTCCTCTGACCTTTGACATCAACAAGGCATTTTTGTCGACACAACTGCCGCTCACTTGATATTTTCTCTTTTTCAGACCATTCTCTGTTAACCCTGTTACTTTATCTCATGATAGTTTTCACATCAAAATGTTTCCTTATCGAAAGCAGATATTACATTGATGCACAACCATTCATTTTACTTATGAAAAATTAACATTTAACCATTGAAAGCCAATATCTTCTTCATAGACACCTTTTAATACCAACCAGTAGTAAAACTTTCAGGTGTAAAGATCTTTATGAATTAATTTTTACGTAAAAAGTCAATAATATAACGCACATGCAGTGATTTAAGCAAAAAAAGCGAATGATACATTAGCTTAGTCTTTCTCAACCTTTTTTCAGTCAAGACACCCTTTGAAATTGTGCACAATCTTGAGGCACGCTAATCTGAAGGTTCGTTCAGACCAAGTGATGTGTGTTCCTGCGCATCGTGTTTTTCAGGGCGCTGCCCTATGCATGTGACTCATAAAAGAAAAAAATGGCAGCATGATTTGCTGCAGTACCATTTTTGTGTGTTCCTGCGCATCGTGTTTTTCAGGGCGCTGATAAAAGAAAAAAATGCCAGCATGATTTGCTGCAGTACTATTTTTGTGTGTTCCTGCGCATCGTGTTTTTCAGGGCGCTCATAAAAGAAAAAAATGCCAGCATGATTTGCTGCAGTACCATTTTTGTGTGTTCCTGCGCATCGTGTTTTTCAGGGAGCTGATAAAAGAAAAAAATGCCAGCATGATTTGCTGCAGTACCATTTTTGTGTGTTCCTGCGCATCATGTTTTTCAGGGCGCTCATAAAAGAAAAAAATGCCAGCATGATTTGCTGCAGTACCATTTTTGTGTGTTCCTGCGCATTGTGTTTTTCAGGGTACTGCCCTATGCATGTGACTCATAAAAGAAAAAAATGCCAGCATGATTTGCTGCAGTACCATGTGTTTTAAGGGGCACGAGTGCATGTACATTCGCCAGATGCGTGGGGGTGCCAATACCGATTAATCCAACCCATGTGTGTCTGCAAAAGGCAGTGCGTTTTTGTGCGGTGTGGGAAAACGTGCAATTTCACAGAAGTGAACAAGGCCTTGCGAACAAGCCCTAAAATGTGAGGCAGAGTTCAGTGGTTTGTAGGTTGTAACGCAAGATTCAATACTTTGTAAGGCAGAGTTCAGAGATCAATAGTTTGTAAGGCGGGGAACTCTACCTTACAAACTACTGAACTCTAAAAACGACTGAACTTTGCCTTACAAATGACTGAACTGTGCGTAGTTCAGTAGTTACACAGAGTTCACACAGATCTGTAGTAACCAAATATAGTTATTTAAAGAAAAAAAAAATTACACATACACAATTCAAATACAAAGTCCAAACAAAAGGTGGTAAAATATGTGTAACATGCCCGCAATTAGTGTTATTAACACTGTCCTGTACCTCCAACAGCTATCAGGAGCACATAAGCAGCCCACCAACCAGCCTTCTTCCTGTGTCCTTCTCTTACACATATGTACTCTGGCCTCCACTGCACATACAGAAGAGTGGCAACCTAGGGTACAAAAAAGCTCCAGAACTTCAGCCCCAGAAAGCTGTGTGGGCGCTGGATCTGTCCTTACTAGTAACTGATGACATAACTGGTTGGCTGGACACAGGCGGGTGACCCATGGAAGTTACATGCGAGTTTACAAGATGACAGACTGGCATCGCAGTTAAAAAAGGGGCTTGATCAGGCAATAAAGAAAGTTTGGGTTGGGGCAGTTTTTTTATATTTTGCTGCAGCCTGCGGACTCTTTGCGGCACCCCAGGGTGCTGGGGTGCCACGGTTAAGATATGCTGCATTAGCATTAGTGTTAAATTGTTATGAATTAATGCCTTTGTCCTCTATTTGCTGTCAATGCCAAGTCTTTCAATGAAGATTGGGGGATGTATTCAAAAGACATTTTGTACAGTGCAGTTTTATACAGTATTTACATACATTACCATGGGGCTGGGAACATCCCTACAGCTTCTACATTTAAAAAGTACAGCAGGTGGTAATTAAATAAGTCAGAGTAAGAAAGGGCTATAACTCCTGTCAGGGTTTTTTTTTTTTTTTTTTGCAATCTGTGTCCCATAGCTAAAACAAGAAGTAAGAGGAAGTCCCTCCAGAGTGAGGGAATTCCTGGTTTTCACCAGGGTCACATGAACTGGTGTCCCCATTGAGAGATTTCACCTCCGATTTTTGCTCAGGGGAAAACCCAAAGTTGGGGATTTTTCTTTCACGTTTGCTCTTGGTGATAATTCTTAAAAAAAGACAATTAAAGAGGGAAAATCTCCCTAAAGGGGGCACAGACAGCAATAAAAAAAATGACAGGTGTTCTAATTCTTCTCCACTATATCCAAATACAAAAAATATCATTAGGTATACTTTAATGATGATTGATTTATGAGAATTATTAATTCTCTATATATTTATTCTCCTGAAAATCTGCACTTGAATCTCTTGGATCTGTTAAGAATCAAGCTATTCGGGATTCCAAGCATGATTTATGATCTATGTTTCTGCAAATACTGGTCAAAAAAAGTTTGTAGTCTCCCACAAGCACATGTTCTTTACTGTCATTTTATATTAAGCAAATTACCATGTCATGTGTTTTCCAAACTGCTTTGGAATTGGCTATTTCCAATGTAAAGGCTGTCACATATATCAGTGATTAAATATCATCATAATGTAAATTTATTTCAGTAATTCAATTCAAAAAGTGAAACTCAAATATTATAACGATTCATTACACATGGAGTGCTATATTTCAAGCATTTCTTTCTTTTAATTTTGATGATTATTGCTTACAGCTAGTGAAAACCCAAAATTCAGTATCTCAGAAGAATGTATTATTACATAAGATCAATAAAAAAAAAAAAAATGATTTTTAATACAGAAATGTTGGCTTACTGAAATATATATCCATATAGAGCAGGGGTGGGGAACCTTTTTTCTGCCAAGGGCCATTTGGGTATTTATAAAACCATTCGGGGGCCGTACAAAATTATCACCTTAAAAATTAGCCTGTTATATTTGGTCAAACATTCAATTATCTCACCCCTAATGTGATGGCTGCAACTGCTTCTCTTTGGTGAAGTGTGTGATGTTAGCTGGTATTGATGATGTTGCTACTCGCAACAGGTTTTCCAGGTTTGCGTCGGTCAGTCTGGAGCGCAGATGACTTTTTTGTGGTGGTAAGTTTTGAAAAGAACTGCTGGTAGGTACTGCTGGTGGGTATAGCTGGCTGGTACTGCTGGTGGGTACAGCTGGCTGATACTGCTGGCTCAGGCTGGTACTGCTGGCTTGTACTGTGCTGTGAGTACTGCTGGATGGTACTGCTGGCTCAGGCTGATACTGCTGTGGGTACTGCTGACTCAGGCTGGTACTGTGTGGTAGGTACTGCTGGCTGGTACTGCTGTGGGTACTGCTGGCTCAGGCTGGTACTGATGGCTGGTACTGTGCTGTGGGTACTGCTGTCTGGTACTGCTGGCTCAGGCGGGTACTGCTGTTGGTACTGCTGGCTCAGGCTGGTACTGCTGGCATGTACTGCTGGCTAGTAATGCTGTGGGAACTGCTGGCTGGTACTGTGCTGTAGGTACTGCTAGCTGGTACTGTGCTGTAGGTACTGCTGGCTGGTACTGTGCTGTAGGTACTGCTGACTCTGGCTGGTACTGCTGGCTCTGGCTGATACTGCTGGTTCTGGCTGGTACTGCTGTGTGTACTGCTGGTACTGCTGTGAGTACTGCTGGCTCTGGCTGGTACTGCTGGCTCTGGCTTGCTACTGCTGTGTGTGCTGCTGGCGGGATAGGCTGGCTAGGAGAAGTGTAGCAGAGCCATGCTGGAGGAAGAGGTGATGTTTTCTGTATTGGTCACAGGCGGAGTGCATTTGATATCACTCCGCCTGTGACTCACTCAAACTGTCATAACGGAGCAGGAACTATACAGGAAGCATCAGCTCCATTCTGACAGATCAGCTGAGAGACACAGACTCAGCTGCATGGGGGGCCGGACCAGATGACTTCGGGGGCCGCATACGGCCCCCGAACCATAGGTTCCCCACCCCTGATATAGAGTATAGTATGCACTCAATACTTGGTTGGGGCTCCTTTTGCATGAATTACTGCATCAATGCGGCATGGCATGGAGACAATCAGCCTGTGGCACTGCTGAGGTGTTATGGAAGCCCAGGTTTCTTTGATAGCAGCCTTTAGCTTGACTGCATTGTTGGGTCTGGTGTCTCTCATCTTCCTCTTGATAATATCCCACAGATACTCTATGGGGTTTAGGTCAGGCAAGTTTGCAGGCCAATCAAGCACAGTGATACAATGATCAATAAACCAAGTATTGGTACTTTTGGCAGTGTGGGCAGGTGCCAAGTCCTGCTCGAAAATGAAATCAGCATCTCCATAAAGCTGGTCAGCAGAGGGAAGCATGAAGTGCTCTAGAATTTCCTGGTAGAGGGCTGTTTTGACTTTGGACTTGATAAAGCACAGTGGACCAATGCCAGCAGAAGACATGGCTCCCCAAATCATCACTGACTAGGGACACTTCACACTGGACCTCATGCAACTTGGATTCTGTGCCTCTCCACTCTTCCTCCAGACTCCTTGACCTTGATTTCCAAATGAAATGCAAAATTTTCCACAGTCCGTGATAATTTGTGGAGTGTGTAATGCATCTATATAAAATATGAGTTTCACTTTTTTTATTGAATTATTGAAATAACTTTTTGATGATATTCTAATTTTATGAGATGCACCTGTATATTTGATGTAAATAACTGCACTAAGCTAAATAAACAAAAAAGCAGCAGCTGTAGTGGGAATCACTATAGATGTAAGGTAAAATGGAAAAGCTGCACTAGACAAATGATACACTGTGGATTTGGCAATAGCACAGAAAAAAACATATAGACTGCAGTCCAAAAATAACACAAATTAAATATGTATGATGGTATTAGAACAGTCCACAGAAAGAGGATTCCAAGGTGCAGGTATAGGGATGATGAATCCACCACCAATAGGTCACTCCAAACAAACCACGGTGAAGCAAGCTAGGTGTAAGCTTACCAGAAAGAATATGGTTAAAGGCCTTGTAAGATCTAAGAGCGATCAGCTACAGGGAAACTTCACATCACCAAATCCTTATCTGTCCAGGGATCCTCCTCGTCAAACCAATGCAAAACACCAGACTCCTCCTGATCCTTTGTTCCCCCAGCAGACGGTGCCTCCCTCCACTCTGGCAGTGGGCTGTCCCTCAGGGTTCTTACATCCAATGCAGGCTATGAACCCTGCATTAGTCTTGATGACGTCAAAGGATCTAAGACTGCTGGAGAGCAGGGGAAATTAGGCTTTGGGAAATGTTCTGGCAGCAGAGAGAAACCTCTCCTCAGCCGGCACATCAGCGGCCACTGAAGCCGGAAGCGGTGTGTGTACACATGGATGACGGTCCAGGCGGTGATGCTGCACAGATTCGCTCCCTCCTCTAGAGGATGATGGGACATGGGCAGGACTGTGTCTTGGCGAGCTCGGATTGGCTGCAGCTGACTGTACTGCTGAGGAATGTATGTCTATTCCTAGCAGTACAGTCAGCTGCAGCCAATCCGAGCTCGCCAAGACACAGTCCTGCCCATGTCCCATCATCCTCTAGAGGAGGGAGCGAATCTGTGCAGCATCACCGCCCGGACCGTCATCCATGTGTACACACACCGCTTCCGGCTTCAGTGGCCGCTGATGTGCCGGCTGAGGAGAGGTTTCTCTCTGCTGCCAGAACATTTCCCAAAGCCTAATTTCCCCTGCTCTCCAGCAGTCTTAGATCCTTTGACGTCATCAAGACTAATGCAGGGTTCATAGCCTGCATTGGATGTAAGAACCCTGAGGGACAGCCCACTGCCAGAGTGGAGGGAGGCACCGTCTGCTGGGGGAACAAAGGATCAGGAGGAGTCTGGTGTTTTGCATTGGTTTGACGAGGAGGATCCCTGGACAGATAAGGATTTGGTGATGTGAAGTTTCCCTGTAGCTGATCGCTCTTAGATCTTACAAGGCCTTTAACCATATTCTTTCTGGTAAGCTTACACCTAGCTTGCTTCACCGTGGTTTGTTTGGAGTGACCTATTGGTGGTGGATTCATCATCCCTATACCTGCACCTTGGAATCCTCTTTCTGTGGACTGTTCTAATACCATCATACATATTTAATTTGTGTTATTTTTGGACTGCAGTCTATATGTTTTTTTCTGTGCTATTGCCAAATCCACAGTGTATCATTTGTCTAGCACAGCTTTTCCATTTTACCTGTATATTTGGACTGGTTTATGTAGCCTGGATTAACCACTTAACGTCTAGTGACGTAGACCTACGTCGGCTGATTTTACGTGGTTGTACCGGGGTAATGCCTCTAGCTAGAGGCATCATCCCAGTACCAGTTTTTAGAGCCGGCGGTCGGCTTTCCAGCGGTAACGACTGATGCGGCACGGGAGCCGCTCGATCGTTACTCCGGCGAGCGGGAGGGGACGTCCCCGTCCCCCCTCCCGCCACCTTCCGCAGCTTTGCCCAGGTCTGCCGTCCCACCGGGAGACCCGAGCACCCAGCCGGCACGTCCGCTGGCTGGATGGAGTCCCGATCAAAGCCGGAAGCGGCTTAGATCGGGTCTCCGATGACGTAACTCGGAGGCGGCGTCCATGACGTCACGTCCGGGTTACTCTGCTGCTAAAGGCAGCAGATTTAAAAAGTGACAGTATTCAAAAATGCAGTTTTCGGCGTTTTGAATACATGGAAGTGTAGTGGAGGGGTCTAGGGTCTTTTAGACCCTTGATCCCTCCATAAAGAGTACCTGTCACTGCATATTGCTGTCACAAGGGATCTTTACATTGCTTGTGACAGCAATAAAAGTGATCTGATTTTTTTTTTTTAATTTAGCCGCCCCCGTCGCAGTTAGCTCACGCACAAAAGAAAACATATATGGATGTTGCGCCGCAAATGAAATCGCTGTTCAAACCACACATGTGAGGTATCGCCGCGATCCCCAGAGTGTGAGCAATAATTAAAAAAAAAGAGCTACACTCTAACTTTAAACTGGTAACTGTTAAAAAATTTTAAAGCATCGCCTATGGAGATTTTTATTGACCATAGTTTGTCGCCATTCCGCGGGTGTGCGCAATTTTAAACCGTAACATGTTGGGTATCTATTTACTCGGTGTGACATCATCTTTCACAATATACCAAAAAAATGGGCTAACTTTACTGTTTAGTTTTTTTTAAATGCAGTGAAATGTGATTTTTTGTAATTTTTCCAAAAAAATGGCGTTTGAAAGACCGCTGCGCAAATACCGCGTAACAAAAAATATTGCAATGACCGCTATTTTATTCTCCAGAGTCTTTGCTAAATATATATATATATATATATATATATATATATATATATAAAATGTTTGGGGGTTTAAAGTAGTTTTCTAGCAAAAAATACTGATTTAAACTTGTGAACAAAAAGTGTCAAAAATAGGCATAGTGGTAAAGTGGTTAAAGGGATTAAAAGCTAAGTAGTAGCTGTTGCTGATAACAACCAATTAAATTTCATTTTTATACTGTGACAAACTAGTAATTTATTGCATCAATAAACCCGGATTTTATACCAGTCTTTATAAAGTCACTCCAGTGTGAGCACAACAAACTTCCCATAAGAATTCAGTGGTGCCTCAAGTACGGCTATTCATCAGTTTCTTTACACTGGGTACCCCATGTTTTTCTTGACCCTAGCAACACTTCTGTTTTGGGTTTATCAACAATAGCCAACAGGCCAGCAGAATACATTAAATCAGGAAACCACAGATTTGGATAACCTATTTTCACCTGGTAATCTGTCCAGATACACACTTCCCGTCCTAGGGTGGCTCTTCTATCTATGGAGGAGCAACAGAGACACCCTTGGACTGTAGTGGTGTCTGGAGTTGGTAGTGTTAGATGGACCAGTAGATTTAAAGGGACTTTATATATTTGTCTAACAAACTAAAAGGGATTGTAAAATCTTGTATTTAAAAAACCAAAAAAAAACCAAACATGTTATACTTACCTCATCTGCGCAGTTGCATAGGGCAGGCCGGATCTTCCTCTTCTCGAGTCCCTCATTCCTGCTCCTGGTCCCTCCCTCATTTTAGAGTGCCCCCACAGTAAGCAGCTTGCTGTTGGGGCACCCAAACCGAGCTGCAGCTCTGTGTATCCATTCAGGCACGGAGCTACCATCCGGCTCCACCCCCTCTCTCCCTGACTTTGACAGCCGCGGGAGCCAATCAGGAGGGAGAGTCTCAGGACAGCCGAGGGACTCGTGGATATTGCTGGACAGAGAGGGGGCACAGATAATTATTAGGGGTGTTGAGGGGGCTGCTACACGCAGACGGCTTTTTATCTTAATGCATAGAAAAAACCTTCCTGACTTTACAACTCCTTGAAGCTGAACTCCAGCTACCAAATTTTAAGCAGTCACTGAAATTCTTCTGTTTCTTATGGGATGAAGGTTGAACAAAAGCTGATCATTTTAAGCCCCCCATGTCAGAATTGGATTGTTTGTCAACCTTCTAATGTCCACTTTTGATGGATAGCTTGGTCTGTTAAAGAAAGCTGAAAAAAACAAACTTATTGGCCATGCCAACTGGTAAAAAAAAAATGAATGCAACCATCATATTTGCTTTCGGGTTTAGATAAGCTTCAGGTTTCAGTATTTTGACTTATAGTTCTTGTATTATTCTCTCTGATTCTCTTCTAATTTACATGATCTATATTATAATCCACTGAAGAGGAGCTGTTTTGTCCACAAAGAGATCTAATTTGCAATGATGGAGTTTCTAACACAGAGGAGCATTTTTTAGTTGACATTTGTCATAAAAGATACTTGTGCCTGGAACTGAATACTGCATCTCAGCTCTTGTCCAGGCTGTAGAATTAATGTTCCACTTCTTTAATATATGTTACATCCAGGTTTAAGAGGAACTTTAGTTTGTGTTTTTCTTTTTTAAATGTCAGCAGCTGCAAATGCTGTAGCTACTGACTGTTAAAAAGCATATACTTACCAGTGCTTGGAGTCCAGCAACATCTTCCCACAGCCCGTTCTTACCAGTGCAGGTCTCCAGTGCTGCCATCTTGGATATGGAAGCTGGCTGTGAATTACTAAGGAACCACAGCCGGCTCCCCACTGCACACGTCCCAGGAGGCTGTTAATGGGGAGGGGCGGGGCAAGGGATGTCATCCTTGCTTAGGCTAGGATCATGGGAGTAGGAGCGGGTAATGATAAAAATTGCTACTGCCCCCCCACCAGAAAAAAAAAAAGCTACAGACTGGGGGGAGGGAGTGAACCAGCGGGACTTCTCTAAACTTCACAACTAAAGACTCTTCTATGACAGCCTAAACAAGTACCAAATCCAGTTACTATGTGATGCATAAGCCTCATCTAATAAACAAAAAATGTTTACTTTTCCCGAGTGAGCCAAATTCTCCCTTATTGGTGTCTTACTCTATCCCCACTCAGACACTGCAGCTCACAGTATGATGGTTTTAGTAGTGCTGTCAAGCAAGAAAGCAGTGGGCAGGACTAGGTGTGGGTAGGTGATGTTTGTCAAACTATAGAGGTTTGAATCAGCAGTGACAGTACTAATAGCAACACCTCCTGCACCATTGTTTTCATGCCACTGACGTACAAGCAGTCACAGACTACATAAGAGTGACAACTGTACTCTGAATTCTAGAGCAGTGCTTCACTGATGCCATACCATCACAGGAAGCTGATTTAGGTGGACTTCACTGGCTGGATCTACAGGTATTTGTGGAGCTTTGTAGTAAAGCTTTGCATCTATAAGGGCAGATTCACATAATTTAGTGCTGCAGTAAATATTTTTTTAATTTGAAACCATAGATCTACTATAAGGTCTAGGGATGGGCGAACGGTTCAGCCCAAGCATGTGTTCAGCCTGAACATTGGCTGTTCGCCCATGCAACAATCACTCGAATTATCGGGGCGTTCAACCATTTGTTTGGCCCGCCGAATGACCACAATGCACTGCGCCACCGCACAATGCATTGGAAGCCCATTCATTTTTACTTTAGTGTCAGTTTCTTTAGTCAGGGCAGGTTTACTGCATTATAGTTCAGTGCATTCGTGCACGTTTAACGCAGTATATTTCTGTGCATTACGTGCCATTTAAGGCAGTATATTTCTGTACGTTAGTGCACACTTAACGCAGTATATTTCAGTGCATTACTGCACGTTTAATGCAGTATATTTCTGTGCGTTAGTGCATGTTTAACGCAGTATATTTCTGTGCGTTAGTGCGTGTATAACGCAGTAAATGTTTATGCGTTAGCGCATGTTTAACACAGTATATTTCTGTGCGTTATTGCACGTTGTAAAACCGTATATTTCTGTGCGTTATTGCACATTTAATACAGTATATTTCTGTGCATTATGTGGCGTATAATGCAGTATATTTCTGTGCGTTAGTGCATGTTTAACGGAATATATTTTGGTGCGTTATGTGCCAAATAACGCAGTATAATTCTCTGCGTTAGTGCACGTTTAATGCAGGAAATTTCAGTGCGTTACGTGCCATTTACCACAGTATATTTCTGTGCGTTAGTGCACATTTAACGCAGTATATTTCAGTGCATTACGTGCCGTTTAATGCAGTTTATTTCTGTGCGTTACTGCATGTTTAATGCAGTATATTTCTGTGCATTACTGCATGTTTAACGCAGTATATTTCTGTGCGTTAGTGCACGTTTAACGTAGTATATTTCTGTGCGTTAGTGCAGTTTTATTGCAGTATATTGTAGTGTGTCAGTGGATTGTGTCTCTGTAGTGAGTACTCAGGTTAAAATGCACCAAACACCACTTTCCACTGATTAAAGTGCATCCATGTACATATTTCCACATCTGTGTTACATTTTGTTAATAAGCACCTTCGCATCATCTCTGGGAGACCAACAAGGAGAGGCAGACGTTCTCATGGCACTGTGAGGGGGCCAGAAGCATATGTGTCCACAGGCAAAGGTGGATGTGGTCAGTCCTCAGGCAGGACATAGTTTCCTCTGTTTAGTAATGTTGCCCGTGCTATCCAGCCAGAGCATGCAGAGGAGGTAGTGGACTGGCTTACTAAACCATCCTCATCCTCCTCATCCTCTGTCACCCAAGCAGAGACTAGTGCGCAGTTCACTGTAGCAGCCAGAGTGCCTAAATCTGCCTCTTTGTCCACAGCTTATTCTGCCATAGCCCCAGCATCAGCATGGAGGAGACAGCTGAGTTTTTTGAACACAGAGTCAGCCACTTGCTCCTTGACAATGCACAGCCATTACTTGATTCAGATGTTGGTTCTGAGGTTTAGGAAGGTAGGAACATGAGCCTTCAGAGAAGGGGGAGAACATTGGTACACAAATTGGCAGTTACAGTGCCTTGCGAATGTATTCGGCTCCCTTGCACTTTGCGACCTTTTGCCACATTTCAGGCTTCAAACATAAAGATATCAAACTGTAATTTTTTGTGAAGAATCAACAACAAGTAGGACACAATCATGAAGTGGAACAAAATTTATTGTATATTTCAAACTTTTTTAATAAATAACTGAAAAATTGGGCGTGCAAAATTATTCAGCCCCCTTAAGTTAATACTTTGTAGCGCCACCTTTTGCTGGGATTACAGCTGTAAGTCACTTGGGGTATGTCTCTATCAGTTTTGCACATCGAGAGACTAAAATTTTTGCCCATTCCTCCTAGCAAAACAGCTCGAGCTCAGTGAGGTTGGATGGAGAGCGTTTGTGAACAGCAGTTTTCAGTTCTTTCCACAGATTCTCGATTGGATTCAGGTCTGGACTTTGACTTGGCCATTCTAACACCTGGATATGTTTATTTGTGAACCATTTCATTGTAGATTTTGCTTTATGTTTTGGATCATTGTCTTGTTGGAAGACAAATCTCCATCCCAGTCTCAGGTCTTTTGCAGACTCCATCAGGTTTTCTTCCAGAATGGTCCTGTATTTGGCTCCATCCATCTTCCCATCAATTTTAACCATCTTCCCTGTCCCTGCTGAAGAAAAGCAGGCCCAAACCATGATGCCACCACCATGTTTGACAGTGGGGATGGTGTGTTCAGGGTGATGAGCTGTGTTGCTTTTACGTCAAACATAACGTTTTGCATTGTTGCCAAAAAGTTGGATTTTGGTTTC
This sequence comes from Pelophylax lessonae, assembly GCF_965119305.1. Classification (NCBI taxonomy): domain Eukaryota; kingdom Metazoa; phylum Chordata; class Amphibia; order Anura; family Ranidae; genus Pelophylax; species Pelophylax lessonae. The sequence continues at coordinate 228,487,545 of NC_138768.1, forward strand.
ATCTGACCAGAGCACCTTCTTCCACATGTTTGGTGTGTCTTTCAGGTGGCTTGTGGCAAACTTTAAACAACACTTTTTATGGATATCTTTTAAGAAATGGCTTTCTTCTTGCCACTCTTCCATAAAGGCTGGATTTGTGCAGTATACGACTGATTGTTGTCCTATGGACAGAGTCTCCCACCTCAGCTGTAGATCTCTGCAGTTCATCCAGAGTGATCATGGGCCTCTTGGCTGCATCTCTGAACAGTCTTCTCCTTGTATGAGCTGAAAGTTTAGAGGGACAGCCAGGTCTTCGTAGATTTGCAGTGGCCTGATACTCCTTCCATTTCAATATTATCGCTTGCACAGTGCTCCTTGGGATGTTTAAAGCTTGGGAAATATTTTTGTATCCAAATCCGGCTTTAAACTTCTCCACAACAGTATCTCGGACCTGCCTGGTGTGTTCCTTGTTCTTCATAATGCTCTTTGCGCTTTAAACAGGCCTCTGAGACTATCACAGTGCAGGTGCATTTATACGGAGACTTCATTACACACAGGTGGATTCTATTTATCATCATTAGTCATTTAGGTCAACATTGGATCATTCAGAGATCCTCACTGAACTTCTGGAGAGAGTTTGCTGCACTGAAAGTAAAGGGGCTGAATGATTTTGCACCAGTTTTTCCGTTTTTTATTTGTTAACAAAGTTTGAAATATCCAATAAATTTTGTTCCACTTCATGATTGTGTCCCACTTGTTGTTGATTCTTCACAAAAAATTACAGTTTTATTTCTTTATGTTTGAAGCCTGAAATGTGGCAAAAGGTCGCAAAGTTCAAGGGGGCTGAATACTTTCGCAAGGCACTGTATGTTCCCCCAGCCGCAGTGTATTGCCAAGTTGTCTCCAGTGGTAATGAGGATGGAGGAGTTGATGAGGTCACTGACACAACTTAAGTGCCGGATAGAGCAGAGGGGGAAAGTGAGGGTGAGGCACAACCCCACAGAGGCAGCCATCATGGAAGAGTAGAGAGCAGCCACCCTATTCCATCACATTGTGGAGCTGTTATCTCCTGGCACCTTTCTCACAGCTCAGCTGTCTGAGCCTTTTTTTAGCACATGTGCAGCCGATCACACTTTGTAATTTGAAATTTGCAAACTTTGTCCCAAGCACATGAAGTGTGGCAAAAAAAAACAGCCATTTGGGTACCACATGCTTGACAAGGCATTTAACCTCCCACCACTCAGCCCGTTGGCAAGAGCCATGGAAAGCCACACAAAAGGGACGCAATTTTATTTCTTCTCCTTACTCACCTTAGTCTACCCTCACTTTAACCTCATGACCTCTCAGCAGCCTCCACTGATAGGGATGATGGTATAGTGCAGTGTGTCCCAGGTCCTTGCAGCACATCTACCAGTAGCACACCACCAGCTGTAGACTATAGCCAGGAAATTTCTCTGCCCCATCTGCTGCAGCGAAAAAAAATACACTGCCACCCAAATGCCCAGCGTCTAAATGCAAGCTTGTCAAAGCTGCTGGCTTTACAACTTCTGCCTTTCCTTCTGGTGGATTCTGCCCCCCCCATGAATTTTGTAGAATGTCCTGTACCACAATGGCAGGTTCCTGGTCGGTATTTCTTTTCATGTAAGGCCATTCCAGCTATGTACCATCACATGGAAGGAAATGTTGTGGCATCCTTGGGCAAGGCAGTCAGCCGCAAAGTCCACGTTACTGCTGACATGTGCTCCAGCAAGCATGGTCAGGGACGCTTTATTTCATTCACAGCACACTGGGTAACTCTGCTGGCAATTCAGAAGGATGCAACAAACCTCCTGTCTGTCATTAGACAGAGAAAGATGACATACTGTATGTCCTCAATTTGGTGGTGCAGAGTTTCCTAAATAGGTACCCAGGGTTGGAAGATCTTCTAAATCAGGCCAGAAGAGTCTGTAGCCATTTCGGGCAGTCATACGCAGCCAGTGCTCGGTTTGCTAAAATTCAGCGGGAATTGCACCTGCCCGTAAACCGCCTGATTTGTGACATGCCTGCCAGGTGGAACTTGAATTTGGCAATGCTGCAGCGGCTGCACATGCAGCAGAGGGTCACCAACGAGTACCTGTGTGATTATGGCACAATGACAGCCTCAGGCCGGCTCTTCTTATTTTCCCCACGCCAATGGTTGCTGATAAAGGATGCATGCACTGTACTGTCACCATTTGAGGAGGCCCCAAGGATAGTGAGCAGTGATGATGTATGCATCAGTGATAGAATATCTGTTGTGTTCCTGCTGGAGGAGACTCTGCGTGGCATTATGGACAGGGCACTCGAGGCAGAGCAGCGGGAGGAAGAGGAGGACTTCCTTTCCTCTCAAGGCCCCCTTTATGCAGACACCATTCTTCCTAAGCCACAGAACGCACAAGAGGAGAGGGAGAACAGGGCACTTGAGGCAAAGCAGCGGGAGGAAGAGGAGGGCTTCTTTTCCTCTCAAAGCCCGCTTTCTGCAGACACCATTCTTCCTACACCACAGAACGCACAAGAGGAGGAGGAGGAGGATTCTGGCAATTTTGGAGGCATTGAAGTAGAGGAAGATATACACCAACCCTCAACAGATGGTTTTCCATCCCCAGAACCCTTGGAAGTAGTATGTGGCTGGGAGGAGGAAGTTCCAGATGAGGAAGCATGCCTATGGCTGTTAGACTTTGCAAAGCCTCAGAAAGCAGAACATGCAAGGGCCCCCATGGACTTAGAGTGGGGAACTGTCCCCCACAGCACTGGGGCAGCTTGACTCAGAACCCTAGAGAAGCTAATGGCGCTTTTCCACTGCCTGGAACCGTACCGGTTTGGCACGCTTTTGTGCTTTTCCACTGCGGTACCGCATGGTATAGGGTCGGAATGGTTCGGTGCGGTACGGTATAGGTTTGCTTTTCCACTGCATGGAACCGAACGGTACGGTACAGTACGGCTCTGAAAAAACAGTACCTACTCGATTGTGGTTCCAACAGGTACCAAACTGGTACCATATCCCACAATCCTTTGCATGCAGTCACTACTAGCCACTGATTGGTCAGAGAATCAAACCCACCCCGTTGTTATCCCACCCACTTAACTTTAGTACTACTTTAGTGGAAAAGCAAACCTATACCGTACCGAACCGTTCCGACACTATACCATGCGGTACCGCAGTGGAAAAGCAAACCGGGCCAAGCAGGGCCGAGTAGAGCCGAGCCGGTACTTGCAGTGGAAAAGTGCCATTTGTGCACAATTATCAGTATTACTGCCCTCTGCTGGTTAAGAGGCATATGTGCTGCTGTACAGAACTCAGTGTTCCCAGGTGGTCCCCCATTCATCCACTAACCAGGTCTAAACCTGCTTAGCTTCTGAGATCAAGCACATACAGGGTGGTGTGGTGTGGCCGTAGGCTATCCCCACTAAGGCAACTCTGATGCTGTAGTCCTGGGCCATCCCCAAGAGCCAGGCAAACAAGCCTTTTACCTGAAACTGAGAAAACTTTACACAAGCTTCCCAACCAGAGCCCTTTCTTCTCCACATGGAGAACCTTATCTGCTCTAAGCAATAAGGACTAATAGGATAGCCACAGGCTGCACAAAGTGCCAGCTTATGCTGTTGTCTGTCGCCCCCAAACAGAAGTAACCTTGTTTTTGTCTCTGCAGCAGGTAGCAACAGTATTGTAAAGCAGCGCAAGCTGTATGCCAACACTTGGGAATGGTAACTGCATCCAGTGTTCACAATAAATTTGTGGCTACAAATAGTGGACAGGAGAACCTCTGACTACCCCATTAAGGCATAGACACATTCTCCTTCCTGGCAACGTATCCTCCCAGCACCTCATTGTGCTAAACAAAATGAGAGGAAGATCCTTGGACTACCTCCATAAGGTATTGCTGACATATCCTCCAAATTAGTGATAAGATGATGTGAAGCATTCGCCAAGTGACATTCACAGCCGTGTCAATATTTCAGTATGTGATCTCCTGGGGAATAAAAATCAAGGTTGCAGGGTGTTTAGTTCACATTCATCCCCACAACACTGTGGCTCCACACTCGATCAGGTCCATTCAGAGTGACCAACTGACGAAAATGTATTCCGTCCTGGCCACATACATTGCTCTCTTTTTTTTTTTTTCCAAAAAAAGATAAAGAAAAACAAAAAGGCATTCCTTGCCAAAAAAATTTTCAGTGCTTTGAGGCTGGCGGCAGATTTAGACAAAAATACCCCAAGCTTCAACACAGGCAAAGTAGACCAGGATGTGCATGTACTCAGAGTGAGGGCACCAGAGACCCAGTTACACACAGTGTATTGGCCACAGAGGAAAAGGAAGCCATCTGCACCTGCAGACTGTCTCCACTGATTAACCAAAAGCTCCAAGGTGATCAGAGGAAGCCTGGGCTGGCCCCCTCCCCCCACACTGGAGCATGCAAAACCACCATCTCTAGTGAACTATAAGAGCCAGCAAGCATGTTTAAGGGGAGAAAAATACAGCTAAAAAATTGCCAGCCAGCTTCATATCATCATTCATACTGTAACAACAGCGAGGAAAGAACCTCCACTGTAATACGGCATCTGTGTTAGTTTTGACTGTCAATTAATGGTATCAGTATGAAATGCAGCAATTTATACTGCAATGTAACTTACCCCCAGCACCAAGGGGAACCCACCATCGAGGGAGATTTACAGCCCATAAGAGGGGGTCTTCTTACCCAGGAGAGAGGCTGAACCTGGGAAGGCCACAAGGAAGGATAACATATTTTTTCAAGGTGTCCGGAGCGAGGACGAAAAAAAAGAACACCTCCACCAGGTACTGCCTGCCTTTTATGCTATTTCAGGGATGTCCTATGGGGGTCAGAGGGGCGGAGTTGACCCGTAGTATGATGGCATGACGCAGAGCCAGGAAAAAACATTTAACACAGGGTGCAAGTATTTTCTTTTAAAGCTTTTGTTTTGTATTTTCACTTGGCTCTCTCTGACTGGAGCAGTCTGGGACAGGCAGAGAGAGAAAAAGGAATCATTCTCCTGACTTTCAGCTGTATGTGTAATTAAAACTTAAGCTGTTTATCACAGTAAAAACATTTGTTTTCATCAAAGCAGTTAGGCCCCGTTCACACTGGGGCGATCCGACTTGCCGGGGCGACCTCAGAGTGGCCGGCACGGACTTCTAAATAACATTGAAGTCTATGCAGGTCGCTCCGGGTCGCCCCAAAGAAGCTCCGGACCCTTTTTCTAAGTCGGAGCGACTTGTGTCGCTCTATTAGAACGGGTCCATAGCTTCTCTATGGCAAGCGACCTACGGCGACCTGTCAGGCGACCAGGTCGCCTGACAGGTCGCCCCAGTGTGAACGGGGACTTAAAGTGATTGTAAAGTCTTGTTTATTTTTATTTTTTAAATAACAAACATGTTATACTTTCCTCCTCTGTGCAGTGGTTTTGCACAGAGCAGCCTGGATCCTCCTCTTCTCGGCCCCTTTTCGCTGCTCTTAGCCCCTACCATCTGCTGAGTGCCCCCACAGCAAGCAGCTTGCTATGGGGGTACCCGAGCCGAGCTGCAGCTCCATGTGTCTATTCAGACATGAAGCTGTGTTTCAGCCCCGCCCCCTCTCCTTTCTGATTGGCTAGCTGACTTTGACAGCAGCAGGAGCCAATGGCGCTGCGGCTGTGTCTCAGCCGATCAGGAGGGATCGTCCCCGACGGTCGAGGGACTCGTGGACATCGCTGGACAATGCATAACTGGGGCTCAGGTAAGTCTTAGGGGTGCTGGGGAGGCTGCTTCACACAGTAGGCTTTTTATCTTAATGCATAGAATGCATTAAGATAAAAAAAAAAAACCTTCTGCCTTTACAACGCCTTCAAGTGTAGCCAGGGCAGTCTTTTAATATTGAAAGGACCCTTGGATAAACATTCTCTTTGGGCCCCTCGCATGCAATTTCGCTCTCCACCTGCTTCTAAACATACAATAAATAGCAGCTTAACTCAAAATCAGTTTAGTGCAGCAGATCAGGCAGCAATGTGATTGGCTGCCAGAGGTTATAGCATAACATTACCGCTCACTGATTAGTTGCTAAAGGTAACAGCACATCATTTCTGCTTGCTAATTGGTTGCTAGAGATTATTGCACATCATTATCACTCACTCATTGGTTTCTAAGGCTAGGGGGTGTGTGATCAGTGGCAGTGGTGGTGAAAGGGAGGGTGGTGGTGGAATGGTATCAGTGGCAGTGCTGGGGCTTGGGTATGATCAGTGGCAGTGCTGGGAGGTTGATGGGATCAGTGGCAGTGCTGCAGGAGGTGGGGGCTGGGATGAGTGAAGACAGTGCTGGTGGGGGTGGGATGAGTGGCAGCACTTGGGGGGATTTGAATCAGTAGCAGTGCTTTGGGGGGTGGGTGGGATCAGTGGCAGTGCTTGGAGTAGATGTGATCAGTGGCAGTGCTGGGTGGAGATGGTATCAGAGACACTCACTTGCTGTCACCTGTCAGCCATTGTTCACTCAGAGAGAGAGTGGGTGAAAGAGAGATGGGGAAGAGAGGGAGGGGGTGAGAGAGAGAGAGAGAGAGAAAGTGGGGAATGAGAGAGAGGGGGTGAGTGAGGGGGGTGAGAGGGAGATGGGGAGGGATGAGAGTGAGAGAGAGAGCGGGTGAGAGAGAGCAGGGGGGGGCTGAGAGAGAGATGAGGGGTGAGAAAGAAAAAGGGTAAGAAAGGGGTGAGGGGGGATGAGAGAGAGAGAGAGAGAGAGGGATGAGAGAAGGAAGGTTAAGAGATGGGTGAGGGGTGGTTGGGTAAAAGAGAGAGGGGATGGGAGAGAGGGAGAGAGACAGGGGGGTCAGAGAAAAGGGGGTGAGAGAGACAGAGGGGGGCTATGGGGGGTGTGAGAGAGAGAGAGACGGGGTGAGAAGGGGGATAAGAGAGAAGGGGGAGGGGAGGATGAGAGAGAGAGACACCTAACCCTGTCTGGAGTCCCTTTTGTGCACCTGCTGTCCTAGTCCCTGTCTGTGGGTAGGGGGTGTGTGATGCCCAGTACCTTCCATAGGACATTAACACTGGCTAGCACTTCTTCTCCTTCTAGGTGAGGATGGGGGTGCTCTGCTCCTTCCAGCGGATTCCCATCCATGTGATAGACCGTGGATTGTCCCAGGTAGCAGTCTCTGCCTGCCTGCCTCCCGCCGGTCCTCTGGGCCCCTGATCAGCCTGTCCTCCGTGTCGCTGTCGGAGCTGGAGTGGAGTCAGGGTTGCTGCATCTGCTGCTTCTTACCTCTCCGGTGGTTAGGGAGCTCTTCCCCCCTCCTAGAAAATGGATGTTGGGCGCTTCTGACCAAACAAGAGGAGGGGGGAATCCACCGCAGTAAAGGGGGCGCAGGGGATGTCTCCAGATTCTTGGTGTGGACTGTCCGGGGTGGCTGGGTACAAGGCAGCACTGGCAGAAAAAACTCAGAAAATTCCGCTGGCAAAAGTGAGAAGAGAAACAGGTGCCACTGTAACAAGCCAAAGGTTTTTTATTGCACAAAATTGCATAGTATCTTACACAGTAGTAAGCTCCAGTCCATGTAGCAGCATCCCCAGCCGCATGATCCGGCCGTCCACCGGCCCAGAAACAACGTTACAGGAAGCTGGTCCGAGGAGCTGGTTACACCGGAAGCCGCAATGGAACGCAGGCTACCGGAAATGACGCAACGCGTTTCGGAGCATGCGCACTCGGCTCCTTCCTCAAGCGCTTCCTAGGCTCTCCCTTCTCCCTGCTTCTGCTGCCACTAGACTCCCTATGACAAGGGGCTTAAGAGGCAGCTGCTTTGGGCCCCTCAACAATAACTGGGCCCTGGGCAGTTAAGAGCACTAGGGGGGGGGGGTTAAGAGCACTGGGGGAGGGTTAAGAGCACTGGAGGGGCTAAGATCACTGGGGGGGATTAAGAGCACTGGGGGGGGCAGTAAAAGAAGTTGTATAGGAGGGGGATGGGACAGCTGCATATAGAGAAATCGATATTTCCATATTTCTCCTGCAGCCGCAGAATGCCTGCAGAAGGGAGGAGGAGAATCATCCATCCAGCGGCAGCAGGAGCCTGGAGCCGGAATAGGGAAACATCAAATCCTCTATATAAAGCTGCCCCATCCCCCTCCTATTCAGCACACTCGGGGCTGCACAAGTGCACAGCACTGCAGGCACTTACCTTCTCCCTGCCGCCGCTGCCCGCGGGAGCAGCCCGGACTGAAGGAGCTGCCACATCTGCAGCTGCTTCTCACAGAGATGCGGGCTGGGCTGGCCGCGCCGGGCAGGACACCGGCCTGACACTCCTATTGACGTGAAGAAGCAGGAACATTTGACTTGTCCGGCTCCGTGGCCAATCAGCCTTCTGCTCAGGGGGGTGTGACTCACACCCCCTCTGAGCAGAAGGCTGATTGGCCGTGGAGCCGGCCGCAGTGAGTGAGGGAACTTCAGAGCCGCGGCCCACCGGGAATATGCCCGGTCTGCCCTATGGCCAGTCCGGGCCTGGATGTCAGCCTTCTGGTCCTTACAAGCTCAGTCTTAATGAAGTAGGCACAGGCAGGTACAAGCAGCAGGTGCCTGCCTCTCCAGGTCCCTGCAGACAAGACACAGACTTCCAGATAAATGTTCAGGAACAGCTCTCCCCCTCCTTTTGCATGGTTTTGTGACTCCTGTAATTCACAGCTGCATTCACCTCCTCAACACAGTGCTCCCTGCAGACTACACTTCCCACAAACCTATGCCGCTGCATCATTAAGTCCTTTACGTTTTTCATCCCACCAGTTCCCCTGGCGAGTGGAGGCTGAACTGCGCTGAACTGGCATAGGGATCATTTTTGGATACATGAAATGGCTGCAGTACAAGGTCTGTAGTGACTCTCTCTGCCAGCTGAGCACCTGGCTACAGATATTATCAGCAAAGGGCCTGATAGGTGTCCTGGTGGATTTTGGCACATATACTCGGGTATAAATATATATTTAATTTGTTATGTTTTTAATGTGGATACATTTTCTTCTTTTGTATATTGTATATGTTAATAAAATCATACTATTTTAAGACACTTCTGTCAACAATTCCTTGTGCCTTAAAAGTCCCACCCCAGGGGAAACCACAATTTTTGCTATATACTCGGGTATATATATGTGGGGATCTAGTGCCCTCTACTCTTTCAATTTATAAATGCCTGTAAATATTTACGAACTTCCTGCCCCTGGGAAGTGGGTGAGAGAGAGAGAAAGACTCAGCCACATGTCCTGTCCATGCTACTAAATCCTGGACCAGAAGAGACTATTATACACTACTAGGGAGGGACTAAAGTGCAGAGTAGTTAGGCTGACTGTAAGTTCCAGTGCCACACTACCTGCTGCTGAGAAGTCCCGTTCCAGGATCTCTCCATGACCACTGATCTTGTCTTCAAGTCTCAAACACAAAGACAGATGTCGAGCATCCTTAGGGGCCCCTGCAACTGGACTTTTCTGCGACATACATCGCATTATAGGTATCTCTATAAATAACTATGTGTACCAAGGAGGCGGACAGCTAGGGAGGGAATCAGGGTACAGACCCCCTCACTACCGGAGGACCTGTCACCTAACCAGGTACTACGTCAAATGACTGGTTACTGTAGCTATTCTGTCCTTTATCCATGGCAACTACTTTTTATTTACCTTGCCAGGTTAACCTTTTGTAGTGGTGTTACACATACCCCATAGTGCTTTAACAGCCTCTCTTGGAATACGCCAAGACTCAACATGCACCCCTTGAATAATGTCAGATCAGGCTCAAAGCAGTTAAACAACTTTACTAAAAGTTCAGCAGAACATGTATAACATGAATAAACATCCTTTCCCTATCTATCTCTAGTTGTGGCTGCCCCAGTGTACCTGCATGGGTAAAGTCCATGTTTGGAAGAACTCGAACAGAGATGTCCATAGTTACAGAGATCCTAAAGTGTCAGTGCTCCGATGGTGGACCACAGGTCAGGTTCCTGTTCTCGTGCCCGCTTTCTAGTCCCCCTGGGACCCGAACCTCTTCCCTATTATATCAAACGGGAGGGAGGCTGGACTCCAGAAAAAGACCATGAACATGATCTGGGAAGGCAGCAAGAAACATTAACTACTTCCCCCTGACCTAAGTACCCAAGCAACTAACTAAAACACACAATACATTAGGCAAACTGTAAGCATGTTGGAACAGTTGGTGGGTGCTGTCTGGGCTAGGAGGATTGGAGTTAAAAAAATGTTCACTCTTTTCTGATAGTTTTGGTGGGTTTTCCTGTCTGGGTCCTGCCTACTTGTCTGTGTGTATAAATGAGGCAGTGGTTACGTTTGCATAACAGTCCCCCCCCCAGGGAGTCATCAGTGGCTCTACGAGGTACAGAAGTTCGAGAGTTAAATTGAGTGCACAGTGGGGCCCACTCTACTAATTGGGAGTAGTTGCGGAAAACATTGGACAGGTGGTTGTAGACATTGGCTCAGCATGTCCCTAGAAAATGCAAGTTATGGAGAAGGTGTGAATTGTCATGGGAACGCAGAGTTAACAAGAGAACAGTTACAGTGTAGAGGTCCACCTTAAGGTTGAGGGATAACCCACAGCAGCCTCAGCCTCGTTGCGAGGTATCGAATAAATGACACAGAACAAAGGTGCTTGTGTGTTTGTAGAGTGACCCTGTACAAAGTGCCTAATGAAGCTCAGTAGAACCCACACGGGGCAGGCCTCATATGTGACCCAGTACTTGTCGCTCAATGAGTTAATGGAGGACGTGACTAACAACCATACCACCTGCCCACAAACCTGCCTACAGATCTTCACCTAGGACATTAATGACGAGTATCTAGTCTCAGCTATATGTTCCATGGATCATTATAATGTATTTGAGCTTATCTACATGTAAAGTGTTCTTTAGCAAGGAGAGACTATGGTTTTCTGAGAATTGTCCCTCTGATCTCAACACTTCTCCTATTTTCTGTTCACTTCCGTTTTCACAACTGCATTGTTTGTTTCATTTTCTTTCTGACTTTTGTATGTGTGGACATACTTTGGAAATTTGCATGTTGTATTTTTTAGAGATTTGGATGTTTGTTATCCATGTCATGTGTAGAATTTTAACGTTAACTTCTACAGAGGGTATGAGCAGCTTTACACTGCACTGCTGCACGAGCACAGTGTACCCACGATTTTGGTGCGGATTAGCTGCGCTTTGGATTAGCCTTCTATTATGTCCCTTTGTTTTGGTGAACTTTCAGAAAACACACTTTTATAGAAGTCTATGGCAAAGTGCATCTAACCCGTACCAAAACCGCGGGTACAATGTGCTGCACCCACTCTGCGGCCAAAGCACAGCAGAGAAGTTTAAATCTGCCCTAATAAGGGAAATTACATTACTGACATCCTGAAATGCTAGTTACCTTGCTGTCTTCATCTTTAATAATTTGAACAATTGATCTGAACAAGTGTTGCGGATTACTAAGTCAGGTTGGAGTCAGAACTCCTAATTAGAGATGAGCATGGGTATCCTCTGAACTCCTCTCTACCTGTACTTGTGCTCTCCTTTTTACTACAGTGAGCTGAGGGTGGGGTCATTCCTACCTTACAGCTCACATAAACAAAGAGGCAGCAACATGCATTAGTCCATCTTACCTCCCTTTCAATCAAGTTGTTGGTTGAGAAAATGAATCCTCTTCCTCTGGCAAAAAAATACCTGTAGAATCAATGTGACATATGATGGGGTCATTGTTCAAGAAATCATGTAGGCATGACCAAGAAATGTCCAGAAATGCAGTAGCTGCTACTGCCCACGTGCCACTGCCAGTGGGGTTAAGGTCTGTAAGGTATGTCATTAATTGGGATTGGAGAACCTTCTGATTTGTTCTACACTGTTACTGACACACCTAGAACGGTTTTGTTTTGTTGTGTATGTAGCCAAACACTATCTTGCTGTCTGTGCTGCCACCCCATGTCACTCGAGCAGCCATCTTGGATCAGGCAGAGCCTATTTAAGGCCTTGGCTCCCAGGCTTGGCACATATTTTGTGAGTTGGCAGAGTAGGGAAAGGTACCCCATCTGATAGAGACAGTTAGGGAAAGGTTCCTGATAAAGAGGGAAAGTGTAGGGTCGCATCTCTTCTGGACACCTTCCCGAATGGGCACTAGATGGCCAGGCCGCATTCTGTCCCCTCAACAGAGGCTGTCAGTCAGGCTGGAATCTACTTCTTCACATTGCTGGAAACTGTGGGCGCATCCAGCTGGGTAGACTTCCCACCGGGTTTATTGTGAACTGTTACTGCATTACTTCAATACTTCAAATAATTCAAAGGTTTTCTATTGCACCTGCCTGTGTGAATTATTGCCTCCACACCATGCTGCACCACACCTACAAGTTGTTACTTGAAATGTGAGTGCGTATTGTTTAACATCTAAAAGCAATCTGAGGCTACATTGCGTAAGGAGGAGATCTTTTCCTGGCTTGAATCTCTTTACGCTAACAGCATAGTAGTCAGAGGGGAAGGCCTTCATTACCTTGTCATTAATAGAGATCATTTTTTGAAGCTGGTTGGCAGTGGCAAGCATATCCTGAGTTCTCTTGAAAAATATCAATTGCTGATTCTTCTGTAGGCAGAGATTTGAGCCCATCGTCTACATAGAAATTCATTTTCACAAATTCACATGCATTAGAGCTTTTTCACCTTCTTTAGCTGTCCTTCTAAGCCCATACATCTACAGCAGGAGAAGAGCTGTTACCAAAAACATGAACCTTAATTTGGTACTCTATGACTTCAACGCTGACCTCATTGCTGAGATACCATCGGAACCTGAGAAAGCTTCTGCTGTCTTCTCAAATGATGATACAGTGGAATATCTCCTTCCTTGATAGGTGGTGCAGGCTTAGCACGATGTCTTGCAAATACCTTTCGCAAAAAGTCAACAAAGTATTTTTTCATTACAGGTTTTCTGTTCAGGGTGCTTTGAAAAGAAGTAAATAATGCTTCTGCATGCCAGTTATTTGGTAGTTTTTGTCTTGAGGCACAAAATGGTAGTAGTGCCACCCAGCTGTTGGAATTTTCCTGATAGAACTTAAACTCATAGTTTTTAAAGTGATTGTAAAGCCTTGTTTTAAAAAAAAAAAAAAAAAAAAAAAAAAAAAAGAAACATGTTATACTTACCTGCTCTGTGTAGTTGGTTTTGCACAGAGGGACCCAGAGCCACCTCTTCTCGGGTCCCTCTTCTGTGCTCCTGGCCCCTCCCTCTTGTCTAGTGCCCTCACAGCAAGAAGCTTGCTGTGGGGGCATCCGAGCCGAGTCACAACTAACTCCCTGTGTCCATTCAGACACAGTGCCGCGACCCGGCCCCGCCACCTCTCTCTACTGATTGGCTGACAGATTTTGATTGACAGCAGCAGAAGCCCATCGTGCCATGCTCCTGTCTCAGCCAATGAGGAGGGGAGCTGAGAAACTCCTGCAACATCGCTGGATAAAGATGAACTTAGGTAAATAGGGGGCTAAGGGAGGTTGCTGCACGCAGAAGGTTTTTTTTATCCTAATGCATAGAATGCATTAAGATTAAAAAAAAACCTTCTGCCTTTACAATCCCTTTTGGAACTCCTAGTTTCCCTTGTGGCTTCCAGCTCCTTGTCCTAACTATTTGCAGACTGCCCTATAGCAGTTTTGCTGCTACAGGGCAGCAGCTGTGATATATATGTGATCCTGCACTTTCGCCTGCAGGGGGCACGCGTGGGCTTCTTCTGCTGTGATTATTCACCGCAGAAGTCGATCTGTGGGTCTCGGGCACTCTATGTCCGCCAACACCTGCCGATCGTTGCCCAGAAACAAGGGGGAAGGGATGAATTCTGTGTTCCTGCAAAGCAAGAACTAAAATCCATCTCTTCCCCTAGTAAAAGCAGCACACATTAAAAGTAAACACAAACACTGGCTAGGCAAACAGTTAACCATTTCATCACCCTAGATGTTTTTAACCCCTTCTCAGCCAGTGTCATAAGCATATTTTTAGCACTGATCACTGTATTAGTTTCACTGGTTCCCACAAGTCAAAAGTGTCAGTTAGTGATCGATTGTCCCTCGTAATATCCCAGTCCCTCCATAAGTCCCTGATCGCTGCCATTACCAGTATTAACCACTTGCCTACTTTGCACTTAAACCCCCTTCCCATCCAGACCAATTTTTAGCTTTCAGTGCTCTCACACTTTGAATGACAATTGCGCGGTCATGCAACACTCAACCCATATAAATTTTTCGTCCTTTTTTTCATAGAAATAGAGCTTTCTTTTGATGGTATTTATTCACCGCTGGGCTTTTTATTTTGTGCGCTATAAATGAAAAAAGACCGCAAATTTAAAAAAAAAACGTTTTTTTTTTAGTTTCTGTTATAAAATTTTGCAAATTAGTAATTTTTCTTCATAAATTTTGGCCAAAATGTATACTTCTACATATCTTTGGTAAAAATAACCCAAATAAGTGTACATTATTTGGTCTGCGTGAAAGTTAGAGAGTCTACAAGTTATGGTGCTAATCATCGAAAATTGATCACACCTAATGTACTGACAGCCTATCTCACTTCTTGAGACCCTAACAAGCCAGGAAAGTACAAATGACCCCCAAATGACCCCTTTTTGGAAAGTAGACATTCCAAGGTATTTAATAAGAGGCATGGTGAGTTTTTTGAAGTTGTCATTTTTTCCCACAATTCTTTGCAAAATAAATTCTTTTTTTTTTTTTTTTTTTTTTTTACAAAATTGTCATATTCAACAGGTTATTTCTCTCACATGGCATATGAATACTTACAACTACACCCCAAAACACATTCTGCTACTCCTGAGTATGGCGATACCACATGTGTGAGACTTTTTTACAGCCTGGCCACATACAGAGGTCCAACATTGAAGTAGCACCTCCAGGCGTTCTCGGAGCATAAAATACACTTTTCATTTCTCAACCACCTATTACACTTTTGAAGGCCCTGGAGCACCAGCACAATGAAAAAGCCCACTAAATGACCCCATTTTGGAAAGCAAACACCCCAACGTATATTCTATGAGGCATAATGAGTCTTTTGAACATGTCATTTTTTTCCAGAATCTTTCGGAAAATGTGGAAAAAAAATGAAAACGCATTTTTTTTACACAAAGTTGTCCATTTATAAGATATTTCCAACACATAGCATGTACATAGCAAAAATGACCCCCCAAAATACATTCTGCTACTCCTCCTGAGTATGGCGATACCACATGTGTGAGACTTTTTTACAGCCAGGCCACATACAGAGGTCCAACATTGAAGTAGCACCTCCAGGCGTTCTCGGAGCATAAAATACACTTTTCATTTCTCAACCACCTATTACACTTTTGAAGGCCCTGGAGCACCAGCACAATGAAAAAGCCCACTAAATGACCCCATTTTGGAAAGCAAACACCCCAACGTATATTCTATGAGGCATAATGAGTCTTTTGAACATGTCATTTTTTTCCAGAATCTTTCGGAAAATGTGGAAAAAAAATGAAAACGCATTTTTTTTACACAAAGTTGTCCATTTATAAGATATTTCCAACACATAGCATGTACATAGCAAAAATGACACCCCAAAATACATTCTGCTACTCCTCCTGAGTATGGCGATACCACATGTGTGAGACTTTTACGCAGTCAGGTCACATACAGAGGCCCAACATGCAAAGACACATAGCATGCACATACCATGAATTACCATGAATTACACCCCACAATACATTCTGCTGAGCAAAGGGTAAACAAAAGCTTACCTGTATTTTTAGAAGCGCAGTTGTCCACAGGAGTTGAGTCCAGGCAGCAGGCAGGGACATGATCAGCAACAGTGCATGCAATTCTCCAGGCAAGGATACCAGTCCAGTGTCAGTGCATGCGGCAGGCAGAGGCATGATGGCAGTAAGTCCTGCAGGCAGAAGTAGGGCCTCTGTCGGGATAGAATGGGGACAGGGGTAGAGGCTTCTCCCACCCAAATCGCTTTGAAGCCTCCGGGATCCAGACCCTAATCTGAGAAGAAGAAAAACAAAAAAAATTGTTTTCTTCATCCAGAAAAACATTTCTGGTCCCCTCACATATGCGAGACCCCTGTGGTATGAATCCCACTACTTCCAGAGGCAGGCAAAAATCGTGGTCAAACAGTCCAGGGTCAGTTCCAGAGCAGGCAGAGGTAGGTACAAAATCGGCAGGCAAAGGCGTGGTCAAATAACAGTCCAGGGTCAGTTCCAGATCAGGCAGAGGTATGAACAGAATCAGCAGGCAGAAGCATGGTCAAAAAACAGGCCAGGGTCAGTTCCGGAGCAGGCAGACATAGGTACAAAATCAGCAGGCAAAGGCGTCGTTGTATAACAGTCCAGGGTCATTTCAGGAGTATACAGTGGCATAAGGGGTGAAAGCGGAGGACTACGTTTACCATACTAATAATTTAGACAAGTATGGTAACGGCGGAAACAGTCGTCTACACAGAGGCCTGGTTGGGAAGGACACTGGGGACAGTAATAGCGGGTGTCTTTTCGAATTCCTGCCTTGGTACACACCCTACATTTTTTCTGCCGTTTTTGGTCTCTTTGTGTGGGAGGGATTTTACTTGGAAAATGGCGTTCAGACAGTCTGCTTATTACGTCAGATCTATTGTTTTCTGGTGGGCCGTTTGGAAATATGAGGGTTGTGAAGATTTCCTCCAGGTAATAAAGGAAGGGTTGGGGGCTTTCGGTGGATTTGCGGTATAAAATGTAGGAATTGTATATGGCCAAATGAAAAATATAAATTGCTACTTTTTTGTACCAATGATAGGTACGTCTTGTGGGTAGATAGGGTTCCATCATTTGGTCGTTGAAATCCACTCCCCCCATGAATAAGTTGTACTCATGTACACATGTTGGCTTTCGGACTGGGCCATTCCTTCGTCGGGATTCCACATAGTTGTCATTGTGGATCGAAGACAACATGTACACGTCTCTTCTGTCCCTCCACTTCACAGCCAGAACTTCCTCATTTCTCAGACTCGCCGTCTCCCCTCTTCTCAGCTTGGTGTTTACTAGCCTTTGAGGAAAGCCTTTCCGGTTTTTTCGGACCGTGCCACATGCAGGAGTCTTCTTTCTGTGAAGGTTTCGGAACAGGGGCAAACTGGTGTAGAAATTGTCTACGTACAGGTGGTAGCCTTTTTCAAGGAGGGGGTAAATAAGGTCCCAAACGACTTTCCCGCTTGATCCCATGTAGTCCGGACATTCAGGGGGATGCAGCTGGGTGTCCTTCCCTTCGTACACCCTGAAGGCATAGGTGTACCCTGTGGCTCGGTCACATAGTTTGTAAAGCTTCACCCCATAGCGGGCCCGTTTGCTGGGAATGAATTGTTTGATGCCCAGCCTGCCAGTAAATTTCACAAGGGACTCATCCACACATATATTTTGGTCTGGGGTAAATAATTGAGGGAATATTTCTGAAAAATAATTTAGAAGTGGCCGAATTTTGAACAGCTTGTCAAATGCTGGGGAATTTCGGGGAGGGCACTGGGTATTGTCGTTGAAATGTAGGAACCTCATGATCATCAGATACCTGGCCCTGGGCATTACTGCAGAGTAGATGGGCATATGGTAGATTGGTTTGGTTGACCAATATGCTTGCAGTTCGTTTTTTTTATTGAGTCCCATGTTGAGGGTGAGGCCTAAAAATATCTTGAACTCCTCCACCGTTAGGTCTCTCCACTCAAAGGGACGGGAATAAAAAGATGTGGGGTTACTCTGGATAAATTGATGTGCATACAGGTTGCACTGGGCCACAATGGACGTCAGCAGGTCCTCCGTAAAAATTAAACGGAAGTAGTCAATTGGGGCAAAGTTCTCAGTGTTGACCTGGACTCCTGGCTGGGCAGTGAAAGGGGGGATGATGGCTTCTCCTGAGTTGGGAGGAAGCCACAGGGGGTTCAGAAGGGCATAGGGAAGGCTGGCGTTGGTCCTAACCCTTTGGGGGCGAGGTGACACCCCACTTGAGCTTGTCCTTTCTTGCCGAGGCACTGTGGTGCTGGTGGATGGCACTGCGGAGCTGGTGGATGGCACTGCGGAGCTGGTGGATGGCACTGCGAAGCTGGTGGATGGCACCGCGGAGCTGGTGGATGGCACTGCCTCCTCCTCACCAGAACGCCTTCGTTTGGCAGGCGGGCAGTATTCCTCCTCGTCGGGGTCGGTCTGCGTCCCGCTGCTAATGACCGGCTCGTAATTTACTTCGGAGTCAGACTCTGACTCCGAAGATTCCGAAGCAGAAAGCTCCCTGTCCATGTCCTCACTGATTATATTGAAGGCCTCCTCGGCTGAGAAATTTTTTTTTGCCATCGTTGGTGACACTGATGGGCACGGTGACACTGATGAGCACTGGGCGGCACTGATGGGCACACTGGTGGGCACTGGGCACACTTATGAGCACTGGGCGGCACTGATGAGCACTGGGCGGCACTGATGAGCACTGGACGGCACTGATGAGCACTGGGCGGCACTGATGAGCACTGGGCGGCACTGATGGGCACACTGGTGGGCACTGGGCACACTTATGAGCACTGGGCGGCACTGATGAGCACTGGACGGCACTGATGAGCACTGGGCGGCACTGATGAGCACTGGACGGCACTGATGAGCACTGGGCGACACTGATGAGCACTGGGCGGGCACTGATGGGCACTGGGCGGCACTGATGAGCACTGGGCGGCACTGATGGGCACACTGGTGGGCACTGGGCACACTTATGAGCACTGGGCGGCACTGATGAGCACTGGGCGGCACTGATGAGCACTGGACGGCACTGATGAGCACTGGGCGGCACTGATGAGCACTGGGCGGCACTGATGAGCACACTGGTGGGCACTAGGCACACTTATGAGCACTGGGCGGCACTGATGAGCACTGGGCGGCACTGATGAGCACTGGACGGCACTGATGAGCACTGGGCGGCACTGATGAGCACTGGGCGGGCACTGATGGGCACACTGGTGGGCACTGGGCGGCACTGATGAGCACTGGGCGGCAGTGATGAGCACTGGGCGGCACTGATGAGCACTGGGCAGGCACTGATGGGCACACTGGTGGGCACTGGTGGGCACACTGGTGGGCACTGATGAGACTGGGCACACTGATGGCACACTGATGGCACACTGGTGGGAACACTGGTGGGCACACTGGTGGGCACACTGGTGGGCACTGGTGGGCACTGGTGATCACTGGTGGGCAATGGTGGGCACTTTTTTTACACTTACGATCTCTCCTCTCCTCACACTGCAGTCTGTGTGTGAGGAGGGAGAGCTGGCAATGAGTGATGATCTCAAATGTTTACATTTGAGATCATCTCTCATTGGATGCCTCGATCGTGACGAATGGCCGCTGTGATTGGCCATTCGTCACGATCTGTGATTGGCTGTGTCCAAGGGACACGGCCAACACAGATTATCCCCGGTGCGCGCTCGCGGGAGCGCGCGGGGAGTCTGTTACTACCGAGGCAATGACAGATGATCTCATATGTTTACATATGAGATCATCTCTCATTGGATGCCTCGATCGTGACAAATGGCCGCTGTGATTGGCCATTCGTCTCGATCTGTGATTGGCTGTGTCCAAGGGACACGGCCAACACAGCTTCTGCCCGATGCGCGCTCGCGGGAGCGCGCGGCGGGCGTGTTTATGGGAGGCCGTTTAAAAACGGCCTCCCGAAAATTCAAGTCCGCGCTGCAGCCGTATATAGGCTGTAGCGCGGATGTGAGCAGGTTAAAAAAAAATAATAAATACATATCCAGTATATATCCCATAGTTTGTAGACACTATAATGTTCATGTAAACCAATCAATATACGCTTATTGGGATGTAGCAGAATACATATTTTTTATGGGATATGTTTTATAGCAGAAAGTACAAAATATTGTTTTTTTTTTTTTTTTTTAATTTTCGGTCATTTTTTTGTTTATAGCTCAAAAAAATAAAAAACGCAGTGGTGATCAAATACCACCAAAAGAAAGCTCTATCTATGGGAAAAAATTATATAAAATTTATTTGGGTACAGCGTTGCATGACCGCGCAATTGTCAGTTAGTAACGCAGTGCCGTATTGCAAAAAGTGGCCTGGTCATGAAGGGGGGTAAATCTTACAGAGGTTAAGTGGTTAATTGAACACTCTGGTGATTCCATTATCATCCCAGAAATGAAGGGCCTTTTTATCGCCTTGTGTAAAGAACTGTTGCATGCCTGTACTGCAAAGTCTTTTTTAACATGATAGTGATGTGGTCTGTTCAAAAAAGGTAATGCGACCACTTGGCAGGACACATGCCTTGAAAGGACAAACTGTGAAAGACCTCCTGCCAGCCTCAATGCATTTCACTCAATAGCTATTGGCTAGCTGTGTGACCCAGCCCCAATGCACTTTGCTCAAAAGCCAATGGCCGGGTTGTTGGTAACGTCATGTCTGGGTCTGATCAGTGGAACGCACGCCGGTACTCTGTGGAGAAGGGTGGAGCACTATCTACACTCTACCCCACAAGCTGTTTGTGTTGGTGCCTTCATGGCACAGATGAATATAAGTGCCTAATGAATTGTGAGTACTGGGCATATTGATTTTACTAAACATATTGAGCTATGAACATTTAATTTGTTTTGGAGCCATGATTCCTACCATATGGAAGAGATGAGCAGTAAAAGAGTGCACAGCAGAAGCTGAACCCTGTCTGAATTCCGTGTTGGGAAAATTCTAAGGCTGAACAAGTCTTTTTGACCACATACATTTGGTGTTCGAGTGGTAAGTGGTTTGCCTTACCACACGTGGTGGAGAACTTTCACCTATTTAAAAGCATGGTGTGTTGGGATCACCCATACACATTTAATGGACACATTTTATATATATAGGTGTTTAACTAGTGATTATTTTAACAATTGAGGGACACCACTTTAAGCATGTATTTGTTGGTGTATCCTTGGGCACGATTTAGAAAAGTTCTTTAAATGGATAATTTATGTTAAAATTATGGTCATTTGAGGTGTATTACAGGCAGTCGCTGGGTTACAAACAAGATAGGTTCTGTAGGTAAAAAGGTTCTTAAGCTGAACTTCTATGTAAGTTGGAAAAGGTACAAAACAGCCCAGTAACGTTTGTTTTGCTGTCTGTGCCCCTGTTCAGAAAATTTCACCTCACTTTCTGTCCCTGTGACAATTGGATTTAGAAAATTTTGGGTTGTTGTGGAAACAAGGATTGTTGATAAAGCTTCAATGGAGACATCTTTTTCTCATGATAACTCTTAGGCTACATTCACACCTGAGCGTAGCGTTTTTCGCGCGTTTTTTACCGCGATTTTACCGCGATTTTTGCGGCGTTTTTTACCGCGATTTTACCGCGATTTTTACCGCGATTTTTGTGCAGGCGTTTTTAGATTGAATAGAGATCAATGGAAAACGCCTGTAATCTGCCCAAAAAGAAGCTCATGTACTTTTTTGAGCGTTGGGCGTTTTGTATACAGCGTCAAAACGCTCAGATGTGAACAGGGGCCATTGAAATGAATAGGATTTGTCTTGTTGGGCGTTTTGAGAGCTGATCCTAGAGCAGAAAAACGCCCCAAAAACGCCCCAAAACGCCTAGATGTGAATGGAGCCTTAGGCTCCATTCCCATCTGAGCGTATCGTTGTCAGGCGTTTTTCAGGCGTTTTTTGCATGCCTTTGGAGGCAGGCATTGACATCTGACCAAAAACGCTTGTAATCTGCCAAAAAAGAAACTCATGTACTTTTATGAGGTTTAGGTGTTTTACTTCCGGGGAAAAAACGCTCATATGTGAACAGGGACCATTAAAATTAATGGTATTTTGCTTGTTGGGCGTTTTGGAACTTCAGAGATGAGCGTTTTACTAGCTGCAAAACGCTCAGGTTTGAACAGGGCCTTACAGGAGTGAATTTCCATTCCTAGGGGTGAATTTATGGGATTGTACACCCCATTAACACCCATCATACCATAAGAACATACCTAAAATATAAAATAAACACACAACAAGGATTGTGGAAGAGTTTAGGCCGCGGCCCCTTTATTGGGTTTAAAACAATTTTAATTATGAAATGAACTTTAACTTTTAATACCAAACAGAACCGCTGTTAACCATTAACAGACCAACGTGCTTAGTCACTAAGACTCAAGCAGCAATATCTTATACCAACCAAATAACAGTTTACCAACCACTGTCCACCCACAAAGTGGGCGACATTACCCAAAAAGATTGACTTTCAATATCAAACAGAACTGTCGTTAATAACAGACTAGCATGCTTAGTCACTACGACTCAAGCAGCAATATCTTATACCAATAACAGCGTACCAACCACTGTCCACCCACAAAGTGGGCGACGTTACCCACATAAAGGTGAACCGCGACGAGGGGAAATAACAAAGGGGGAGGGAGGGTGGGAGAGCAGGTTAAAATATCCAGAAGGAAGGCTGAGGAGAATCCCAGCGGTGAGTCCAGCTGACAGACCTGAGGTAAATGCTGACTCCGCCCAGTGACAGGAGAGGATATAAGTAAAAGGTTACACTCATTGGCTAGATGTTTCCCGCCAAAAGATTTGTCACCAATACAGTGCTCAGCAGCTGAGGTAAATCTTCCTAGCAACAGCAGGCATCTTGTCACCTGAAACAGAAAACAAAAAGAACCAGCAAAGCAGCCATAGAGAGACATGTACTTAATCAACATAGACCTCTATTAAAAGTAAAATTTATTTATAAAACAAATGGGTGTTAGGGATGACAATCCCATGGGGCCACTTCTCTATTTTATTCTTTCGTGGCCCTAACATGGGATTGTACACCCCATTAACACCCATCATAAGAACATACCTAAAATATAAAATAAACACACAACAAGGATTGTGGAAAAGTTTAGGCCGCGGCCCCTTTATTGGGTTTAAAACAATTTTAATTATGAAATGAACTTTAACTTTTAATACCAAACAGAACCGCTGTTAACCATTAACAGACCAACATGCTTAGTCACTAAGACTCAAGCAGCAATATCTTATACCAACCAAATAACAGTTTACCAACCACTGTCCACCCACAAAGTGGGCGACATTACCCAAAAGCCAGGTTATCAACCTGGCCCCACCCCACCACCGCGGCCTAAACAATCACTCTTTACAATCCAGCACTGAAAATGCAATTACCAATATTGGAGAAAATTTACTAAAACTATACCTCCCAAATTTCTGAAATTCTAAACAGGGACACCCTTTTACACAGTAAGTAGAAAAGAACACATCCCTGGTTACAGGGACCTCAAAGATCTAATATGCAGAAAATAATTGACTAAACAAAACAAGTGCTTTTTTCTTACCTGTACTTTTCAACAATAATGGCCCTCCAAAATAACAAATGCAGTAATCTAGAGGCTGGATAAAAATTTTAGTGCAGCATAACACCTTTGGCAGTAAAACTGTACATTTTGTATAGAGATGTATACATCAGACCAAAACGAGAGACAACTGAAACTGCATGAGAGACAGAGGGATTTGGTCGCAAAGGAATGAAGGTTGGGCTCTATGCCAAACACTGCTAGATCTCTGATGAAACTCTTCAGTTCACAACAGAGAAAAATAAAGTCACTAATAATGAGTATACAGGAAATCAGCATATTAATTAATGCACATTTTGTGGTAACTTTACCATGAACTGAAGCCCAGGCCAAGAAAACCATTAATTGTAGACAAAACGGTTCCCTTTTACTTAGAAGGTCTAATATTTTGAATCCACCTAAATCATTCCCTTCCAGGTGAACAACAAGGATATCCAACACAGTTCACTTGCAAATAGGGAACATGAGCATCCCCATATACCCTGCAGGAGAGCTGTAATTTTAACAGGAGGAAAAATAAAATCCTCTGCACTAGAAAACATATGAAAATCAACTATTCATACTATTAATGTATTTTATATATTAATATTATAAAAGATGGGGACGCGCGTAATAAATGCAAAGAGCAGGACGGACATAAAGAGCAGGGCACCCATCTATGTCCTGATGCACTCCCTATGTAGCAGCTGCATATCCTGCACCATCAACATCTTTTATGAACAGATTTAAATTATGATTCTGATAGAGGAGAGCCATTTACATGGAACAGAAAAAGAAAGGAAAGCCTTGCGAATAGTCAAAATTGCTGAATCAGCTCTATTGGGCAATGCGAATGGCCTAATGCAAGAAGTGATAACTACCTATCTTTGTCTTGCTAATCCGATTCTGCAAACACTGACCAGCAAGTTTACAAATTACCTCAACTAACCAGACTGAACGGAATGGGAAAGCAGTTCTGTTTTATATGCAGAAGAAGAGATTGATTCCATAGCAGTGGTGAAATTACATGACATGTATTCAATTTGTGACCCAATAGCAGCATATAAACATAGCTTCTAAAGTCTGTTTCAGGACTTCTTACCAAAAGCGAGAATTATATTCAAAGTCATTGTGTCTCAAACTAACAGTTTTGATGAAGAAGAGTGGAAACAACCACTTTGATACATGTCATATAAAGGCCAAAAGAGTTCTGAAAAGTCCTAAAAGGAGATGCAACCAGTGGCATAGATAATGTAGGTTGTTTCAGCAAGGGAATTGAATTTCAAATTGCATATAACTGCATGCAAAAAACAAACTGGTGGTAACTGGTGTCCTGAAACACTTGGAACAAGGCAAACAAAGCATCTGCTATTAAATGTTTTGCTACCCTGAAAATCTCTTATTTTAACCTAAATATAAAATGAAGGCCAAGAAGGACCCGATATCCTAGACAGTTAATTGCATAACAATGCTATTCTAACAATCATCACTAAGAGGTTCTGGAAGCTGAACTGCTGGTACCAAAGTGCCACATCCACAACAACAAGGAAGAGCCCAAGTGAACAAAATTCTTAGGGATACTGTGAAAATACAATAGTCTGGTCAAAATGCTGAACACTATTTACCAGAGCAGAAATGACCACATTCAATAGATTCTGTTGCATTTGTAGACAACAGAAAATGCTAATCTAAAACAAATTCTGACCTGCCACATAGAGCTAACATTTTAAGTTGAAATACATTTGCGCCAAAACCAGTAGATACTCTTTAACCTTGTAACATAACCAACATGGTGTCAATAAGGGAATTAAAGGCCTGAGATGACAAGCACCCATCCCACTAGTAAAATTCTGCTCATAGGCATAATGTGTGATACAAACACCAAAAAAAAAAAAAACTGAATCACATAAACAGTATACTAATTTCCGATAAGGTTGTACATTGTCTTTTGTAGGAGTCTAAAACTCTCTCCTGGCATATCCTATACCAACATCCAGGTAATAAACGTGAAACAAGGCAGAACTGTGATTCAGCAGACAAAGGGACATGATATGTTGCATTAACCATCAAACTGGAAGACCAGGGGATCACTTTCCCCATGCCTACTCTGGCTTTGAGAACAAACTTCCTTGCAGCACTATAGTAGAAATGCACTGTGATTTACTAAAAGAAAAGCAGAGCCCTGTACTGAATTGAGAAGGAGCATTGGAGAATGCACATCTCTGTGGCTGAGCCCCAAAGGGGTAATTTAGCTTCACAATTGAATCTTCATCCTGCTTATCAGGAAAATACATTTGAGATGAAGCGGGAAGAGAATGACCAGGAAGTTATAAGCTCCAGACCAAAAGCAAAGAATAAAGAGAAAAAAAAAAATGTAATGTCAGATTTGACTAACAGGGCATCTGGCCCAAATGGTCTAATCACAAAAAGAGAAAAATATACTGTAGATTTAGATATATCAATAAGAATAGGCTATCAGCATTAGATCAATAAAGAAAAAGAACACTTAGAAACTGACAAATGATTAAACTCATTGGACTCTTCAGGAATCACAGACAAGAGGCGATAACCTAAATAAACCAAATGGAGGAACTATATGAGGCAGGATCCTCTCTTCATAAATTTCTTTTGAAAATGATAAAACACAATCATGCCTACATGCCACGTTCTGTGACACATTGTGTACTGTATGTTTTTTACTTTTCCTAATAAAACAAAGTGGGAAAACTCTATAGCTATAAAAACACAACATCAGGCAACTCCTTCACAGATGTAAAACTGACAACCCTTAAACGCCCTAATTTCTGAAAAGGAAGTAAATTCAACCCTCAGACAAGCCAATGAGGATAAACTGACTGATTAGCCTGCTAGGCACATATATAACCACACAATCTCCCCTAACAATCACTGATATAATAACAATGACAGCCTTGAACCCTGACATGCTGTATACTGGAAAGAAGCACTAACTAGTCTAGCGCAGTACCTGCAATAATTGCTGCAAATGAACACACAACAAAACATTTCACAGGTCAGAAAGGTGATAAGTGAAATGTAACTAGAGATGGGAGAGTGAACAGGAAGGGGTGACTAAAGAGCACACTAAGCAGGGAAGACACTGACACTGAGGAGACTGAAACAGACAGAACATTGATGTCTGTGTACATTCCCAGCCCTCAGAGCCTTCACTCACCCCTAGCCTGTGATGATGATGATGATGAAGGTCCTGTTGGAGAGGTGTTGATCACGCTGTCAGGCCATGGTAGCAGCTTCAGACCTGCTGCCTACCTGGCTCATGGTGGAAGGAACAGTGTCTCTGTGGGTGTCTGAAGAAGACTAGGGCCTCCTTGTCCTGCATATTCTTTCATGGTAGCTCCTGCCCTGTTGGCCTGTGGGCTGACACTTCCACTCAGCGGTCCTCCTCTTCTGGTCCCTGCCAAGTCCCAATGGCCGCCCGGTCCGAGTGGTGATGTGATGCTCCTATGGTCTTGCCGCAGGTTCTGGTCTGCCTACAGATAGATGAAAAGTTCCTTAGCTGGCCTCAGGTAACCTATCACCATCAGTATACAGGGTAGCCCTGGTACTTCAGGAATGAGAGGCACAATACTGACCGTCCACAGATGTAAGTGATGATAGAGCTGTCACCACTAAAAACTGAGGGGGGAAACAGTTAAAGAAAAAAATAAATAAACAAATATAAAAAAACCAGAGGCAAGCCTTCCTCCAGGGGAATTAGTCCTTTGAAGTTGTTCATGAAGTAAAATATCCATTCTGGGCTGAGAGCAGGTTAAAATATCCAGAAGGAAGGCTGAGGAGAATCCCAGCGGTGAGTCCAGCTGACAGACCTGAGGTAAATGCTGACTCCGCCCAGTGACAGGAGAGGATATAAGTAAAAGGTTACACTCATTGGCTAGATGTTTCCCGCCAAAAGATTTGTCACCAATACAGTGCTCAGCAGCTGAGGTAAATCTTCCTAGCAACAGCAGGCATCTTGTCACCTGAAACAGAAAACAAAAAGAACCAGCAAAGCAGCCATAGAGAGACATGTACTTAATCAACATAGACCTCTATTAAAAGTAAAATTTATTTATAAAACAAATGGGTGTTAGGGATGACAATCCCATGGGGCCACTTCTCTATTTTATTCTTTCGTGGCCCTAACATTCTCACTTCCTGTTGTCTCCCTCCTTTTGTAAGTACGAGTCGTATGTAAGTTGGATGTTTGTAACTCAGGGACTGCCTGTATGTTGATTTTTCACTTGTCTATATTATATATATGATAAGATTTCTATAGCTATTGAGCACCAAAGCAGCGCCCATCTTAACAATTTGACATAAATGTTTGGTCTATGCTGTCCCCGCCATAAGCTTTGGAAGGACAGAGTTGGACTGTCTCAAAGTGGATGAAGAGCTTGCAAGTGATCATCCCAATCTCAGAACTTAATAGTAGCTTTACAGTCTTTAGCATGGTGTTCTGTGGACGCACAGCATTTTAAGCAAACCCAGATTTTTTTTCTGAAGCCGATACACTTCCTAAGCAGGTGTGGCTTGTTGTGTATGGGGTATTGGCAATTCGGTTCTCGATTTTTCTTTTTCTGATCAGTCTTTTCAGGTACTGTAGTAGATAAGAGTAGAATATCAGTCCTTTGCACAGACACCAGTTCTCTGTGGTCTATATTTGAAATGCGTGAGCTTGCATGCCTTGAAGAAGGTGGACCAGGGGGGTTGGACTTCCCAAAGGAGAAACTTGGATCATTCTTAGTATCTGTGTAGCGCTACCCCTGTAGGAGCCGCTGATGAATATGAGTATCTCCCACCCTGCACATCCAAGCACATGAATTTTCCATTCACTCTGTAGACAAGAAACAGTCCTTGCAGCTTTGTTTTGTTTTTTTATGTAGGGGGATTCAACTTGGATGAGGTAAGGGTTGTTATGGGATACCTACTTGATCAGTAAGAAACTCTTCAGGAACCCAAACTATATACATCCAGTATATACACTTCTCCTCTTCTACCTCCAGCACAGACTTGCTTGTAGAACTACAAGTCCGAGGACCTGCCTGTTTTATCCAACACAACTCTTCTAGATCCTTGTGAATGCCTTTTGCAGGCAGGGACGCAGGCCCCTTTAGTAGTACAGCAAAAATAGAGGTCTTTGGTGCTAGCTGTCCTTTTCTGTGGCTACGGTTCCCAATACCACCTCTTCAGGCACTGCTAGCTCAGCTAGCTGCAGCTGCCGCTTTCACTAGCCCTCCTGGCTACTTCTCCACAGTCCTCCCAGGCTGACTTTGAATTCATCCCAGACTAGATTTGAATTTGGATGGAGATCCAGACAGATTCAGTTACCTTAATGCAGAGAACAGGAGTGCGGGTCATACCGGGAGACCGGGGAGACTAGGTGGAGGCGGGGCGATGATCCGGGGGAGAGCGTGACCGGAGAGGAGACTCCGCATTTACGTACAGTGGTTTCCTGGTGACCTCGTCATGGGCACTCCGGCGTCTGTAGCCAGCTCCCCGGCATGGCAGGCTCCAGAACCGCGAGCTTGGAAGAAGGCCTCCGCCAACATCTTCAAAGACATCGACCTCCTGCAGTTACAGATTCTGTTCCGCGCCGGCAGGGGCGAGTGCGCAGAGGAGCGAGCGCAGATCATCTACAACTATGCAGGAGACCGGCACATCGCCGACGCACTGATGAAGCTGCGAAGGAAGAAAAGGAATAGAACCATTCATTCTTCATCGAGCAAACTGGGAGCTGATGGGATCGCAGCGCTGTCCATGCAGAACTTCAGCAAGCTCTGCATCAATGAAGGTGGGCACAGAGGAAGCACGTCTTCTGAGGAGGATTCTGACCACTCCAACGGAGTCACAGCGGACGAGCCGCCAGTCTCCGGATCAAAGAAACAGCCGATGACTCAAAGAACTAAACATGAGCTAAGGAGGCAGCAGCAGCAGAGACGGATCTCCGGGTATCTGCACCAGATCAAGCGATGAAGGATGGAGGGTGGGGGGAGTTGTGCATCCGTTCAGATATGTGTATAGAAATCCAGGACTACATGTGTCTCCCCCCACTTCCTCTGGACTGGACTGGAGGAATACGGCATATTTAAGCACTACAGGGGGACATCTGATAGTTTAGAAATGGAAGAAAGAAACTGTTTGGGGATTTTCCCATGGTGGTCAGATGGACCAAAGACGATGTATGGGTCATGTTCTCACCTTGACTGCACGGGTTGACGGCGCCCATGTTCTGGGAGCTGCCAGTCACATGGCTATCTCTTCCGCCATCTTGTATTGTTGGTTGGCCACATGAATGGCCATCTTCTGCCAATCACATGGCCATCTCTTCCACAATCTTGTATTGTTGGTTGGCCACATGGAATGGCCGTCTTCATCTACTCAGTGTGACATGGACAAGAAGCATGAATGGCACTAATATATTAATATATGTTCGTTTTAATACAGCAATATTAACCTCTTTCTTCGAGCCCTTTAAGATGAGCAACGTCATCTTTGTGGGGCAATACCTGGGCTTCCTCCATTATGTGATCACCGGGGATTGGCTGTCACAGGGATCAGGGGGCAGTTAAGTGACCATGAATGGTCGGTGACAGCTCAGTCATGGTGTTGGGGAGGAGGGGGGGAGTGCTTTTCAAACTCCAGCAAAAGAGAGTGACGCATACATGCGGCAGCTTGGCATGAAGACCAACCTCCATGCTGCTGCACATCTGTGTGACGCTGGCGGGATCGGGATAGAGGAGAAAACGCTATTTTTGTACATAGAGGCCATTGAACATGGTATGGTGTACAGGAATGATTCGTCCTCAGAAGTCGTTTGCTGCCTTATTTCAAAATGTGTATTTAATATTTAATGCATCAAAGATTAATAAATAGCAATAATGCCGAATTCATCCCAGACTGCTTGCACCCAATGCCTTCAGGCATGCATTTTCAGTCCTCTATACAAAAAGTACCCTGTATAGACACGGGCATACGAAGCTATAATGCTTGCAAAAATCTAAGGCAGGGGGATATAATAAGGAATGTAAAAGGTGACCTTATTTCAATGGGGACAAAGTACATAAAAGCCTGGTAGAGAAATTTTCAATAACTGAACCATAGGCAACAACCAACAAAAAACAGAAAACAGGACAAACAATGTAAATACAAATATGAACAGCCGGCCTCTTGTCCTTCTCCCCTTCTGTCCATCTTCTCCCTAATTTCCAACCCATTTTCCATCAATTTCTTCAGATTACTGTAATCATTTAGAATTTTCGACCATTTCCCTTTGAAAAAATTATTGCTGTTTAAAAGTCGATATACTTTTTCAATGAATAAATGCAAAGGACATGTTTCCCTAATGACATTGTTCAATACCATGGAAGACTGTTCCTTTAAAGTAATCAGGTGATTTCCCAGCTACCAAGATAAACTTAAAAGGAACCAGCTGGGAACCACCAGATGTCCAGACGTTGCTACGCAATAGCCTTGCGAAGCGCGTTAACGTAATTTTCGGGTGTGACGCAGCCCCCAACATCCCCAGGAGGTAGCGAGCCGAAAGAAAGTAGAGTGAGGACGACGCTCAATCGGGTCATCCGACCTAAGACAAGGGACCTGGGGGTACAAAGCAGCATACAAGGACGGAGGTGCACGGCATGGATTCAGAGCTCAGTAGACTAATGTATTACATAGCCAGCTCTGACTGGACTTTCACTTTCCAGCCATCCTCATGAGCATATTTTCTGCTTTTACTCTGATTCCCACCCAGTGCATCTGTGGTCTCACAGTCCCCCCCGGTGCCATCATCCCCCATGATTTACCCTGCACGGACATTTCAGGTCACCTTATAGGAATACATTATTCATAAAGGCAAGTAAGAGACAATCATCCTCTGTATACTGTCCAGTGGGACCAATACTCATCAGGAGCCTCCGTCTCTTGAACACAGGTGGACTGGTAGGCACTGTGTACATCCTGGTCATAGTGGCAGTGTTATTCCCATTGTTGGTGCAATCCCCCTTTTTTTATCTTTGCCCAAAATTTGACGTTTTTACACTGCTCCATTTCACCCACTTAGGCAGTACCACCATCCCTCCTTTCCATTTCCTGAACTCGTGCTCCCAGGGGCTTGCATATAGAGGGATCCCTAGTACCTATAACACTGTTAGCTATACCATACGGCGTATGCCGTGGAAACCCATCTATAAGCAAGAGGCACCTGGCGTCCGGCTGGCTGTTCCTATTTGTAATTACGTTGTTTGTCCTGTCTTCTGTTTTTTGTTGGTTGTTGCCTATGGCACAGGTTCAGTTATTGAAAACTTATCCCTCTGCCTTAGATTTTTTTGCCAGCATTATAGCTCCTTATGCCCATGTCTCTACAGGATATTTTTGTATGCATGTTTTTAGCTATGTTGGCAAACACTCACTGATGATGGTCATGCAGGGATAATTATTCAAAGGTTTGGCCTGATCGCTACACAATTTTTATATTCTCAGTCCTCTGACTGTAACACTTACCAGTGCTCCTGGCTGTCTTTCTCCCTGGAGATTTGCCCGGCAGTGTCCTCCCGCTGTACTCTCCTTGCTCCCGTGCCTCCTGGCCAGGATCACTCCATGTGTCATGAGAAGGGGTCCCTTCTGCACCCGAGCCCAGGCTTGAGTTCACCCAGACTAGAGGGTTACTCTCAAAGGCCTCCGACAGCCTAACACGCCATCTCCATCTTTCACCTGAACTCACACTGCCCCAGCTGGGCTGACCCTAAGTATTTGAGAGGGCCTCCCCTCTGTCAACCTATCTGTTAGGGATTGGTCAGAGCTCTCAGAACACTTCAGCTAGTTCCCCCTAGACCCCTCCCAGACCGACTCTGAAATCTTATCTAAGTTTCCAGCTATCAGGGGAGTCATTAGAGAAGCTGCTTCTGAGTCATGCAGCCTACCTGAGTCACCCACACCCTGACCCAGAAAAACAGCAGCCAAGCCTGACAATTTTCCTACACTAACATAAAACATCCTACTCTAGCACTCTAGCAAGGGGGTGATACATCTGCAATTCTCCTAATGAACTCACAGAAGTAGGAAAAGAATTGAAAGGAAACTTTATTTTCTTCCTTGTACCTTGATAAAAAGGCCTATTTTTCCTGTATACCATAACATAACTTGGAGACTATTAGGTTGATCCCACTTTTGGTGTCTATGAAACTGAGACCGGGTAGGTGAGTACCAGCCAAGGTGAGTTGAAGCTCCAAGAGAAGATCACTGAGCTCTTGAAACTTTAGATTGTCTCTGTTAGATATTTTTGGGAAGTTTTGCGCCCTTTTAATTAAAGTATCCTCCGTGGCTTCTGGGCTGCCGAAGCTATGATCAAATCTGTTCCAAGCAGCATTAAAGCAGAGTTCTGGCCTCAAATACATTTTTAACGAAAAATACCATTATAATACTAATCCATCGCTCTTTACAGAACCGCTATTCTCATACACACAAGGTGTACGGTATTGGATTTTAGTCAAAATCTTACTTTTAAAAACGCTGTTTGGCAGTGGCGATCTTGGATGTGGGCATCTGAAGCCACAGTGTAATCTGCTGTATCCTTCTTCCTGATTCCAGGGAGTGTTCCGGGAGTTCTTCCTGATTCCAGCCTCCTGGGAGTGATAACAAACAGCTCCCAGGATGCAATGCAAAGGCGGAAGTGATGTTGGTGGCCGCGGCCACAGAGGGGGAGGAGGAGGAAGTACAATCAAAAATGCCCTGAAATAAGGTAAGGGACCCTCGAAAAAAATTGAAAATGCCCAATTGTTGATCAGCATAACGAGCACTCCAGGAATCACTAAAGTTGCAAAATAGGCCGGAACTCCGCTTTAAGACCGGCGGCAGGGTTGTCAATGTTAACAGCTTTGAGTCTTTTGGTACATTCAGCAAACCGAGGACAGCTAAACACCTGATAAGCAGATCTAGTTCTTCTGTAACTGTGACATCTAGTTCACTGATTGTGGCTTTGAAGGTGGAGTTCTGGCCTTTTCAGTGAATAGAGGCTAAAGCACAGAGAAAAGGAGTGGGGCTGACTACATAGAGCATCCCCCAGCTTTGGAGTGAGGTAGGAACAAATTATTTAAAGGCAAACAAACAACAATGCATGTGTAACATGATAGTTGTATTTACAGAAGATAGAATTATGTGCATACAGGGACCAAGTAGAAAATCTGAACACATCTATACACATAAATGCAAGTAATAGTTTTAAATTATTAAATTCACATTGGGATTACCTGCATTTAGGTGTGTTCAGTTTAGCTGCTTGAAACTGGCGAAAAAATTCATGTACAGCAAATGTGCTTTAAAAAATGCTTGAAAAACAAGCTCAAGTACAGTGGCATATCATTCATGCATGCAGTGTGTGCGGGGCATATGGGGCCCAATCTGCTCTTACAGACACTGTACACATGGTGTAAATAAAGGTAAATTGATGATGTGTCCCTGGGCCCCATAATTTCATTAGAGGGGCCCAAGAGGAAGTAGCAGCCATGGCACTTTTTCTTTTTGCGGTTGCAGAAGTGGCTGGTGCTGTATTTGTTGACAGTAAGATTGTAGTTGCGGCCGACCAACACAAACTGGCAGTTTGGTGGAGGGACTAATACAGCTACCTCGCCCGGCTCCCCCAGTAAGGCTGGTTTCACACTGCTGAGCTGCTGTTTGGCCCGATCTAATAGAAATGTTTGGCAAATCGCAAGTATCCTGCACAAAAACCACGGGCACGGGGTGTTGCAGTGTAAAACTGCCCTAAGTTCTGAGAGCAGAGGGTGGGGCTCTGTCTGAGAGGGGAGAACCAGCTTGCACAGGAGTTGGACTGTTTCTACTCTGCCTCCCGTCCAGTCACCACTGTCCTCCCAGCTACCCCCCTCACTCCACCACTTGTCCACTCCCACAATCTAACCCTCATTTGTGTCTGCTCAACCCCGTCATTCTCTAACCCCCTGGCATGCAGTGCACACATTGTGCTCTGGAAGTGGTTCTATGGGCAGCAGATTTTAAATACTAGCTGCCACAGCTAAGCTGCCCTGGGGGAGAGTAGACTGGGGAGCATAGTTGGTAAGTAAGCCTTCTGCACTCAGAATAACCCCCTCTCTCCCCGCCTACTTTTTCTCTGCACATTTTTTGCCATCTTACCCCCCCCCCTTCTTTATCTCTCCCCCTCCTCCCTAACTTACTCCTCCTCCAAACACTCTCTTCCCTCATTTGCTTCCCCCTCCTTTTTTTCCCCCACCCCCTACCTTTCCCTCACCCTTTTTATTTCTCTCCCCTCTCTGTTTCTTTCTTTCTCCCTCTCTCTCTTCTTTCCCTCCCCCCTTCTCTCTCTCTCCTCCTCCTCTCTCCCCCTTCTCTCCCCAACTCCTTCTCCCCTTTTTCTCCCTTTCTATGTCTCCCCCCCCTCACCTCTCCTCCTTTCTCCCTAAATTTGCCCCCCCCTCTTCTCTCTCCCTCTCCCCTCACCTCTTTTCTCTATTGTCATTTTTTCCTCCATCTCTTTCTCCCCCCATCTTCTCTTTTCTTCTCTCTCTCTCTCTCCCCCGTCTCTCCACCTCCCTCCCCACCTCCTCCTCCCCCCACACTCTCTACCCTCTTTTGCCACCCCCCCCCCCTCCTCCTCCCAGTCTCTTTCTCTCACCTTTTCTCCCACTATCTATCTCACTCTTTCCCCCTTCTCTATATTTCTCCTCACATTTTTCCCTGTCTATTTCTCCTCTCTCTCCCCCCCCTCTCTCTCTCTTTCTACCCCTCTCTCTCTTTTTCTCACTCCCTCTCTCCCCCTCTATCTCTCCCTTTCTCCCCCTTCTCTCTCTCTTTTTCTCTCTCTCACCCTCCTCTCTCCCATTACCCCTTTCCTTGTCTCCTCCCCCCCTCTCTCTCTTTGCCCTCTCTGTCTCCCTCCCCCCTTACCCCCTCCCCTTCTATTTATTCCCTCTCTCTTTTTCTCCTCTTCTCCCCCTCTCTTTCTCCCTGCCTCTCTTCCTTCCATAGCATACTTGTATTTTTGTCACGTTGACTTTTTATTTGTAAAGCCAAGCAGCTTACTTGGTATGGGTATTGTTCATTTTTACAAATTGCTTAAATGTCAATTGGTTTTTAGTAGTTTGTCATATTTCAGGTTATCAGTAAAAAATTTGGCTTATCAGTACATTTTTTAGGTTGTCAGTAAGAAAAGTTGTGGAGGGTTGGCAACCCTGCTCACTGCATCCCCACTGCAGCATTCCATCCTGTCTTGTGTTGGCTGGTCTTTAAATTAGACAGGGCATAACATCAAACCTTATGAGTCATCTCAGACTCACTAACCACAACCCTTTAAATCACGCCCAATATTTAGCGCAATGTAAACCATATCCACTTTTAGCCACAGAGCATTATCAATGCCGCATTTTCTTTTCCTTTAAATCTAGGGCCCAATTTATGATCCTGCACACAGGCCTACTGATGTGGCTATGTGTGAGTCATTTACCTGGGGAAGAGATTGCACCAAGATGCATTATGGGAGGAACGCAACCAGACAGAGACATTCTGATGCTTTGGGCAATGCTCTGCTTGGGTCCTGCCATTCATGTGGATATTACTTGACACATACCACCTACCTAAACATTGTTGGTGACCAACTACACCCCTTCATGGAAACAGTGTTCCTTGATGGCAGTGGCCTCTTTGAGAAGCATAATGCCTATGCTTTACTGCAAAAATGGTTCAAGAATGGTTTGAGGAACACAACAAGAAATGTTGACTCATGCTGGAAAAATAAGCCCGATCCATGGAGGCCCCAGCTCGCAACTTAAGGGATCTGCTACTGACAGGTTGGTGTCCGATACCACAGCATACCTTTAGAGGTCTATTGTGTCCATGCCTTGACGGATCAGGGCTGTTTTGGTGGCAAAAGGAGGACTTACTTAATAATGGGTGGGTGGTCATAATGGTATGGCTGATCGGTGTACAGTATATGCCTGTGCTGCTGCAGTCGTGTAACCTGTTAACCTGGAAAGGCTCAACAGTGGTACAGTAAATAACATATTGTACTTGCGTGCCAAGGGTGCCAAAAGTGGGAATTACTCAATATTAGGTGGGTCATCATAATGTTATGATTGAAGGTGTTTTTATATTTTATCTCTACTCATTGTACTTGACATTCCAGCTGTCAAACAATATATATATGTTTTGTATGCCTTTTCCTCAATGGACCTCAGGGCCACTGATAAGGGAGTACCGCTGGACCTTCTGTACAGGGCCTGGACCCTATCAGTTCAGCAGGGGTGCCTGTGCAGCCTAACAAGCAGGAGGAATTGGATCATGGATAGGAGGGTATGATGGGTGCCACTGGGGGGGGCAATACTGGCACTGCTCCCCCTGTTTGCTTATCTCTGCACCATCTGAAAGCTGGCTACTCCTCCTCTAACTCCTGCCACCTTTCAGCTGCTGCAGAGAAAGCCACACAGGAGGAGCAGTTCCATTAATTACCCCCCCCCCCCCATGATACCCATCACCCCTACTATCTACAATCTGGTTCTTCCTGCTCCCTGGGCCTCCCTGTGTGCCCCTTTCCCCTACAGCACTAGCAGCTTCCCCTCCTTCCCCTCCTTCCGGCTGTTGTAGTGTAACTGAGTGGTTTTCGCAGCTGAACCAGTGTTGTCAACCTACCACATTGAAATTTACGGAAACAACACCTAAAATTTACTAGCACAATTAAGTTTTTACTTGAATTTCCAAAAGTTACAAAATTACAGTTTTAAGTGCAAATCTCAGTTTTAAGGCTACAAACAAGTACAATATGCAATTATCAATGTAATTTAACCACTTGCCTACAGTGCACTTTCACCCCCTTCCTGCCCAGACCGATTTTCAGCTTTCAGCGCTCTCACACTTTGACTGAGAATTACTCATGCAACACTGTACCCATACAAAAATTGTGTCCTTTTTTCACACAAATAGAGCTTTCTTTTGGTGGTATTTGATCAATACTGGGTTTTTTATTTTTTGTGCTATAAATAAAAAAAGACTGAAAATATCGTGAAAAAACGCATTTTTCTTTGTTTCTGTCATAAAATTTTGCAAATTAGTCATTTTTCTTTTTGTCATTTTGGCCAAAATTTATACTGCTACTTATCTTTGGTAGAAATAACCCAAGTAAGTGTATATTATTTGGTCTTTGTGAAAGTTATAGAGTCCACAAGCTATGGTGCTAATCATTGAAAATTTATCACACTTGACCACACCTGATGTACTGAAGGCCTATCTCATTTCTTGAGACACTAAAAAGTCAGGAAAGTACAAATACCCCCCAAATGACCCCTTTTTGGAAAGTAGACATTCCAAGGTATTTAATAGGGGGCATGGTGAGTTTTTTGAAGTTGTAATTTTTTTCCCACAATGCTTTGCAAAATGAAGATTTTTTTTTTTTTTTTTTACAAATTGCCGTATTAACAGGTTATTTCTCTCACACAGCATATGTATACTTGCAACTACACCCCAAAACACATTCTACTACTCCTCCTGAGTATGGTGATACCACATGTGTGAGACTTTTTCACAGCCTGGCCACATACAGAGGCCTAACATCCAAGTAGCAGCGTCCGGCATTCTAGGAGCACAAATTACACATATAATTTCCTGACAACCTATCGCACTTTTGAAGGCCCTGGAGCACCAGGACAATGGAAACCCCCATAAAATGACCCCATTTTGGAAAGCAAACAGCCCAACGTATAATTTTTGAGGCATAATGAGTCTTTTGAATATGTCATTTTTTTCCACAAGTTTTTGGAAAATGTGGAAAGAAAATGAAAACACATTTTTTTTACACAAAGCTGTCCATTTATGCAATATTTCTAACACATAGCATGTACATAGCAAAAATTGCACCCCAAAATACATTCTGCTATTCCTCCTGAGTATGGCGATACCACATGTGTAACACTTTTTCACAGCCTGGCCACATACATAGGCCTAACATCCAAGTAGCGCTTTACACAAAGTTGTCCATTTATCCACTTTAAGACTGGGCCTATTTTTGACACTTGGTGTTTACAAGCTAAAATCATTTTTTTTGCTAGAAAACTACTTGGAACCCCCAAACATTATATATTTTTTTTTAGCAGAGACCCTAGAGAATAAAATGGAGATCGTTGCAATATTTTTTATCACACCATATTTGCGCAGCAGTCTTCCAAATGCGATTTTTTGAAAAAAATTCACTTTTTTTGAACTAAAAAATAAGAAAACAGTAAATTTAGCCCAATTTTTTTCCATAATGTGAAAGATAATGTTACGCCGAGTAATTAGATACCCAACATGTCATGCTTCAAAATTGCGCATGCTCACAGAATGGCGCCAAACATTGGTACTTAAAAATCCCCATAGGCAACATTTTAAAAATTTCTGCAGGTTACTAGCTTAGAGTTACAGAGGAGGTCTAGGGCTCAAATTATTGCTCTCGCTCTAACGATCGCGGCGATACCTCACATGTATGGTTTGAACACCGTTTACATATGTGGGCGGGACTTGCGTATGCGTTTGCTTCTGCGCGCGAGCTAACGGGGACAGGGCGCTTTAATTTTTTTTTTTTCCTATTTATTTTATTTATTATTTTTTTATTTTTACACAGTTTAAAAAAAAAATGTTTTGATCATTTTTATTCCTATTACAAGGAATGTAAACATCCCTTGTAATAGAAAACGGAAAATTTATATCAAATACTTACCGTAATTTTCCTTTCCTGATGGACTCCATGGCAGCATACGTATCGGGTTTGGCCCCGCCTCCAAACCTACCCATAGGACCTCACTCCCATAAATCTTTGCTCCTGTTCAGCACACGTGTTCTGTAACTATCCTCCACAGAAATCCGGGAGGGAACTCCTGCTGCCATGGAGTCCATCAGGAAAGGAAAATTACGGTAAGTATTTGATATAAATTTTCCGTTTTCCTGACAGACTCCATGGCAGCATACGTATCGGGAAATAACTCGCCGTACACACAGGGTGGGCAGGTGCTGAACAGAAAAGTTTTAATGCATTTTGTCAAACAGACAGGACTTGCAAACCAAAATTCACAGAAGAAAGAGCCGCTGGCTCAACACAGTAATGGGATAAGAAAGTGTTAATAGAGGACCACGATGCTGCTCTGCAAATGACTTCAGGAGCCACATGTCTGGATACTGCCCAGGAGGTAGAGATGCTCCGCGTCGAATGAGCTGTAACTACTGCTGGAGGGGTCAAGCCCTTAGCCCTATAAGCCCACTGGATGGTCTGGATGATCCAAGAGGAAATGGATCTCGTCGAGGCTCTTGAACCTTTGTTTTTTCCATAAAAGGTAACGAAAAGATGTTCTGATTTTCTGAAAGAGGAAGTGGCATTTAAATATCTCTTAATACACTCTCCAACATCCAGCGGATGAACCGAAGATTCTTCCTCTTCCTGTCTAAAGGTTGGTAATACTGTTTCTATGTTTTCATGGAAGACAGAGGTCCTTTTTGGTCTCGCATCCAGCATGGGGATGAGCACCACTCTGTCAGGAAAAAAGGTTAAGAAAGGCTCTTGTGTCCCAAAGGACCCAATTTCCGACACTCTTTTTGCTGAGGTTATAGCCACCAGAAACACTGTTATCAGTGTAAGCTCTCTTATGGTCAAAGAATCAAACATGTCTTGAATTTGACTCGCCAGGAAATCCAGAACTAGTGGCAGATCCCACTTGGGAAACCTGGGTTTTCTCTGAGGTCTGATTCTCACTGCCCCTTGGAAGAACTGACGAATTAGGGCATGAGTGGCCCAGGAGATCCCTGTAAAAGCAGAAATAGCCGAGACCTGGACTCTGAGCGAACTCACTGATAGAGGCAAATCCAGTCCTGATTGGAGAAAGCTCAATACATCCTGGATCTTAATTGAAGATTGAGGATCAGGCCTTGTATTCAGTTGTGCAGAAAATTTTTCCCAGATTCTCTGATACACCCTGTTCGTTGAGCTTCTTCTAGCACTAAGTAGTGTCGAGATTGCCGTTTCTGGACAGCCTAAAGCCTGTAACCTCCTCCTCTCAACATCCAGACCTTGAGATGTAAACGGTCTGGGCATGGATGGAGTACAGACCCCTGGGACAACAGGTCCGGTCTGAAGGGTAGCGGGATTGGATCTTGGACACTGAGTAGCGTCAGAAGGGGAAACCATGGCCTGTTCGGCCAGAAGGGAATCACCGCCACTACCTCCACTGGCTCCGACCTGAGTCTCCGAAGGAACTGCAACACAATCGGAATTGGTGGGAAGGCGTATGCCCTGTGGAATCTCCACTGATCCGAGAGTGCATCTATCCCTGATGCTTGTGGATCTCTGAATCTTGAGTAGTACTTCGGCAGTTTGTGATTGCAGGGGGAGGCGAAGAGATCTACCTCTGGAGAAAACCCCAATGTTAGGATCCAGTCGAACGTTTCCTTGTGAAGGGACCACTCGTTGTTGTCCAGATCCACTCTGGACAAGAAGTCTGCTTTGACATTCTGGACTCCTGGAACATAAACCGCTGAAAGATTCGAGAGATTTTTCTGTGCCCAGGACATAATCGGCTCCACTTCCCTCAATAGGGACCAGCTGCGTGTACCCCCTTGTTTCCTGATGTATGCCACTGCTGAGGTGTTGTCCAGGCGCAGCATGACAGGTTGGTCTTTTGTCAGGTGAGCAAATGCTCGAAGAGCTTGGAATGCTGCTCGGAGTTCTAGTATGTTGGATACTATTCCTCGAGTGGAAAACTCCCACCTGCCCTGTGCCACCTCCGACAGACAGTGGGCACCCCAGCCTATGTTGCTGGCGTCCGAGGTAACCACTACCCACGGAGCTGGTTTCAGAGAGTGGCAGTTCAGCAGGTGGTCTCTGCATAGCCACCAAGGAAGACTCGCTCTCATTGAAGGGGTTAGGAAGATGCGTTGATCCAGATGCCACGTATCCCATTGCTGAAGGAATCCCTTCTGAAAGGGTCTCATCCTCCACAGGGCCCACTTCACCATGGGGACTACTGCGACCATAGTCCCGATCACCTTCAGACATTGACGTGCCTGAAGATGAGAGGATGAGAGGGCAAAGCGAATCCTGTCTCGGAGAGTCCCTATCTTTTCCTCTGGAAGAGAGATAGTCGCCTTCTCTGTGTCGAACAGAGCGCCCAAGTAGATCAGGGACTGAGTTGGAATCAGGTGACTCTTCTCCTTGTTGAGTAACCAACCAAACTTCTGGAGAGTGGACACGACCTGCTCCAGATGAACTAATAGTTGGTCTCTGTCTTGGGACAACAGGAGTAGATCGTCCAAATAGTGGTGAAGACGGATACCTTTCAATCTCAGTAGGGCTACCACGGCCAATAAGATTTTTGAAAAGGTCCGTGGAGATGTTGAGAGCCCGAATGGGAGACAGATAAACTGAAGATGTAATCCTCCCACTTCGAACCGGAGAAACCTTTGAAAATCTTCGTCCACAGGGACATGAAAGTAGGCGTCTTTCAAGTCGATGGACACCATCCAATCTGCCGGCTGGACTGACTGCTGTATGGACAACAGGGTCTCCATTTTGAACCTTTCTTTTTTTATGAATTTGTTCAAGAAGGTCAAATCTATTACTGGTCTCCATGATCCGTTCTTCTTTTGGACCAGAAAGAGCGGAGAATATATTCCTTGGCCTCGCTCTGACTCTGGAACGGAGATGACAGCCCCTTGAGCAATGAGAGCTTCGACGTAAGAAAACAAAATCTGACGCCTTTCTTCTAGACATGGTATGGCAGTAGGCAGGAACCTTGAGCCTGGCCTCTCCTTGAAGACCCACTTGTGGCCTGAAGACACCGTCCTGACGGCCCAGGGGTCCTGAATCGAAGCCGCCCAGACATGTCGGAAGGAGCGTAGACGTGCACCCACCCGACATGTCTGAGCGGGCCCACCTTCAAAAGGACTTAGTGGGCTCGCGGTCCCCAGAGGAGACATTCTTTGTCGTCTTCCTGGAAGACTGTCTGGATCTCCAGTTCCGGTTGAACTCCCGACCAGGTCTATAAGAACGAGCTTCCCTGGCCCGGTCAGGCACAAATTTTCTGGTAGGCTGTCCTTTCTTGACGTTGAACTGGCGCCGATCCTGGGGAAGAAACCCAGACTTACCGCCTGTAGCCCGGGTTATGGCCTCGTCCAGTTTATTCCCGAAAAGGGAGGACCCCTCAAAGGGAATACGGCACCAAACTTGCTTTGATGCCGGATCCGCCACCCAAGGGCGGAGCCAAAGAGCTCTCTTAGCTGTGACCGAGGACAGCATAACTCTTGCCAATAGACGGATCAAGTCTATGGAAGCCTCCCCAAGGAACGACGCGCCCAGCCTAAGCTCCTGGATTGGAGCGCTTCTGGCCACCTCCTCCGAAACAGATCTGACCGATTCGTCTACCACATCAGCCCAAGACTCCATGGCCTTGGATAGAGCAGCCAAAGCCAGGACTGGCTTACAGGCCATACCTGCTGTAAGGTAGATTCTCTTCAAATCAGAGTCCATCCTTCGGTCCAACGGGTCTTTAAATGAGACCGTATCCTCTAAGGGAAGGGTCACGTGCTTGACCAGTCTCATGACTGCTGCGTCAACTAGGGGAGGGGACTCAAGATGTTTCACATCATCCTCTTTGAAGGGGTAAAGTTTAGCCATCTTGGATACTAAGGAATTCTTACGTTCCACCTTTTTCCACTCCTCCAAGATGATTTCACCCAACTCTCCCAGGAAGGGAAAATTAACACGCTCCTTATTGAGCTGTTTAAAGTACTTCTTCTGCTTGGGAGGGGGAACAGCTGACTCCTCCCAATTTAAGGTCTCTCTGACCGCTTTAACCAGGGAAGGCACCAAGGTATATTCAAAACCCAAGCAGGGATCCTCATCTTCAGAGTCGCTACCTGACAAGAGCATCGACTGATGGCTTGTGTGGGCTGACTCGAAATCTTCCTGTACCTGTAGTGCTACAGGGGAGGGGCTTGGGGAAGCCGTTGCAGTGTCTTGAGAACGACTGACACCCAACTCTGCCAAAGAGTCCTTAACCACTCTCTTGACCAAAGCCTCAATGCGCTGATCGGAAGTATCCCTTTCTCCCGCAGCCTGGGAGAAACATCTATCACAGAAAAGCTTCCTCTCCGGGACACTAGCGCCACAGCCTCTGCAACCTGCTTTGTCAGGTCTCCGTGCGTGGCTGGCTGAAGTAGATGATTTTTGATGATGTGAGCCCGAACGGGACTTTCCTGTAGAGTGCCGGTGGCGAGAGCTTGAGCGTCTTTCACTTCTTTGAGAAGAGTGCCTAGTCTCTGAACGAGGAGGGCTGTGAACAAGAGAAAAAACAGAAAAAAACAGACAGGAAGCTAGGAACACTTGAGTTCCTACCCCCACCCCCTATAACCCACAGCCCCACTAAGAAGCCCCAAATACCTGTTAGGGGCGGGCTGACCACCGGAGGGCAAAGTAGCTTCCATTCTGATGCTGACCTACAAGAATGAGCCGGACAGCAATGTCAGAAAACCAGCAAAAGAGGAGGGGGGGGGAGGCTCCCAAACTGGGGCCAGTACTCACCAAGAACCAGAGGTTAGCAGGCAGAGCGGCAACGA
Source organism: Pelophylax lessonae (assembly GCF_965119305.1). Classification (NCBI taxonomy): domain Eukaryota; kingdom Metazoa; phylum Chordata; class Amphibia; order Anura; family Ranidae; genus Pelophylax; species Pelophylax lessonae. The sequence goes on from NC_138768.1 coordinate 228,531,462, forward strand.
ACAGCAGGCGTCCAAAAACCGATCAGATGCGGAGTATGGAACACCCAGTATCAGCAGTGTGTATAAACACAACACTGCTGACAGTTCTGGGGTTTAAATATGGCGCCTGGTGACGTCATCAGCGCTCGCCGCCGACGCCAACTCACTGCGCATGCGCCGCGCTCTTACTGCGCACGCGCGAGAACCAAGCCTCGTTCTGGAGGCGCCGCACATGCGCAGTAGCGCACCGCACCGGCGGCCGGTCAGGAAGTGAACCGCTGACCGGCCCCGGACCACTAGCCACCAGAGAAGGCAGGAAAGACCAGGTAAGAGAAAAAACATATAAACAAAGGCAAATATAAGCATATAACATAGCTGCCATGGAGTGTACTCACGAACCGCAGACCACCAGGGATGGATGCACACCGGACTTATCTCTTTCAAGGGTACCGGCCACCCGCAGCAGCTGGGCTTTTTGGCCAAGGCTGCTACATCTTCGCCCCTCCTCCATACCCCGCAGCAGCTGGGGCTTATTGGAGAGCTCCATACCCGACAGGTAGAGCCATCCATCACCCGGAATCCATCTTCAGGTAGGATATCAGGTAATCCTTTGGAGGACAAAAAAAGAACACGTGTGCTGAACAGGAGCAAAGATTTATGGGAGTGAGGTCCTATGGGTAGGTTTGGAGGCGGGGCCAAACCCGATACGTATGCTGCCATGGAGTCTGTCAGGAAATAGGCATGACAGGTCCTCTTTATTGTGAGATCTGGGGTCAAAAAGACCTCACACCTCACAACTACACTAAAAAAAAAAAAAAAAAAATTGTTGAAAGAGGAAAAAAAAAAAGAAAAAAAAAAAGCAGCCCTTTAAACCGGTTGCTAGGCAACGTCTTTTGACGTAGCTCCGGTCCTCCAAGACCATAGAGTCGAGTGAGGGCCATCTTGCCCTCACTCGACTTCCTGTCTCTGAGGATCCGGGACCGGATAGTTTTCCCCGCTGCCGGCGGGTCCGGTAAGCTGGGAAAACGTCTGGGACGCGGCAGGAGGGGGTGCACCTCTTCCCCTGCACCGTAAGGGTAATTCCGCGGTGAATCCGCCACTGGGACCACCCTTATCTGAAAGCCGACTGCCCGCCGTTTCAAAAAATACCGGGGTTATGGCAGCTATCTGCTGCCATAACCCCAGTATTTAGCTTTTAATGGCCGACGCATATAGTCGTTAGGCGGTCAGTAAGTGATTGCATGTATATGGCAAACAGGTGACGATGACTGATGGGGTGACAGGTGACGATGACTGATGGGGTGACAGGTGACGATGACTGATGGGGTGACAGGTGACGATGACTGATGGGGTGACAGGTGACGATGATTGATGAGGTGACAGGTGATGATGATTGATGAGGTGACAGGTGACGATGATTGATGAGGTGACAAGTGACGATGATTGATGGGGTGACAGATGACAATCACTGACGGGGTGACATGTGACTATGATTGATGGGGTGACAAGTGACGATCACTGATGGGGTGTCAAGTGACGATGATTGATAGGGTGACAGATGACGATGACTGATGGGGTGACAGGTGACGGTGATTGATGGGGTGACAGGTGACAGGTGACGGGCGATGGTGCACAGCGGTACTGATGGCAGTCTCTGGTGACCGGTGAACTTTAGGCTATGTTCACATGTGAGCGTAGCGATCGCGGGCAGAATCACTGCGATTCTGCCCGCGATCCAGAAATCATTGCAAATCGCGGGGCGCCTGTGCGTTGCCCGTGATTTGCAATAGCATCCCAAACGCTGTGCGATGTTGCTGCGATTTCCGCCTGCCGAATCGCGGTAACATCGCGCAAACAACGCATGACGCCCAAAAGAAACTCTTGTACCTTTTTTGGGTGTCATGCGTTGTTTGCGCGATGTTACCGCGATTCGGCAGGCGGAAATGGCAGCAACATCGCACAGCGTTTGGGGTGCTATTGCAAATCACGGGCAACACACAGGCGTCCCGCGATTTGCAATGATTTCCGGATCGCGGGCAGAATCGCTGTGATTCTGCCCGCGATCGCTGCGCTCACATGTGAACGTTATGGGTGTCAATTTCTGGGCACTGATGAGGTGACTGTTGGGTGACAGGTGCAATTGGGGGGGGGGCTGAGGACTGTGTGGGGACCTTTATTAGTGTGCTTTTACTTTGTGACATGTGTACAGAGCAGTAACTCACTATTTCTAGCTCTGCTCTCCTCATACTGGAAACTGTATGAGGAGAGAAGAGCTAATAACAGTGAGTTACTGCTCTTTGTTTACATTTTGTGATCGGCTGTGAATGGATTCACAGCCGATCACATAGTAAACAGTCACTGTCAGTGACTGTTTACTACCGCCGGTGACAGCTGTGTTCCTACGGAACACAGTGCCACCGACATGACCGCGCTGCGCGCTCCCGATCGCGCATGCGCGGTCATCTTGTGGGCTCCTTCATTGTGATCGGCTGTATCATTGGAACACAGCCGATCACGTGGGAAACAGCCACGCCCATTGGCTGTTTCCCCCCTGCCGGTGACGGGGGATGTCCCGGGGACACCCCGACACCGGCAGTGCAGGGCGGCGCGCACGCGATCGCGCGCCTGCCCTGCTTAAAGTGCCGCCGTCATATGACGGCGGCCCAGGATAATGGTCGCTCCGTTCCGCCGTCATATGACGGCGGGCGGGCGGCAAGCGGTTAAGGTATATATTAAGGCAAAAAAACTGTTTCGTATTTTATTTTCGATATAGTAAGTAGCCCAGGGCCAGGACTCAGGAGGGCAAGAAATTAGAATGGGCAGGCACACACACATAAAATTGAGTCTCACAGTGACAATGAAAGCAGTGTGCAGCAGCACAGATGATGATGACACCTAACTGACAGGACATGTCCCCTCCTGAGTCACAGTGACAATATCTGGTGGTAAGTAATGGAAAAAGATAACAGTATATATAATATTTTCTAAATGTTATATTTATTTAAAAAAAAAAGGGTGTGGGTGATTTTTTTTGGGGCGGGAGGCAGCATTTGAAGCCAGTCAATTCTTTGGAAAACCAATAAAATATTGGTGAGGGTGAGTGAGGGTGTAGAGGTCTGTTCCCTTTTACAATCCAAAGAGGAGTCTGTGCAGAAGAGGGAAAGATTTCCTGTTACATTGTAGGTAACTAAGATAAAGAAAAGGGAACTGTCACTTTTAGAGGTAGTTCCAAGAGCCTAGATGTCATGTGTATGCTTTATCCAGCTCCTCCCCGCTCGTAGTGGGACAGATCCTGTGTAATGGTCATATGATTGGATGGTGTTCATAAGTCCTGGCTGCGCGGAGCGCCGTCCTCAGTCATGTCTACTGCAGGCTGCTGTCAGAAGGTCTATTGCTTTATCTTTGACTACAAGACGCCTCGTGAAGAATGCATTAAGAACTGGAAGATCGGATTGGTGAACAGAGTCATCCAGCTGCTCATCGTGGCTTATGTTATTTGGTATGTGATTGTCTAAAGTTACACCTTCACATAGAGCAATGAGGAGTATGTAGTGTTAGCCATATGTTCCATAGATCATCATATAGGGGCTGATCCCTCTATATAGTGTTCCTTAGTATACAGAGAGGATGGTGTGCTGGGAAATGTATATTTCTATCATATGGGGGCTGATCCCTCTATATAGTGTTCCTTAGTATACAGAGAGGATGGTGTGCTGGGAAATGGACATTTCTATCATTATATGGGGACTGATCCCTCTATATAGTGTTCCTTAGTATACAGAGAGGATGGTGTGCTGGGAAATGGACATTTCTATCATTATATGGGGGCTGATCCCTCTATATAGTGTTCCTTAGTATACAGAGAGGATGGTGTGCTGGGAAATGGACATTTCTATCATTATATGGGGGCTGATCCCTCTATATAGTGTTCCTTAGTATACAGAGAGGATGGTGTGCTGGGAAATGGACATTTCTATCATTATATGGGGGCTGATCCCTCTATATATAGTGTTCCTTAGTATACAGAGAGGATGGTGTGCTGGGAAATGGGCATTTCTATCATTATATGGAGGCTGATCCCTCTATATAGTGTTCCTTAGTATACAGAGAGGATGGTGTGCTGGGAAATGGGCATTTCTATCATTCAATGGAGGCTGATCCCTCTATATAGTGTTCCTTAGTATACAGAGAGGATGGTGTGCTGGGAAATGGGCATTTCTATCATTATATGGGGGCTGATCCCTCTATATAGTGTTCCTTAGTATACAAAGAGGATGGTGTGCTGGGAAATGGGCATTTCTATCATTATATGGGGGCTGATCCCTCTATATAGTGTTCCTTAGTATACAGAGAGGATAGTGTGCTGGGAAATGGACATTTCTATCATTATATGGGGGCTGATCCCTCTATATAGTGTTCCTTAGTATAAAGAGAGCATGGTGTGCTGGGAAATTGACATTTCTATCATTATATGGGGGCTGATCCCTCTATATAGTGTTCCTTAGTATACAGAGAGCACGGTGTGCTGGGAAATGGACATTTCTATCATTATATGGGGGCTGATCCCTCTATATAGTGTTCCTTAGTATACAGAGAGGATGGTGTGCTGGGAAATGGACATTTCTTTCATTATATGGGGGCTGATCCCTCTATATAGTGTTCCTTAGTATACAGAGAGCATGGTGTGCTGGGAAATTGACATTTCTATCATTATATGGGGGCTGATTCCTCTATATAGTGTTCCTTAGTATACAGAGAGCATGGTGTGCTGGGAAATGGACATTTCTATCATTATATGGGGGCTGATCCCTCTGTATAGTGTTCCTTAGTATGCCGAGAGGATGGTGTGCTGGGAAATGGACATTTCTATCACTATATGGGGGCTGATCACTCTGTATAGTGTTCCTTAGTATACAGAGAGGATGGTGTGCTGGGAAATTGACATTTCTATCATTATATGGGGGCTGATCCCTCTATATAGTGTTCCTTAGTATACAGAGAGGATGGTGTGCTGGGAAATGGGCATTTCTATCATTATATGGGGGCTGATCCCTCTATATAGTGTTCCTTAGTATAAAGAGAGCATGGTGTGCTGGGAAATTGACATTTCTATCATTATATGAGGGCTGATCCCTCTATATAGTGTTCCTTAGTATACAGAGAGCATGGTGTGCTGGGAAATTGACATTTCTATCATTATATGGGGGCTGATCCCTCTATATAGTGTTCCTTAGTATGCAGAGAGCATGGTGTGCTGGGAAATGGACATTTCTATCATTCCACAATCATATTATCGTCCCCCAGGTCTGATCACACCACTTCTCCTATTCTCTGCTCTCATCTATTCTCACATTTGCATTGTTTGTTTTTATTTCTTCCTGACTTAAGAGTGTGAATCCTGTATATTTCATAGATCTGAATGTCTGGTATAGATCTCTATGTCTAGTATTCTGGTTTAATTGATTTTTACAAAACAACACAATAACATGGTCATAAGAGCCAGAAAAAAGACTTTGCACTAAGTACATGTCGTACATTTCCATTAGTACAGGGCAAAACATAAAACCCCACTGGTTCAACAAACGTTGGAGATATATCCAAAGTAATCCATGGAAGCAGAATATGGCAGTGACCTGATTTAAGTAGAAGATGAGTAATCATGTCTAGTATTTTAAAGTGAACTTCTACTGTAATAGGGAAACTGATGTCACTGGTATTCTGAAAAAATACTAGTTGTCTGACTGCCTCCATCTTCAATACCCTGCTCACACTGTGTGCAGAGCGGCTTGCAGCAGGGGTCCAGTGCACCCCATTCTCCTTTTCAGGTCTGAATTCAGTCCAAATTTTTGGTTCAATTCAGACCTGGAACAGACCAGAAGACGCACAGGACCCTTCTGCAAACTGCTTCAGAGCTGTGTAAACAGGCACCATTGAGACATGGTCACACTCTTCTGACATGCAAATTCGATGCGGTGAAACCCACATTCAATTTACACCAGTGTGAACCCAGCTTGAATCATTGATCTTGAACAAGTGGGCAGATTACAGAATCAACACCCCTAATTAGAGATGAGCTAGGGCAGTGTTTCTCAACCTTTTTTCAGTCAAGGCACCCTTTAAAAATGATGGACAGTCTCAAGGCGCCTGTAGTATGGTAAGCAACGGGTTAAGTTGCTGTCTGCAAAATGTTACAATACTATGTATATGTCTGGGAGCTGGGTGTGGCTGAAGTCCAGTTTATGCGTGGTGTTCAGTGAATAAAGAAGCAACCTGTACAGCCTGGCCTGTGTTAATACACTACATTTTAGCGACGAGGATGGCTAGCTTTCTGGATTTACCGGCTATCGGACCGTTTGTGTCTGGAGACCACACTAGTCTCTCACAGCGCTGGGACAAGTGGAAGAAGGGATTTCAGCTCTATGTTATAGCCACAGGAGTGACTGCACCTGCTCAGAAGAGAGCCATGCTGCTGCATCTAGCTGGATCACAAGTTCAGGACATTTTTGAAACCCTAGGAGCAACAGGGGACGATTCGGACTATGAGACAGCCATGAATAGACTGAGTGAGTACTTTGAGCCAAAGAAAAATATTCCCTATGAAAGATATAAGTTTAGACAGGCTGTGCAAGAACCGGGAGAAACCACAGACAGTTATGTGACTAGGCTGAAATATCTGGCACAGTCTTGTGATTTTGGTACTGTAACCGAGGGGATAATCAGAGATCAGGTCATAGAGAAATGCACATCTGTGCACCTCAGGAGGAGATTATTGAGAGAACCTAGTCTCACACTTACTAGCCTGCAGTAGATTGCAAGAGCCATTGAACTGTCTGAGCTCCAGGCTCTGCATATTGAAACCAAAGACACTGCATCTGTCAATACAGTCTCCAAACCTACCTATAATAATAGGAACCTCTGGAGTAGAAAAGAGAGTTTTCCGAAGAGGACTTTACATATAACCTGCAGTAAATGTGCCAGAGAGGGACACACATGTCAGGACTGCACTGTGGGACAGAATAAAATGTGCTATGCTTGTGGAAAGACAGGTCATTTTGCAGCTGTGTGTAGAAGTACAACCAGAGATAACAAACCCAAAGGACCATCAGCACAAGTAAATGTTATAGCTGAGGATAAAGAGAGTGCTTCTGACTGTGAATTTATATTCTCCCTGTGTTCTCTGCAAGCTGGGACATTAACCATTAAGATTGGAAATACAGATGTGTCAGTGCTGATTGACTCCGGAGCTACATGCAATGGTTTGGACTTAGCTTCTTGGTACAGTCTTAAAGGCAGAGAAAATCACCTTAAATTGTGTAACACCACTAAACAGATTTATACTTATGGCTCCAGTACACCACTACAACTTAAAGGCAAATTCTATACCCCTGTGCAAACACATGAGACTGGTCCTCCATTGCAGACCGAATTCTATGTTGTAGATGGCACAGGGTCGCCTCTGCTTGGTCGTCAAACCGCTATGGCACTGGGGGTGTTAAAGATTGGCCATGATGTAGGCAGTGCAAGAGTGAATATGGTGTCTCCTGCTATTTCTGCATTGAAAGAGGAATTTAAAGATTGCTTCTCTGGGTTTGGAAAATTAAAGGATTTTCAGTTGGAGCTTCACATTTATCCACATGTAAAGCCTATTGCACAGCCAGTACGCAGACTTCCTTATAGCCTGAGATCACCTGTTGAGCACAAACTGGCAGAGCTGCTAGACCTTGACATTATCGAACCTGTAGATGGACCCACTCCGTGGGTATCGCCGTTAGTTGTTGTACCAAAGGGCACAGATATTCGGATTTATGTGGACATGAGATGTGCTAACCAAGCTGTGCAGAGAGAGAGACATCCAATTCCCACTATTGAAGATGTTCTACATGCAATGAATGGGGCAAGTGTCTTCAGTAAACTGGATTTGAAATGGGGTTATCATCAGATTGAACTGACCCCAGCATCTAGAGTCATCACTACATTTGCAAGCCATAAAGGTCTTTTTAGATACAAGAGGTTGATGTTTGGCGTATCGTCAGCACCGGAGGCCTATCAACATGTGATTCAGCAAGTGCTACATGGTTGTGAAGGCACACATAACATTTCTGATGATATAATTGTGTGGGGAACAAACACACAGGAGCACGATGAACGTCTCCGTGCAGTGCTAAATCGCTTGAAGGAGAAAGGATTAACATTAAATGAGAAGAAGTGCACATTTCAAATGAATAAAATGACTTTTATGGGCCATGTGCTGTCTGACAGGGGCATTGGTCCGGAGGACTGTAAAATTAAAGCTGTGTCTGATGCCAGAAATCCTGAAAACCCTGCAGAAGTACGCAGTTTTCTTGGGCTAGTGAATTACTGTGCTAAGTTTATTCCAGATATGGCGACTATCAGTGAACCTTTGAGATTGTTGACTCGCAAAGCAGTCCCTTGGAAGTGGGGCCTTTTGGAACGAGGTGCATTTAATGAACTTAAGAGACGGCTGACTTGCGCCACAACTTTGGCTTATTTCAATCCTACTGTACACACCCAAGTTATTGTCGATGCTAGCCCTGTGGGGTTAGGCGCCATCTTGGTCCAGAGACAGTGCACAGGCGATTACAGACCTATTCAGTATGCAAGCAGATCCCTTACTGATGTAGAGAGGCATTATTCTCAGACCGAGAAAGAAGCTTTGGCTGTTGTTTGGGGATGTGAAAGGTTTCACACGTATCTCTACGGACTTGATTTTGAAATCATCACTGACCACAAGCCTCTGGAAGTGATATATTCGCCACGATCAAAACCATCCGCCAGAATTGAACGATGGGTTCTCAGATTGTTACCGTATCGATTTACAGTGCGGTACAGACCTGGACCGACTAATGCAGCAGATGCACTTTCCAGATTGCCTCAGTCTTCAACACCTGTTCATAACCTAGCAGAAGAGTACATTCGTTTTGTGGCTACTAACGCCATGCCTCAGGCATTGACACCGCGGGAGGTTGAAGAATTGTCATCTGTGGATCCGGAAATTACTCGGTTGAGAAAATGTGTAAGACAGGGGGTTTGGGTGGATTGTGACCCAAGCTATCACAGAATCAAACAAGAGCTGAGTATTGCAGGACAACTAGTTTTACGTGGCAATCGTATTGTGATGCCTAAAGACTTATGGAAACGTACATTACATTTAGCCCATGAGGGCCATCAAGGCATTGTTCGCACCAAACAAAGATTACGTGAGAAAGTCTGGTGGCCAGGAATTGACAAGGATGTGGAACGTTTGGTTTCCTCATGTCGAGCATGTCAGTTGGTGGGCAGCAAACCTAAACCAGAACCAGTAACTCACACTGTTCTACCTGAGGGACCATGGGAAGATTTAGCCATTGATCTGTGTGACATTCCATCTGGACACCATCTTTTAGTTGTTGTGGACTATTATTCAAGGTGGCAAGAGGTGGTAGTTCTCACTAAAGCTACATCATCAACTGTAATTGAGGGGTTGGAGAGCATCTTTGCGTCTCATGGGTTGCCTAAACGGATGGTGAGTGATAATGGTGCCCAATTTACTTCTCAGGAATTTCAGGATTACCTGAAATCAAATGCTATTGAACATCATCGTACAACTCCATACTGGCCACAGGCTAACGGGGAAGTGGAACGCCAGAATCGAACCTTGCTAAAAGCTTTGCGAATTGCTCATTTAGAGAGAAGAGACTGGAAAAAGGAACTGTGGCGTTTTCTTTTAGCTTATCGCACAACTCCGCATACTGTCACGGGAGTTAGTCCTGCGGAACTTCTTTGTGGTCGTCAATTCAGGACAAAATTGCCAGACATTGGGGGTCCTCCTACGAGTCAGAAACCTTTTCGGCACATTGATGAGGAAAGGAAGACCCGGGCTGAACAGTATGCAAACCACCGCCGCCATTGTCAACCCAGTGGCCTTCAACAGGGTGATAAGGTGTTGCTTCAAAATGATCGGTTTAACAAACTGGCTCCGTCCTTTGAACCTGAGCCTTATGTTGTAAAGGAGAAAAGAGGTACTCAAGTGGTTTTAGAGGATTTGGATGGACACACAAAAGTGCGTAATTCCTCATTTGTGAAGAAATTTATTGAGCCAGAAGGTCAAGCATTGGAAGACGGTGAACAGGCAAAGAGTAGCGATGGTACCGCCAGTGATCCAGACTTCAATCCACAACCATCCACATCGGAATGGCCATGAGAAAAACGAGCAACTAATCCACCGGCCTACCTTAAGGACTATGTGTATAGTCAGGAGTTTATAGTTTAAATTTTTAGTTGTTCATCCATGCATTTTGTTAATCGTATTAATCCGTTGTGCATGTTTTTATTCAAAGAGAGGAGGGAATGTAGTATGGTAAGCAACGGGTTAAGTTGCTGTCTGCAAAATGTTAAAATACTATGTATATGTCTGGGAGCTGGGTGTGGCTGAAGTTCAGTTTATGCGTGGTGTTCAGTGAATAAAGAAGCAACCTGTACAGCCTGGCCTGTGTTAATACACTACAGCGCCCCATTCTAAAATGTAAAAAACTATTCTAATAGTCTTACATAATGCAGCAACATCCACAAGCCCAAGTAGGACACCCAATATTAGAGGTGATTTATTCTTCCAAAGCAAACACACTTTTGTAAATGGTACTGACTAGTATTCCAATGTTTCTCTTCTCCCTCAGTTTTTCTCTATCATTCACCTAACGTGAGGGGCAGGGGAGAGTCAAACAAGGATGCTATGCAGGCAACTGATATCCTCCTTATCAATTGATTATGCCAATGGTCGTTAGGACGCCGGCAGTTTGAAGGTTGTAATTGTGCACAATGAAAATCTTTTTTTTAAAACAATTTTTGGGCAATTTTTACCCATTTTGCCAAGGTACCCCTGAAGAAACCTCAAGGCACCCCTGGGTGCCTGGGCACAATGGTTGAAAAAGGCTGAGTTAGGGCATCCCCTGTACTCCTCTCTAGCTGAACTTGCGCACTCTTTTTTTTCAATGAGTGGTGAGCTGGGTCATTACTACCCTACAGTGCAAATAAATAAAGAGGCAGCCTGTGGGGTAGGAATAACCCGGCTTGCAGCCATTTGGAGTTAAAAAAAAAATGAGCGCAAGTTCAGCTAGGGATGTGTATGGAAGACACCCAAGTTTATTCCCGTCTCCTAATCTGCATACATAGTAAATTACTGAAGCCTTTGGATCAGTATGCCAGCCACGAAAGTAGAACTTTTGGGTCTCATTCACACTGGCAATGCCATACAGGTTTATATGGGACATTTCTAAACACAATTAAATATTTTTTTTATGCTGGATAAAAGGTTGCACTATTGCACTTATTTTCCCCCTTTTTTTTTGTGTTTGCGATTGAGGTGTATTTTTTTTTTTTTTTTGCATTGAAATATAGAAATGATTTGAATGCACTGTCACTTTAAATGGATGAATAAGAGATGTATTGCACAGGTTTGGATTTATATAGAAGGAAGAAATAGTGATGTATTATCACCATGGAGTAATAAGATGATCACAGGATAATTTTGGGATGGAGAATAAAAAAAAAGAAAAAAACGCATATATATATATATATATATATATTTTGCACTATAACACCTTGTACGGTGGTGATCGAAAGTTTGGGCACCCCAGGTAAAAATTTGTATTAATGTGCATAAAGAAGCCAAGGAAAGATGGAAAAATCTCCTAAAGGCATCAAATTACAGATTAGACATTCTTATAATATGTCAACAAAAGTTAGATTTTATTTCCATCATTTACACTTTCAAAATTACAGAAAACGAAAAAATGGCGTCTGCAAAAGTTTGGGCACCCTGCAGAGTTAATATCTTGTACTGCCCCCTTTGGCAAGTATCACAGCTTGTAAACGCTTTTTGTAGCCAGCCAAGAGTCTTTCAATTCTTGTTTGAGGTATCTTTGCCCATTCTTCCTTACAAAAGTCTTTCAGTTCTTTGAGATTTCTGGGCTGTCTGTCATACACTGCTCTTTTAAGGTCTATCCATAGATTTTCAATTATGTTGAGGTCAAGAGATTGTGAAGGCCATGGCAAAACCTTCAGTTTAAGCCTCTTGATGTAATCCCCTGTGGATTTTGAGGTGTGTTTAGGATCATTATCCATTTGTAGAAGCCATCCTCTCTTTAACTTCAGCTTTTTCACAGATGGCATCAAGTTACCATCCAAAATTTGCTGAAATTTTAATGAATCCATTTTTCCTTCTACTCGTGAGATGTTCCCTGTGCCACTGGCTGCAATACAACCCCAAAGCATGATTGATCCACCCCCATGCTTAACAGTTGGACAGAGGTTCTTTTCATTAAATTCTGTGCCCCTTCTTCTCCAAACGTACCTTTGCTCATTCCGGCCAAAAAGTTTGATTTTAACCTCATCAGTCCACAGAACTTGTTTCCAAAATGCATCAGGCTTGCCTATATGTTCATTAACAAAGTTAAAACACTGATTTTTGTGGTGAGGTCGTGGAAGAGGTTTTCTTCTGATGACTGTTCCATGAAGACCATATTTGTACAAGTATCTCTTTATAGTGGAATAGTGTACCACAACTCCAGTGTCTGCCAGATCTTTCTGGAGGGATCGTGCAGTCAAACGTGGGTTTTGAATTGTTTTTCTCACAATCCTGCAAGCTGTTCTGTCTGATATTTTTCTTGGTCTTCCAGATCTTGCTTTAACTTCCACTGTTCCTGATGACTGCCATTTCTTAATTACATTCCTAACAGAGGATATTGACATCTGAAAACGCTTTGCTTTCTTCTTATAGCCTTCTCCAGCTTTGTGAGCGTCAACTATTTTCAGTTTCAGTTTTCTAGACAACTGCTTAGAAGATCCTATGGTGCTGATTGTTGGGGCAATGTCAAATGAGTCTGGGCATTTAAAACCTTTGAGATTGACATCACCTGTTCTTCCCAGATGATGATTGAGAACAATCCATGACACTGGCAGGTCTCAGTCTTGCAAAGGGGCAGTGCATGCTATAAATTCTGCAGGGTGCCCAAACTTTTGCATACGCCATTTTTTTTTTTTTCCTGTAATTTTGAAAGTGTCAATGATGGAAATAAAATCTAACTTTTGTTGACATACCGTATTATAAGAATGTCCAATCTGTAATTTGATGCATTTTGGAGATTTTTCCATCTTTCCTTGGCTTCTTTATGCTCGTTACTACAAATTTTTACCTGGGGTGCCCAAACTTTCGATCCCCACTGTATTATTGTGGCTAAGGGGTATATAAAATGTCTCCTCTCCCCTTTTTTTTTTTTGAAATTGCACTGCACTAGAACAATTTGTATTTTTGTGGTTGAGGAGCATATAAAATGTCTCCTCTCCTCTTCCCTTTTTTTTTTTTGAAATAACACTGCACTATAACACTTTGTATTTTTGTGGTTGAGGAGCATATAAAATGTCTCCTCTCCTCTTCTTTTCCCTTTTTTTTTTTTTTGGCACTGCACTACAAGGCCCCGTTCACACTGGGGCGATCCGACTTGCCGGGGCGACCTAATAGGTCACGGCGCGCTGCTCGCACCGTGACCTCGGAGCGGCCGGCACGGACTTCATAACATTGAAGTCTATGCAGGTCGCTCCGGGTCGCCCCAAAGAAGCTCCTGACCCTTTTTCTAAGTCGGAGCGACTTGTGTCGCTCCTATTAGAACGGGTCCACAACTTCTCTATGGCAGGCGACCTACGGCGACCTGTCAGGCGACCAGGACGCCTGACAGGTCGCCCCAGTGTGAACGGGGTCTAACACTTTGTATTTTGTGGTTGAGTGGCATATAAAATGTCTCCTCTCCTCTTCCTTTTTTTTTTTTTAAATAGCACTGCTCTATAACACTTTGTATTTTTGTGGTTGAGGAGCATATAAAATGTCTCTACTCTTCTTTTACCTTTTTATTTTTTGAGTGAGGATGTCAAATAAATTTTTTTTTTTCCTTATAGAATTAGAAAATAAGCCAAAAGGAAGAAAGGAATACTAATGGGTCCCCTGAGCTGGATGGGCTGAGCTTAATCCATATTGCCTACATATAAGCATATGCTTTATGGTGGCAATGCCCTATTCATTTTTTTTCTTTTTATTACTATTATTTGGCTATATGTATTTCTTGCTTGGGGAATGTAGTAGAGTGGATGATTAAGAATGGGTTTTATGACGATAGAGGAAAAGAGATTGATGTATACAAGGACGGGTGCTGGGAGTTACTTAAAGATAAGGGATGAGGAGAAATGGGGAATATACAGTCAGGTTCATAAATATTGGGACATCGACACAATTCTAATCTTTTTGGCTCTATACACCACCACAATAGATTTGAAATGAAACAAACAAGATGTACTTTAACTGCAGACTTTCAGCTTTAATTTGAGGGTATTTACATCCAAATCAGGTGAAAGGTGTAGGAATTACAACAGTTTGGAACCAAAAGTAATGGGACAATTGGCTGCTCAGCTGTTCCATGGCCAGGTGTGTGTTATTCCCTCATTATCCCATTTACAAGGAGAAGATAAAAGGTCCAGAGTTCATTTCAAGTGTGCTATTTGCATTTGGAATCTGTTGCTGTCAACTCTCAATATGAGATCCAAAGAGCTGTCACTATCAGTGAAGCAAGCCATCATTAGGCTGAAAAAACAAAACAAACCCATCAGAGAGAGATAACAAAAACATTAGGTGTGGCCAAATCAACTGTTTGGAACATCCTTAAAAAGAAAGAACCCACCGGTGAGCTCAGCAACACCAAAAGACCCAGAAGACCACAGAAAACAACTGTGGTGGATGACCGAAGAATTCTTTCACTGGTGAAGAAACCACCCTTCACAACAGTTGGCCAGATCAAGAACATTCTCCAGGAGGTAGGTGTATGTGTGTCAAAGTCAACAATCAAGAGAAGACTTCACCAGAGTGAATACAGAGGGTTCACCACAAGATGTAAACCATTGGTGAGCCTCAAAAACAGGAAGGCCAGATTAGAGTTTGCCAAACAACATCTAGAAAAGCCTTCACAGTTCTGGAACAACATCCTATGGACAGATGAGACCAAGATCAACTTGTACTAGAGTGATGGGAAGAGAAGAGTATGGAGAAGGAAAGGAACTGCTCATGATCCAAAGCATACCACCTCATCAGTGAAGCATGGTGGTGGTAGTGTCATGGCGTGGGCATGTATGGCTGCCAGTGGAACTGGTTCTCTTGTATTTATTGATGATGTGACTGCTGACAAAAGCAGGATGAATTCTGAAGTGTTTCGGGCAATATCTTCTGCTCATATTCAGCCAAATGCTTCAGAACTCATTGGATGGCGCTTCACAGTGCAGATGGACAATGACCCGAAGCATACTGCGAAAGCAACCAAATAATCTTTTAAGGGAAAGAAGTGGAATGTTATGCAATGGCCAGGTCAATCACCTGACCTGAATCCGATTAAGCATGCATTTCACTTGCTGAAGCCAAAACTGAAGGGAAAATGCCCCAAGAACAAGCAGGAACTGAAGACAGTTGCAGTAGAGGCCTGGCAGAGCATCACCAGGGATGAAACCCAGCGTCTGGTGATGTCTATGCATTCCAGACTTCAGGCTGTAATCGACTGCAAAGGATTTGCATCCAAGTATTAAAAAGTGAAAGTTTGATTTATGATTGTTAATCTGTCCCATTACTTTTGGTCCCTTAAAAAGTGGGAGGCACATATACAAACTGTTGTAATTCCTACACCGTTCATCTGATTTGGATGTAAATACTCTCAAATTAAAACTGAAAGTCTGCTGTTAAAGCAAATCTTGTTTGTTTCATTTCCTTGTTTCAAATCCCTTGTGGTGGTGTATAGAGCCAAAAATATTAGAATTGTGTTGATGTCCCAATATTTATGGACCTGACTGTATATGGATAGAATTATATTATGTTACATATTGGAATAGATCAGAATGGTTGCGCAATGTGGCTTTCTAACATGGAATGTAATCGGCCTTAGAACAGCAGAAAAATGAAATCATGTTTTTTTCAATTATTCATAAAACTAGGGCCAAAATTATTTGCTTGCAAGAAACACATATGACAAAAGAATGTTTAGAATGTTTAAAGAAAGTATGGGCTCAGTGGGTGTGCCATACGTGTCACACAACATATTCAAGAGGTGTTACACTGATGGTACATCGGTCTGTATCTTGGGAATGTATTCAAGTTAAAAAAGACTCAGAAGGAAGATATATATTCGTACAGTGGGTACGGAAAGTATTCAGACCCCCTTAAATTTTTCACTCTATGTTATATTGCAGCCATTTGCTAAAATCATTTAAGTTCATTCTTCTTCCTCATGAATGTACACATAGCACCCCATACTGACAGAAAAACACAGAATTGTTGACATTGTTGCAGGTTTATTAAAAAAGAAAAACTGAAATATCACATGGTCCTAAGTATTCAGACCCTTTGCTGTGACACTCATATATTTAACTCAGGTGCTTTCCATTTCTTCTGATCATCCTTGAGATGGTTCTACACCTTCATTTGAGTCCAGCTGTGTTTGATTATACTGATTGGACTTGATTAGGAAAGCCACACACCTGTCTATATAAGACCTTCCAGATCACAATGCATGTTAGAGCAAATGAGAATCATGAGGTCAAAGGAACTGCCTGAAGAGCTTAGAGACAGAATTGTGGCAAGGCACAGATCTGGCCAAGGTTACAAAAAGATTTCTGCTGCACTTAAGGTTCCTGAGAGCACAGTGGCCTCCATAATCCTCAAATGGAAGACGTTTGGGACGACCAGAACCCTTCCTAGAGCTGGCCGTCCGGCCAAACTGAGCTATCGGGGGAGAAGAGCCTTGGTGAGAGAGGTAAAGAAGAACCCAAAGATCACTGTGGCTGAGCTCCAGAGATGCAGTCAGGAGATGGGAGAAAGTTGTAGAAAGTCAACCATCACTGCAGCCCTCCACCAGTCGGGGCTTCATGGCAGAGTGACCCGACGGAAGCCTCTCCTCAGTGTAAGACACATGAAAGCCCGCATGGAGTTTGCTAAAAAACACCTGAAGGACTCCAAGATGGTGAGAAATAAGATTCTCTGGTCTGATGAGACCAAAATAGAACGTTTTGGCCTTAATTCTAAGCGGTATGTGTGGAGAAAACCAGGCACTGCTCATCACCTGTCCAATACTGTCCCAACAGTGAAGCATGGTGGTGGCAGCATCATGCTGTGGGGGTGTTTTTCAGCTGCAGGGACAGGACGACTGGTTGCAATCGAGGGAAAGATGAATGCGGCCAAGTACAGGGATATCCTGGACAAAAACCTTCTCCAGAGTGCTCTGGACCTCAGACTGGGCCGAAGGTTTACCTTCCAACAAGACAATGACCCTAAGCACACAGCTAAAATAACGAAGGAGTGACTTCACAACAACTCCGTGACTGTTTTTGAATGGCCCAGCCAGAGCCCTGACTTAAACCCAATTGAGCATCTCTGGAGAGACCTAAAAATGGCTGTCCACCAACGTTTACCATCCAACCTGACAGAACTGGAGAGGATCTGCAAGGAGGAATGGCAGAGGATCCCCAAATCCAGGTGTGAAAGACTTGTTGCATCTTTCCCAAAAAGACTCCTGGCTGGATTAGATCAAAAGGGGGCTTCTACTAAATACTGAGCAAAGGGTCTGAATACTTAGGACCATGTGATATTTCAGTTTTTCTTTTTTAATAAATCTGCAACAATGTCAACAATTCTGTGTTTTTCTGTCAGTATGGGGTGCTATGTGTACATTCATGAGGAAGAAGAATGAACCTAAATGATTTTAGCAAATGGCTGCAATATAACAAAGAGTGAAAATATTAAGGGGGTCTGAATACTTTCCGTACCCACTGTATATGCTAGGGTGTTCTCATTACCTTTCGTAACAATAGGGCTTTATAATCCCCCCCAGCTAATATGAAAATATTAAAGGAAGCTGTTATATTTATGACGCAATACCCGGATGCATATGCTATATGTATGGGAGACTTTAATATGTTAATGGACCCCACATTAGATAAAAACGGGAAAAGCATACAGGACCGAGTGGGGGGGGGGAATAGGTATATTAACCACTTTAGCCACAGAGGATGTGGCTGCTCAATGACCAGGCCCTATTTTGCGATTCGGCTCTGTGTTATTTTTTTTTTTTTATACAGGATCCAATTAACCTACCAGCATGTCTTTGGAGTGTGGGAGGAAACTGGAGTACCTGGAGGGAGCTCACACAGGCACAGGGGGAACATGCAAACTCCAGGCAGGTTGTGTCGTGGTTGGGATTTGAACCAGTGACTCTCTTGCTGCTAGGTGAAAGTGCTAACCACTACACCACTGTGCCGCCCTGGCTCTGTGTTATTTAAATGGACAATTGCGCGGTCGTGCGACGCTGTACCAAAACGAAATTGACGTCCTTTTTTTCCTACAAATAGAGCTTTCTTTTGGTGGTATTTGATCACCTGTGCGATTTTTATTTTTTGCGCTATAAACAAAAAAATGAGCAACAATTTTGAAAAAATTACAATATTTTTCACATTCTTTTATATGAAATTTTCAAAAAAAAAAAATGTAAAAATCAAAATTCTTTAACATTTTAGGGCAATTTGTTTTCTGCTACAAAATTCTGGTAAAAAAAATCGCAATAAGCGTATTTTGATTGGTTTGCGCAAAAGTTATTGCGTTTACTAACTACGGGAAAGATTTATGTCATTTTTATTGATTTTTTTTTTCTAATAGTAGTAATGGCGGTGATTTGCGTTATTTTTTTATTTGCGGGACTGCGACAGACAGATCGGACCCCTAAATGACATTTTTGACACATTGGAGGTACCAGTGACATTACTACAGTAATCAGTGCTAAAAATATGCACTTTTACTGTAAAAATGACACTGGCAGGGAAGGGGTTAACATTGCTGGTGATCAGTGGGTTAAATATGTCCTTAGGGGCGTGATTCTAACTGTCAGGGGGCGTGGTTTGTGAAGTAATTACAGAGACATGCGATCCTATATAGCAGGATCACATAGCCTCTGTGATCACTTCAGGGAGAATGACAGACGGCTGTGTTATCCCAAATATACAGTCCCATTCTGATTCTAAATAGCCAGAGGAAAATTGATGTGGAGGAGAAAGGTGTAGGATTGATCCATTGTAAATACGGATCAAAGGCTCCATAGGTCTGTGTGACCTGCTACTATCTGGTAAGCAGGATTGATTACCACAATTATCACAACAAGCACAAGGTGGAGCACTTGAATTGAAGATTCATTTATCACAAGTTTTATGTGCCATAGTTTTTTACAGACTAAATATTCACTACTTTGCACATATTATTATAATTTTTCACTAATGGAAATCACTCATTTTTCACAAATATCGTTATAACAGTGCATATTTTTATTTTATTATATTGCTTGGATTATTATTGCATAACTGCGGTTATACATTGGCGATCCTTGAGCCATTTAGAAGGTATATTCAGTCACCTAGAGCAGTGGTTCTCAATTCCGGTCCTCGGGACCCACTAACAGGCCAGATTTTAAGTATTACCTTGGGGGATGCAGACTAGAATACTGCAATCACTGAGCAGCAAATGAGATCACCTGTGATGTAATTTAGTTATCTTGCAAACCTGGCCTGTTGGTGGGTCCCGAGGACCGGAATTGAGAACCACTGACCTAGAGCACTGTTTTTTTTCTGTGTGAGTTTATTTTATTATTTTAATTTTGTCATAAATTGGATCACTGTAAGGCCCCGTTCACATACAAGCGACGCTACTTCGCACCGCGACCTCGGACTTCATAACATTGAAGTCTATGGCGGTCGCCTCCAGGTCGCCTCAAAGAAGCTCTGGACCCTTTTTCTAAGTCGGAGCGACTTGTGTCGCTCCTATTAGAACGGGTCCGCAGCTTCCCTATGGGAGGCGACCTACGACGACCTGTGAGGCGACCAGGTCGCCTCACAGGTCGCCTTAGTGTGAACGGGGACTAAATATAGGTTGCCACACTCACAGAGATATACTATCAATATACATTGATCACGCAACCACAAAATAGGTGTCACATATAATTTTCACATTAATGTTGCACATCTAAAATGACTGCAGCAAACACAAGCAGAGACATACTTGATAGAAAGAGACCAACCAATACCAGCGCCTTCTTTACATATTAATATTGGGTTATATGCAGAGGATATTATATTGTATATGAATGATTCCCAGAGTACACTAGATGAGGCAATGAGGATTATAAATGATTTTGGTGATTTCTCTGGTTTAAAGATAAACTAGCAGAAATCAGTATTATTGCCACTTCGACAGGAAATACAGACAAAGGAAAGTAGGAACTACCCGTTAAAAATAGTTGATAAAATAAATATTTGGGGATCTACATTACCCTCCAGCCAAAGGATTCGCTGGGGGCTAATGTATATCCCCTAATGGAATATATAAAAAATAAATTGGGGATATGGTCTAAAATGCCACTATCGGTGGTAGAAAGAATATGTTTGATTAAAACAATAATATTACCAAAATGTCTATATGTATTCTCACATTTACCAGTAATAATACCTAAACTGATATTTAAAAAATGAAATTCTTACTTTACAAGATTTATATGAATTAATGGAAGCTGTACATTAAAATTAACAATGTTACAGTGTCCAAAAATGGAGGGAGGACTGGCTCTACCGGATGTATAATTGTATTATCTGGCAGGTCAGCTAAAGCATCTACAGAAGTGGTTGAATCCGGGCTATGGGTTAGATGTAGAGGGATGCTTTTTAAGAATGCTGAGAATCGATGAACATTGTGAGTTTAAAAGCACAAGCAGAGAAACTACCTAGGATAAAAATTCCCATTGTAACCCTAGCAAGATCAGTCTGGAGAGAAACAAAAAAAGTGGTGGAATTTAGTGATATTCCACAAGAAGTCCCATTATGGAATAACCCGGGCTTGGATCAAATAAGTACTGATATGGACAGTGAGTTTTGGAAACAGAAAGGCATTTATAAAATATATAATGATGGGATAATATACTCTTTTGAGTATATAAGTGAGCGGTACAACATAACTCAAAAAAATTTCTATAAATATCTGCAACTCCGGCATACCTTACAGACACAAATGAGGGCACAAAAATGTAAGATATCAAAATACCCTATTATTGGAGTATTGAGGTCACAGGGCCCAAAGGGTCTGATCTCTATACTCTACTCATGTTTAATCCAGGCAAAGGTAAATAGAAATAAATTGAGAGGAAGAGATAAATGGCAAGAGATTATTTTGAATATGACGGATGATAAATAGGAAGAGATTTGTTCTATAAATTTAACAGTATCACCGGCAGCAAAAAAATAGATTAACACAATTATACATGACACATCAAATATATTTGAGTCCAAGTAGATTACATAGAATTACATAGACTACATAGAATGGGACGGAGGGCCACATCGGAGTGTCAGAGATGCCACCGAGAAGGGGCGGATTTCTTGCATCTGATGTGGAATTGTGAATTCACAGTTGAGTTTTGGAGACAAGTGACATAGATCTTGTCAACGGTCTTGACAAGACCAATTCCATGTATTGTTGAACTTTGTCTGTTTGGGTTGTTGGAGGAGGAAATATGGACAAAATATAATAAGATACTAATACAGGAAACATTATTTTTGGCCAGAAAACAAATGGCGGTAAAATGATCGCGGCGATACCTCACATGTGTGGTTTGAACAGTAATTTAATTCGCGCCGCGACTTCCATATACGTTTTCTTTCGTGCAGGAGCTCACGGCGACAGGGGTGGCTAAATTTTTTTTTTCCTGTTTTTTTTTTTTTTTAAATTTTAACGGGTTTTTATAAAAAAAATAAAAATCTGATCAATTTTATTGCTGTCACAAGCAGGGTAAACACCCCTTGTGACAGCAATATGCAGTGACAGATACTCTTTATGGAGGGATCGAGGGTCTAGAAGATCCTAGACCCCTCCACTACACTTGCATGTATTCAAAACACCGAAAACGGCATTTTTGAATACATTCACTTTTTGAAACTGCCGCCTTTAGCAGCTGAGTAACCCGGATGTGACGTCATGGACTCCGCCTCCGGGTTACGTCATCGGAGACTCGATCTAAGCCGCATGCGGCTTAGATCAGGACTCCATCCAGCCAGCAGAGGCACTGGCTGGTTGCTCGGGTCTCCCGTTGGGACTGCAGACCCGGGCAGAGCCGCGGAAGGCGGCAGGAGGGGGGGACGTCCCCTCCCGCTCGCCGGGGTAATGATCAAGCGGATCCCAAGCCGCATCAGTCATTACCACCGGAAAGCCGACCGCTGGCTCTAAACAACGGTACCGGGATGATGCCTCTAGCTAGAGGCATCATCCCGGTACAACCACTTAAAGCCGACGTACGGATACGTCAGTTTGCGGTAAGTGGTTACACAGGTTGAACTGGATGGACTATTGTCTTTATTCAACCTCAACTACTATGTTAATATATTAAGATGGATATATGTCATGTTATATAGTACACTGATTCTCTTCTATCTGTATAGTTGTGAATGTAGGGATCCCTTGGGGAACCAAAAGTATGTGATTGAGTATGTTAAGAGATGCATATTATTTGTAATGATTAAATGATTCTGTAATAAAGAGCATTTAGAAAAAAAAAAAAAGATATTGTACAATCAGTTTGTAAAGTGTGGTGATCCTTGGGATCAGTGGCGGCCGGTGCGTTGGGGGCGCAGGGGCGCCGCCCCCTCTATCCATGCGTCCGGCCCCCTAATCTACATGCGGGGTGCCGGACGCATAGAGTTCAATGGGTTTTTTTTTCCTTCTGAAGCACGTGATTAGAGCCAGAGGCTCTAATAGGCTTCAGAAAAGGGTGGACCCCGGGCGCAGAGCAGTGCGTCCTGAGCCCACCCATTGTGTGACAATAGCAAATGAATATTCGCTATTGTCACACGGATCCTCCTCCTGCCAATCAGGAAGCCGAGACCCATTTCCTGATTGGCCGAAAGGCGAACCTTTGCCATTGGCCAAGGAGGACTCGGGAGACGCGGAGGACTGAGGAGAAGCCGCCGCTGCATCAGGTAAGTGCGCTGGTCTCTCTGCACTCTGTGGTCACTCTGCATTGAAGGGGGCACGCTGTGGTCACTCTACATTGAAGGGGGCATGCCGAGGTCACTCTACATAGAAGGGGGCACGCTGTGGTCACTCTACATTGATTCTGGCACGCTGTGGTCACTCTACATTGAAGAGGGCACGCTGTGGTCACTCTACATTTTTTTTCAAATTCAATGTTTATTGAAAAAGGGAAAGGCATAACATACAATACAGTCGAACATATTGGCAAACATCCAAAAACAGTAGATGAACATGCAGTAATCATGAGACAGAAAAACACAAGGAAGAGCGTACAATCTTACTACAATAACAGTGTATGAAAGATCGAGAGCGGGCCGCGGGGCTCAGAGCCTCCCGAGGAGTTCCCCCTCTACCGGCATCTCTCAAGTGGCCGGCCCGAGGAGGTGAGGAGGAACAAAGCCGACAGCCCGACTTTCTCACAATCAGCTCTGTATAAAAAGGGCATAAATGCCCAGGGGGAATGGGGTTTTCCAGGAGGGGAAAAAGCAGGAGGGAGAAAAGGGAGAGGAGAGTAGAAAGCAGTAGAAGGGGGTAGAGACTGGAGAGCAAGGAGAGGGTAAGGGTAGGCATGTGGGGGGGGGGGGAGATGGCCCCCCCGATCGCCGGCATCTAGTTAAGCGATCAAATCTTTGTATTCTGCGGAAAAGCTAAACTCATGCCAGTAGTACCAACTTTTGAGGAACTTCTCTCGCAAGCCTCGTTCGGCTGCCACAAGATCTTCCATTTTGTTAATATTTGCAACTTTTCTCAGCCACATTGCGACTGTGGGAGGCTGTGACTGTTTCCAGAGAAGAGGGATGCAGCTCTTGGCCGTCGTGAACAGGAGCGGCAAGATTGATTTCCGATAGGACGGACGCGGAAAACTATTGTGGTGGAGGGGGAAGAGCGCAGGGTCTAGAGTGAGGGCATGGTCCGTGAATTTCTGCGAAATGCGGAGAACCTCAGACCAGAAGGGACGCAGGCGGCTGCAGAACCAGAAGATGTGGAGAAGGGAACCAACCTCTTCCCCACAGTGCCAGCAGAGATCAGAACATGAGGGAAACATCTTGTGCAACCTGGCTGGGGTGTAATACCATCTGGTCAGGGACTTGTATCTGGCCTCCTGGTATTTGGAGCACGTAGAGGTCTTATAGGTGAAGAAGAAAATACGCTCCACCTGATGGTCAGACAGGGAGAGCCCCAAAGCCCCAAATCCCTTTCCCAGCGGGTTAAGTATAAGGGTCTGAAGTCAGGCTCCGGGCTCGACAGAAATCGATACAGCGCGGAGATCATGTGGCGTAACGGAGAATCCGATAAACAGAGGTCTTCGAAAGGAGTAAGGCGGCGCATAAAGGGGGCCGCTGGTGGCAGGGAGTGCAGGAAGTGAGATAACTGTATCTTTTGCCAGAAGGACAAGGCTGAAAAGGAGCTGTCTGAAAAGAGAGTCTGCCGAGAGACCCACTGCCCGTGGCTAATGAAGTGTCTGGCTTTGTAGTGACCCCTCGTCCTAAGGGTACGAAAACCCGGTTCCGTCATGCCCGGAGTGAAGTCTCGATTCCCAATAACCGGAAACAAAGGGGAAGGCAAAGTTGCAACCTTGCTCAGCCTCCGCCCCAGCCCCAGCGGGGCTCCTATGGTCGGGTGGTCCGAGGCCCATCTAGGCAGTGTGGAGGTGCCCCAGAGTAAAGATTCCGGTGAGGAATCACCAAAGCTTCGTTTAATGCGCACCCACTGTTTCAGAGATCTGTGCACATGCCAGTCCAAGACCCTGGTAAGATGACAAGAGGCATAATACAGCGTTGCGTCTGGAAAGGCCATGCCACCACTCAGCTTGGGCATGCGAAGAACTCGCAGCGCCAGGCGGGTGGGGCCTTGGAGCCAAAGAAACCTACGAAAGGTCTTGTTTATCTTCCTGAGGAAGACCTGGGGAATATAAATCGGCAGGGCTTGTAGCACATAGAGCAGCCGAGGCATAACGTTTATTTTGGTCACACAACATTGGTGGGGGCACACTGTGGTCACTCTACATTGAAGGGGGCATGCTGTGGTCACTCTACATTGAAGGGGGCACGCTGTGGTCACTCTATATTGAAGGGAGCACACTATACTTTGATTACTGAAGGCCCCTTTCACACTTTTGTGACCTCAAAGTCATGCAATTTTTTGCCGTGTTTTTTGCCGCAAAGCAATGCCTATTACATTTTTCTGTTTGCGCCCCCCCCCCCCAAAATTTTGAGCACCAGCCGCCACTGCTTGGGATGTTACTAACATAAGTGACTAACAAATTGAAGCCTAACTCTAGCTAACATTTAATGAGCAGTTACAGCCATAGTTTTGCTCTTTTTGGGATAAAGGTTTTACATAAATAAATAAAAGCTGATCACTGTCAGCTCCTCTGGTAAATCATTTGTCTCAACCCTCTAACTCAGGGTTTCTCAACCAGGGCTCCTCCTGAGGTTGCTAGGGGTTCCTTGAGAAATGGGCAATTTCTGCATCTTAGATAAGTTTCCAATGACACCATTGTTCCTTTTAGCTATCTGTAAGCGGTAATTCTTCCCAATGATGACAAGAGTAAGCAGCATTCTTCCCATTGACTGTCACACTAATGTGTCATGAGTTGTAGATTTTTCGTTTTAATCAGGGGTTCCCCGAGACCAGAAATTTATTTCAAGGGTTCCTCTGTGTTGAAAAGGTTGAGAAAGACTGCCTTAACTGCTACTTTTGCTGGAAAGCTTGGTCTATTATGGTGATACACACAATTTTATTTTTTTATCCAATTAATGTAGGATCAAAATTAGGGATCAATCGATTATCGGCAACACCGATATATCGGGGGCCGATATGCACTTTCCCCGATATATCGGAATCAGCCTGGGAAGTGGCCTCAGAAGTTACCGATATTGCAGTCCAGTCACGGTGCTCATGGTGCCAGCCATCCACCCACAGGCCCTGGCCTCAGCCACCAACCACAGGGTGCCAGCCGCAAGCCATCTGACCCACAACAGAACAGGGTGCCAGGCCAGCATCCAGCTACCCACCCCACAACAGGGTTCCAGCAAACCAGCCACCCAGATGACACCAAGCCAGCCATCCGCCACTGTGTCCACAAGGTGTTCCAGCAAGCCAGCCACCCACAACAGGCCAGGGTGAGTGACACCAAACCACCAAACCACACAACAGGGTGACCCCAAGCCAGCCAACCACCACAGTGTTCCAGCAACCCACCCACCCACCACAGTGTTCCAGCAAGCCAGAACCACACACCCACCCACCACAGTGTTCCAGCAAGCCAACCACCCACCACAGTGTTCCAGCAAGCCAGCCACCCAAAACAGGGTGACCCCAAGCCAGCCACCCACCACAGTGTTCCAGCAAGCCAGCCACCCACAACAGGGTGACACCAAGCTAGCCACCCACCACAGTGTTCCAGCAAGCCAGCCACCCACAACAGGCTGACACCAAGCCAGACACCCACAACAGGCTGACACTAAGCCAGCCACCCACCACATTGTTCCAGCAAGCCAGACACCCACAACAGGGTGACACCAAGCCAGCCACCCACCACAGTGTTCCAGCAAGCCAGCCACCCACAACAGGGTGACACCAAGCCAGACACCCACAACAGGGTGACACCAAGCCAGCCACCCACCACAGTGTTCCAGCAAACCAGCCACCCACAACAGGGTGACATAAAAGCCAGCCACACACCACAGTGTTCCAGCAAGTCAGCCACCCATAACAGGGTGACACCAAGCCATCCACCCACCACAGTGCTCCAGCAAGCCAGCCACCCACAACAGGGTGACACCAAGCCAGCCACCCACCACAGTGTTCCAGCAAGCCAGCCACCCACAACAGGGTGACACCAAGCAAGCCACACACCACAGTGTTCCAGCAAGCCAGCCACCCACCCACAACAGGGTGACCCTAAGCCAGCCACATTGCCAGGCATCAGCCACCGACCCACAACAGGGTGCCAGCCAGCCACCCAAGCTGCCAGGCGTCAGCCACCAACCCACAACAGGGTGACAGCAGCCAGCCACCCCACAACAGGGTGCCAGCAAGCAAGCCACCGACCCACAACAGGGTGCCAGCAACTCAGCAAGCCACCCACACTGCCAGGCGTCAGCCACCAGCCCACAACAGGGAGACAGCAGCCAGCCACCCCACAACAGGGTGCCAGCAAGCAAGCCACCCACACTGCAAGGCGTCAGCCACTGACCCACAACAGGGTGACAGCAGCCAGCCACCCCACAACAGGGTGCCAGCAAGCAAGCCACCCACACTGCCAGGCGTCAGCCACCGACCCACAACAGGGTGACAGCAGCCAGCCACCCCACAACAGGGTGCCAGCAAGCAAGCCACCCATACTGCCAGGCGTCAGCCACTGACCCACAACAGGGTGACAGCAGCCAGCCACCCACCAACAGGGTGCCAGCAAGCAAGCCACCCACACTGCCAGGTATCAGCCACCGACCCATAACAGGGTGACAGCAAGGTGTTTCTTTCAAATTGCAATGGAGATGGATGAGGAGAGAAAAAGTAAAAGTGTGGTCTGGGACTATTTCTCGCCTCAACCTTCTGCAGGAAAAGCAGCAGTGTGCAACGCATGCACAAACAATATAAGCATGGGATCAGTAACTGCAAAAAACAAAAATATGTCAAATCTTTGGGCCCATCTAAGAGTTCATCATAATCAATTATATAATGCAGCACAGAAAAAAATAAAAAATAAATATCAATGTGATTTTGAAATACCTCCTCCACTATCCCAGGCAACAATAACAGATATGTTTCTGAAAAAAAACATGTGTCACTGTCTAGATTCAGATGGAAGATCCCAACTGCTGGACAGAGTAATCACAGAGATGATTGTCACTGATAACCAGCAGATTTACAATGGTGTCTGAGTCAGGATTTAAGCGGTTGATGTCCATACTTGAGCCAAGCTAGATTCACCAAAAGGTCATTGACAAAGTAAAGGCTATGCTGCAACCAGAGAATGCTGGTAACTCACTCTCATTCACGACTGACTGCTGGTCAGGACAAACAGAGTCAGAGTCACTGATGATTCTTACATGCCACTTCATTGACAGCGGATGGACAAAAAGGTAATTGGTGTTGAATACAAAATGGATGCAAGGATCTCACACTGAGTACAGTAGAGAAATGTTTCTAGGCATGCTTGAAGACTGGGGAATCAACAAAGACAGAGTGATGCTTGTGCTACTTCGAGATTGGAAGAAAGCTAACGTGATTCCGATATTCAAAAAGGGCCAGAGGCATATCCCGGGAAATTATAGGCCTGTCAGTTTGACATCAATAGTATGTAAACTTCTGGAGGGGATGATAAGGGACAAATGGGCGTTCTTGTCAAACCAATCTCTTAACATTCTACGAGGGGGTGAGCTAGATAGGGGGAGACCAGTGGATGTGGTGTACTTGGATTTCGCTAAGGCGTTTGATACAGTTCCCCACAAGCGCTTAATTTATAAAATAAGGTCTGCAGGTATCGACAGCAGGGTTTGCTCTTGGATACGGAATTGGCTTAAAGGCCGTGTCCAAAGGGTGGTAATAAACAGCGCATACTCAGACTGGTCTGAGGTTGTAAGCGGGGTGCCCCAGGGCTCAGTCCTGGGACCAACCTTGTTTAATTTATTCATAAACAACATTGAGGACGGGATCAGTAGTGCGTTATCAGTTTTTGCAGATGACACAAAATTGGCCAGGGCAATAACTGCACAGCATGAAGCAGATATCCTACAGAATGACCTGGACAAAATAACAGAGTGGGCAACGACATGGCAAATGAGGTTTAACGTGGAGAAGTGTAAGGTTTTGCACTTGGGGACTAAAAACATAAAAACACAATACACGTTAGGAGGAGAACCCTTGGGGGAATCAAAAATTGAGAAGGATCTGGGAGTCTTGGTTGATGATAGATTAGGCAACAGCATGCAATGTCAAGCGGCAGCTGCCAAGGCCAGCAGAATATTAGCATGCATAAAGAAAGGGATGTATTCCAGAGATAAGACTATAATCCTTCCACTTTATAAAACTCTGGTCCGACCGCATCTGGAGTATTCCGTCCAGTTCTGGTCGCCAGTCCTCAGGAGGGATGTGTTGGAGCTGGAGAGAGTCCAGAGAAGGGCAACTAAACTAATTAGGGGATTGGAGGACCTTGACTATGAAGAGCGTCTGCAAACGCTCGATTTATTCTCCCTGGAGAAGAGACGTCTGAGGGGGGACATGATAGCAATTTATAAATATCTTAATGGGGATCCCAGCTTAGAAAAAAAGCTGTTCATTCGAAGGGATTGCATGAGGACTCGAGGGCATACAATGCGATTAGAGGAGAAGCGTTTTAACCTCAGGCAACGCAGGGGGTTCTTTACTGTTAGGGCTACAGGATTGTGGAATTCTCTACCACAAGAGGTGGTTTCTGCGGGTAGTATGGTGGCTTTCAAAAGACTCTTAGACTTACATCTCAAGGATCAGAACATTCAGGGGTATGTGAGATGATTACAGCCACACACACCTACACAGGTTGAACTGGATGGACTATTGTCTTTATTCAACCTCACCTACTATGTAACTATGTAACTATGTAACTATGTAACTATGTAACTATGAGACAGTGGAGCAAACATGCCGAAAGGAATGAGGCTTGCTGATACAGTCAGGTCCATAAATATTGGGACATCGACGCAATTCTAATCTTTTTTGCTCTATACACCACCACAATGGATTTGGAATGAAACAAACAAGATCTGCTTTAACTGCAGACTTTCAGATTTAATTTGAGGGTATTTACATCCAAATCAGGTGAAAGGTATAGGAATTACAACAGTTTGTATATGTGCCTCCTACTTTTTAAGGGACCAAAAGAAATGCTCAGCTGCTCCATGGCCAGGTGTGTGTTATTCCCTCATTATTCCATTTACAAAGAGCAGATAAAAGGTCCAGAGTTAATTTCAAGTGTGCTATTTGCATTTGGAATCTGTTGCTGTCAACTTTCAATATAAGATCCAAAGAGCTGTCACTATCAGTGAAGCAAGTTATCATTAGGCTGAAAAAAACAAAACAAAGCCATCATAGAGATAGCAAAAACATTAGGTGTGGCCAAATCAACTGTTTGGAACATTCTTAAAAAGAAAGAACGCACCGGTGAGCTCAGCAACACCAAAAGACCCGGAAGACCTTCACAACAGTTGGCCAGATCAAGAACACTCTCCAGGAGGTAGGTGTATGTGTGTCAAAGTCAACAATCAAGAGAAAAAATAAATGGATGGATTTCTGCGCTAAAAGTATTAAGAAATGTGATTCAATTGTGTCTAGTTTAAGAGGGGGGAAGCTGCACACATGGACCTATAGAAAATCCAAAGAATTGTGTATGGAGATATGTGTTGCGCTTAACCCAATAAAAATAGTGAAATAATGTCACCAAGTGCTGCTCAAAAAAATTATATAAAGCATAAAATATAAATAAAACGTTGTTGTGAATTGTGAGTCCTTGATAAATTAAAAAAAGGCCAATTAATTGTGCCAATCCAAAATAAGTGAAATATTGATATGAAGAACTACAAGTCCCAGCACATATGTTTGCTAGAAGAAACTACACTCTAGGGTATATTCCAAAGGCTGCTTACCAGATGAAAATGGTCATCCAATTTAATGGATAGACCTAGGTTCGCTTAATTTATGATAATGAGATCTACCATGTGTGATTCAATACAATATGCGGTATTCAATGGCAGAAGCTCAGAAACCATATGTAAAAAAGAAATGCAAGGACATAGTGTGATACCGTACACACAATTGCAAAAATAAAACAAAAGATATTGCACTCACATAAAAACTAACAATGTTGAACGTGTAAAACAAAAAAGCAGAGAGAGGAACCACAAATCCCAGCAGGCAAGATACCACTCTGTATGTAGATATACAGTGCCTTGCGAAAGTATTCGGGCCCCTTGAACTTTTCGACCTTTTGCCACATTTCAGGCTTCAAACATAAAGATATAAAACTGTAATTTTTTGTGAAGAATCAACAACAAGTGGGACACAATCATGAAGTGGAAGGAAATTTATTGGATATTTCAAACTTTTTTAACAAATAAAAAACTGAAAAATGGGGCGTACAAAATTATTCAGCCCCCTTAAGTTAATACTTTGTAGCGCCACCTTTTGCTGCGATTACAGCTGTAAGTCGCTTGGGGTATGTCTCTATCAGTTTTGCACATCGAGAGACTGAAATTTTTGCCCATTCCTCCTTGCAAAACAGCTCGAGCTCAGTGAGGTTGGATGGAGAGCGTTTGTGAACAGCAGTTTTCAGTTCTTTCCACAGATTCTCGTTTGGATTCAGGTCTGGACTTTGACTTGGTCATTCTAACACCTGGATATGTTTATTTGCGTGCCATTCCATTGTAGATTTTGCTTTATGTTTTGGATCATTGTCTTGTTGGAAGACAAATCTCCTTCCCAGTCTCAGGTCTTTTGCAGACTCCATCAGGTTTTCTTCCAGAATGGTCCTGTATTTGGCTCCATCCATCTTCCCATCAATTTTAACCATCTTCCCTGTCCCTGCTAAAGAAAAGCAGGCCCAAACCATGATGCTGCCACCACCATGTTTGACAGTGGGGATGGTGTGTTCAGGGTGATAAGCTGTGTTGCTTTTACGCCAAACATACCGTTTTGCATTGTTGCCAAAAAGTTCGATTTTGGTTTCATCTGACCTGAGCACCTTCTTC
This sequence comes from Pelophylax lessonae, assembly GCF_965119305.1. Lineage (NCBI taxonomy): Eukaryota > Metazoa > Chordata > Amphibia > Anura > Ranidae > Pelophylax > Pelophylax lessonae. Next base: position 228,563,307 of record NC_138768.1, read on the forward strand.
CACATGTTTGGTGTGTCTCCCAGGTGGCTTGTGGCAAACTGTAAACGACACTTTTTATGGATATCTTTAAGAAATGGCTTTCTTCTTGCCACTCTTCCATAAAGGCCAGATTTGTGCAGTATACGACTGATTGTTGTCCTATGGACAGAGTCTCCCATCTCTGCTGTAGATCTCTGCAGTTCATCCAGAGTGATCATGGGCCTCTTGGCTGCATCTCTGATCAGTCTTCTCCTTGTATGAGCTGAAAGTTTAGAGGGACGGCCAGGTCTTCGTAGATTTGCAGTGGTTTGATACTCCTTCCATTTCAATATTATCGCTTGCACAGTGCTCCTTGGGATGTTTAAAGCTTGGGAAATCTTTTTGTATCCAAATCCGGCTTTAAACTTCTCCACAACAGTATCTCGGACCTGCCTGGTGTGTTCCTTGTTCTTCATGATGCTCTCTGCGCTTTAAACGGACCTCTGAAACTATCACAGTGCAGGTGCATTTATACGGAGACTTGATTACACACAGGTGGATTCTATTTATCATCATTAGTCATTTAGGTCAACATTGGATCATTCAGAGATCCTCACTGGACTTCTGGAGAGAGTTTGCTGCACTGAAAGTAAAGGGGCTGAATAACTTTGCACGCCCAATTTTTCAGTTTTTTATTTGTTAACAAAGTTTGAAATATCCAATAAATTTCATTCCACTTCATGATTGTGTCCCACTTGTTGTTGATTCTTCACAAAAAAATTACAGTTTTATATCTTTATGTTTGAAGCCTGAAATGTGGCAAAGGTCGCAAAGTTCAAGGGGGGCGAATACTTTCGCAAGGCACTGTAGAAGATGTGAAGCACCCGTGATCAGGTCACCACAAAGTATCCAAAATGGCTGCTTACCAAAAGAATCTGGTCACCCAATTTAATGGATAAACCTCAAAATCAATAGAACAATCCGACAGGTATGGTTCACTTATAGTATAATGCACATGTACAGGGATACTCATGATAGAAGCTCAGGTGAAATGAAAATAAAAATGGGCAAAAACATAGCATAATACCGTACACACAATCTCAATGAGCATATATTCCGTGCAGGAGAAAAAAAACAGGAAAAAGGACCACAAGTCTCAGCAGGCAAGATACCACTCCATACGTAAGTGTAAAAAAGGTAAAGCACTCGTGCATCACTTGGTAACATTATTTCACTATTTTTATTGGGTTAAGCGCAACACATATCTCTGTAAACAATCAAGAGAAGACTTCACCAGAGTGAATACAGAGGGTTCACCACAAGATGTAAACCATTGGTGAGCCTCAAAAACAGAAAGGTCAGATTAGAGTTTGCCAAACAACATCTAGAAAAGCCTTCACAGTTCTGGAACAACATCCTATGGACAGAGGAGACCAAGATCAACTTGTACCAGAGTGATGGGAAGAGAAGAGTATGGAGAAGGAAAGGAACTGCTCATGATCCAAAGCATACCACCTCATCAGTGAAGCATGGTGGTTGTAGTGTCATGGCGTGGGCATGTATGGCTGCCAATGGAACTAGTTCTCTTGTATTTATTGATTATGTGACTGCTGACAAAAGCAGGATGAATTTCTTGGGGCCTCATGCGGAGAATTCAATTTCTTCTGAATCTGCAATAATGAGCCTGGATGATGAACTTCATCTCTATTTGAAGGAACCAGTAATTGGCAGAAGAAGTCATCCTCTTCAGTGGTGGAATGAAAATGAGGCACGCTACAAAAAACTTGCTTCCCATGCTAGAAGATACCTCTCTCTGCTCCTCTGTCCTCCTCTTCTCCTGAGCATGTTTATGAAGTGGCAGCATTATATGAACAAGTCAGAAGACGTTTAACAGGTGGCCATGGACATGCTGAAATGTTGTGCTTTCTGCAGTATAATATTGTTCTGTAGAAAGTCAACCATCACTGCAGCCCTCCACCAGTCGGGGCTTCATGGCAGAGTGACCCGACGGAAGCCTCTCCTCAGTGTAAGACACATGAAAGCCCGCATGGAGTTTGCTAAAAAACACCTGAAGGACTCCAAGATGGTGAGAAATAAGATTCTCTGGTCTGATGAGACCAAAATAGAACGTTTTGGCCTTAATTCTAAGCGGTATGTGTGGAGAAAACCAGGCACTGCTCATCACCTGTCCAATACTGTCCCAACAGTGAAGCATGGTGGTGGCAGCATCATGCTGTGGGGGTGTTTTTCAGCTGCAGGGACAGGACGACTGGTTGCAATCGAGGGAAAGATGAATGCGGCCAAGTACAGGGATATCCTGGACAAAAACCTTCTCCAGAGTGCTCTGGACCTCAGACTGGGCCGAAGGTTTACCTTCCAACAAGACAATGACCCTAAGCACACAGCTAAAATAACGAAGGAGTGACTTCACAACAACTCCGTGACTGTTTTTGAATGGCCCAGCCAGAGCCCTGACTTAAACCCAATTGAGCATCTCTGGAGAGACCTAAAAATGGCTGTCCACCAACGTTTACCATCCAACCTGACAGAACTGGAGAGGATCTGCAAGGAGGAATGGCAGAGGATCCCCAAATCCAGGTGTGAAAGACTTGTTGCATCTTTCCCAAAAAGACTCCTGGCTGGATTAGATCAAAAGGGGGCTTCTACTAAATACTGAGCAAAGGGTCTGAATACTTAGGACCATGTGATATTTCAGTTTTTCTTTTTTAATAAATCTGCAACAATGTCAACAATTCTGTGTTTTTCTGTCAGTATGGGGTGCTATGTGTACATTCATGAGGAAGAAGAATGAACCTAAATGATTTTAGCAAATGGCTGCAATATAACAAAGAGTGAAAATATTAAGGGGGTCTGAATACTTTCCGTACCCACTGTATATGCTAGGGTGTTCTCATTACCTTTCGTAACAATAGGGCTTTATAATCCCCCCCAGCTAATATGAAAATATTAAAGGAAGCTGTTATATTTATGACGCAATACCCGGATGCATATGCTATATGTATGGGAGACTTTAATATGTTAATGGACCCCACATTAGATAAAAACGGGAAAAGCATACAGGACCGAGTGGGGGGGGGGAATAGGTATATTAACCACTTTAGCCACAGAGGATGTGGCTGCTCAATGACCAGGCCCTATTTTGCGATTCGGCTCTGTGTTATTTTTTTTTTTTTATACAGGATCCAATTAACCTACCAGCATGTCTTTGGAGTGTGGGAGGAAACTGGAGTACCTGGAGGGAGCTCACACAGGCACAGGGGGAACATGCAAACTCCAGGCAGGTTGTGTCGTGGTTGGGATTTGAACCAGTGACTCTCTTGCTGCTAGGTGAAAGTGCTAACCACTACACCACTGTGCCGCCCTGGCTCTGTGTTATTTAAATGGACAATTGCGCGGTCGTGCGACGCTGTACCAAAACGAAATTGACGTCCTTTTTTTCCTACAAATAGAGCTTTCTTTTGGTGGTATTTGATCACCTGTGCGATTTTTATTTTTTGCGCTATAAACAAAAAAATGAGCAACAATTTTGAAAAAATTACAATATTTTTCACATTCTTTTATATGAAATTTTCAAAAAAAAAAAATGTAAAAATCAAAATTCTTTAACATTTTAGGGCAATTTGTTTTCTGCTACAAAATTCTGGTAAAAAAAATCGCAATAAGCGTATTTTGATTGGTTTGCGCAAAAGTTATTGCGTTTACTAACTACGGGAAAGATTTATGTCATTTTTATTGATTTTTTTTTTCTAATAGTAGTAATGGCGGTGATTTGCGTTATTTTTTTATTTGCGGGACTGCGACAGACAGATCGGACCCCTAAATGACATTTTTGACACATTGGAGGTACCAGTGACATTACTACAGTAATCAGTGCTAAAAATATGCACTTTTACTGTAAAAATGACACTGGCAGGGAAGGGGTTAACATTGCTGGTGATCAGTGGGTTAAATATGTCCTTAGGGGCGTGATTCTAACTGTCAGGGGGCGTGGTTTGTGAAGTAATTACAGAGACATGCGATCCTATATAGCAGGATCACATAGCCTCTGTGATCACTTCAGGGAGAATGACAGACGGCTGTGTTATCCCAAATATACAGTCCCATTCTGATTCTAAATAGCCAGAGGAAAATTGATGTGGAGGAGAAAGGTGTAGGATTGATCCATTGTAAATACGGATCAAAGGCTCCATAGGTCTGTGTGACCTGCTACTATCTGGTAAGCAGGATTGATTACCACAATTATCACAACAAGCACAAGGTGGAGCACTTGAATTGAAGATTCATTTATCACAAGTTTTATGTGCCATAGTTTTTTACAGACTAAATATTCACTACTTTGCACATATTATTATAATTTTTCACTAATGGAAATCACTCATTTTTCACAAATATCGTTATAACAGTGCATATTTTTATTTTATTATATTGCTTGGATTATTATTGCATAACTGCGGTTATACATTGGCGATCCTTGAGCCATTTAGAAGGTATATTCAGTCACCTAGAGCAGTGGTTCTCAATTCCGGTCCTCGGGACCCACTAACAGGCCAGATTTTAAGTATTACCTTGGGGGATGCAGACTAGAATACTGCAATCACTGAGCAGCAAATGAGATCACCTGTGATGTAATTTAGTTATCTTGCAAACCTGGCCTGTTGGTGGGTCCCGAGGACCGGAATTGAGAACCACTGACCTAGAGCACTGTTTTTTTTCTGTGTGAGTTTATTTTATTATTTTAATTTTGTCATAAATTGGATCACTGTAAGGCCCCGTTCACATACAAGCGACGCTACTTCGCACCGCGACCTCGGACTTCATAACATTGAAGTCTATGGCGGTCGCCTCCAGGTCGCCTCAAAGAAGCTCTGGACCCTTTTTCTAAGTCGGAGCGACTTGTGTCGCTCCTATTAGAACGGGTCCGCAGCTTCCCTATGGGAGGCGACCTACGACGACCTGTGAGGCGACCAGGTCGCCTCACAGGTCGCCTTAGTGTGAACGGGGACTAAATATAGGTTGCCACACTCACAGAGATATACTATCAATATACATTGATCACGCAACCACAAAATAGGTGTCACATATAATTTTCACATTAATGTTGCACATCTAAAATGACTGCAGCAAACACAAGCAGAGACATACTTGATAGAAAGAGACCAACCAATACCAGCGCCTTCTTTACATATTAATATTGGGTTATATGCAGAGGATATTATATTGTATATGAATGATTCCCAGAGTACACTAGATGAGGCAATGAGGATTATAAATGATTTTGGTGATTTCTCTGGTTTAAAGATAAACTAGCAGAAATCAGTATTATTGCCACTTCGACAGGAAATACAGACAAAGGAAAGTAGGAACTACCCGTTAAAAATAGTTGATAAAATAAATATTTGGGGATCTACATTACCCTCCAGCCAAAGGATTCGCTGGGGGCTAATGTATATCCCCTAATGGAATATATAAAAAATAAATTGGGGATATGGTCTAAAATGCCACTATCGGTGGTAGAAAGAATATGTTTGATTAAAACAATAATATTACCAAAATGTCTATATGTATTCTCACATTTACCAGTAATAATACCTAAACTGATATTTAAAAAATGAAATTCTTACTTTACAAGATTTATATGAATTAATGGAAGCTGTACATTAAAATTAACAATGTTACAGTGTCCAAAAATGGAGGGAGGACTGGCTCTACCGGATGTATAATTGTATTATCTGGCAGGTCAGCTAAAGCATCTACAGAAGTGGTTGAATCCGGGCTATGGGTTAGATGTAGAGGGATGCTTTTTAAGAATGCTGAGAATCGATGAACATTGTGAGTTTAAAAGCACAAGCAGAGAAACTACCTAGGATAAAAATTCCCATTGTAACCCTAGCAAGATCAGTCTGGAGAGAAACAAAAAAAGTGGTGGAATTTAGTGATATTCCACAAGAAGTCCCATTATGGAATAACCCGGGCTTGGATCAAATAAGTACTGATATGGACAGTGAGTTTTGGAAACAGAAAGGCATTTATAAAATATATAATGATGGGATAATATACTCTTTTGAGTATATAAGTGAGCGGTACAACATAACTCAAAAAAATTTCTATAAATATCTGCAACTCCGGCATACCTTACAGACACAAATGAGGGCACAAAAATGTAAGATATCAAAATACCCTATTATTGGAGTATTGAGGTCACAGGGCCCAAAGGGTCTGATCTCTATACTCTACTCATGTTTAATCCAGGCAAAGGTAAATAGAAATAAATTGAGAGGAAGAGATAAATGGCAAGAGATTATTTTGAATATGACGGATGATAAATAGGAAGAGATTTGTTCTATAAATTTAACAGTATCACCGGCAGCAAAAAAATAGATTAACACAATTATACATGACACATCAAATATATTTGAGTCCAAGTAGATTACATAGAATTACATAGACTACATAGAATGGGACGGAGGGCCACATCGGAGTGTCAGAGATGCCACCGAGAAGGGGCGGATTTCTTGCATCTGATGTGGAATTGTGAATTCACAGTTGAGTTTTGGAGACAAGTGACATAGATCTTGTCAACGGTCTTGACAAGACCAATTCCATGTATTGTTGAACTTTGTCTGTTTGGGTTGTTGGAGGAGGAAATATGGACAAAATATAATAAGATACTAATACAGGAAACATTATTTTTGGCCAGAAAACAAATGGCGGTAAAATGATCGCGGCGATACCTCACATGTGTGGTTTGAACAGTAATTTAATTCGCGCCGCGACTTCCATATACGTTTTCTTTCGTGCAGGAGCTCACGGCGACAGGGGTGGCTAAATTTTTTTTTTCCTGTTTTTTTTTTTTTTTAAATTTTAACGGGTTTTTATAAAAAAAATAAAAATCTGATCAATTTTATTGCTGTCACAAGCAATGTAAACACCCCTTGTGACAGCAATATGCAGTGACAGATACTCTTTATGGAGGGATCGAGGGTCTAGAAGATCCTAGACCCCTCCACTACACTTGCATGTATTCAAAACACCGAAAACGGCATTTTTGAATACATTCACTTTTTGAAACTGCCGCCTTTAGCAGCTGAGTAACCCGGATGTGACGTCATGGACTCCGCCTCCGGGTTACGTCATCGGAGACTCGATCTAAGCCGCATGCGGCTTAGATCAGGACTCCATCCAGCCAGCAGAGGCACTGGCTGGTTGCTCGGGTCTCCCGTTGGGACTGCAGACCCGGGCAGAGCCGCGGAAGGCGGCAGGAGGGGGGGACGTCCCCTCCCGCTCGCCGGGGTAATGATCAAGCGGATCCCAAGCCGCATCAGTCATTACCACCGGAAAGCCGACCGCTGGCTCTAAACAACGGTACCGGGATGATGCCTCTAGCTAGAGGCATCATCCCGGTACAACCACTTAAAGCCGACGTACGGATACGTCAGTTTGCGGTAAGTGGTTACACAGGTTGAACTGGATGGACTATTGTCTTTATTCAACCTCAACTACTATGTTAATATATTAAGATGGATATATGTCATGTTATATAGTACACTGATTCTCTTCTATCTGTATAGTTGTGAATGTAGGGATCCCTTGGGGAACCAAAAGTATGTGATTGAGTATGTTAAGAGATGCATATTATTTGTAATGATTAAATGATTCTGTAATAAAGAGCATTTAGAAAAAAAAAAAAAGATATTGTACAATCAGTTTGTAAAGTGTGGTGATCCTTGGGATCAGTGGCGGCCGGTGCGTTGGGGGCGCAGGGGCGCCGCCCCCTCTATCCATGCGTCCGGCCCCCTAATCTACATGCGGGGTGCCGGACGCATAGAGTTCAATGGGGTTTTTTTTCCTTCTGAAGCACGTGATTAGAGCCAGAGGCTCTAATAGGCTTCAGAAAAGGGTGGACCCCGGGCGCAGAGCAGTGCGTCCTGAGCCCACCCATTGTGTGACAATAGCAAATGAATATTCGCTATTGTCACACGGATCCTCCTCCTGCCAATCAGGAAGCCGAGACCCATTTCCTGATTGGCCGAAAGGCGAACCTTTGCCATTGGCCAAGGAGGACTCGGGAGACGCGGAGGACTGAGGAGAAGCCGCCGCTGCATCAGGTAAGTGCGCTGGTCTCTCTGCACTCTGTGGTCACTCTGCATTGAAGGGGGCACGCTGTGGTCACTCTACATTGAAGGGGGCATGCCGAGGTCACTCTACATAGAAGGGGGCACGCTGTGGTCACTCTACATTGATTCTGGCACGCTGTGGTCACTCTACATTGAAGAGGGCACGCTGTGGTCACTCTACATTTTTTTTCAAATTCAATGTTTATTGAAAAAGGGAAAGGCATAACATACAATACAGTCGAACATATTGGCAAACATCCAAAAACAGTAGATGAACATGCAGTAATCATGAGACAGAAAAACACAAGGAAGAGCGTACAATCTTACTACAATAACAGTGTATGAAAGATCGAGAGCGGGCCGCGGGGCTCAGAGCCTCCCGAGGAGTTCCCCCTCTACCGGCATCTCTCAAGTGGCCGGCCCGAGGAGGTGAGGAGGAACAAAGCCGACAGCCCGACTTTCTCACAATCAGCTCTGTATAAAAAGGGCATAAATGCCCAGGGGGAATGGGGTTTTCCAGGAGGGGAAAAAGCAGGAGGGAGAAAAGGGAGAGGAGAGTAGAAAGCAGTAGAAGGGGGTAGAGACTGGAGAGCAAGGAGAGGGTAAGGGTAGGCATGTGGGGGGGGGGGGGAGATGGCCCCCCCGATCGCCGGCATCTAGTTAAGCGATCAAATCTTTGTATTCTGCGGAAAAGCTAAACTCATGCCAGTAGTACCAACTTTTGAGGAACTTCTCTCGCAAGCCTCGTTCGGCTGCCACAAGATCTTCCATTTTGTTAATATTTGCAACTTTTCTCAGCCACATTGCGACTGTGGGAGGCTGTGACTGTTTCCAGAGAAGAGGGATGCAGCTCTTGGCCGTCGTGAACAGGAGCGGCAAGATTGATTTCCGATAGGACGGACGCGGAAAACTATTGTGGTGGAGGGGGAAGAGCGCAGGGTCTAGAGTGAGGGCATGGTCCGTGAATTTCTGCGAAATGCGGAGAACCTCAGACCAGAAGGGACGCAGGCGGCTGCAGAACCAGAAGATGTGGAGAAGGGAACCAACCTCTTCCCCACAGTGCCAGCAGAGATCAGAACATGAGGGAAACATCTTGTGCAACCTGGCTGGGGTGTAATACCATCTGGTCAGGGACTTGTATCTGGCCTCCTGGTATTTGGAGCACGTAGAGGTCTTATAGGTGAAGAAGAAAATACGCTCCACCTGATGGTCAGACAGGGAGAGCCCCAAAGCCCCAAATCCCTTTCCCAGCGGGTTAAGTATAAGGGTCTGAAGTCAGGCTCCGGGCTCGACAGAAATCGATACAGCGCGGAGATCATGTGGCGTAACGGAGAATCCGATAAACAGAGGTCTTCGAAAGGAGTAAGGCGGCGCATAAAGGGGGCCGCTGGTGGCAGGGAGTGCAGGAAGTGAGATAACTGTATCTTTTGCCAGAAGGACAAGGCTGAAAAGGAGCTGTCTGAAAAGAGAGTCTGCCGAGAGACCCACTGCCCGTGGCTAATGAAGTGTCTGGCTTTGTAGTGACCCCTCGTCCTAAGGGTACGAAAACCCGGTTCCGTCATGCCCGGAGTGAAGTCTCGATTCCCAATAACCGGAAACAAAGGGGAAGGCAAAGTTGCAACCTTGCTCAGCCTCCGCCCCAGCCCCAGCGGGGCTCCTATGGTCGGGTGGTCCGAGGCCCATCTAGGCAGTGTGGAGGTGCCCCAGAGTAAAGATTCCGGTGAGGAATCACCAAAGCTTCGTTTAATGCGCACCCACTGTTTCAGAGATCTGTGCACATGCCAGTCCAAGACCCTGGCAAGATGACAAGAGGCATAATACAGCGTTGCGTCTGGAAAGGCCATGCCACCACTCAGCTTGGGCATGCGAAGAACTCGCAGCGCCAGGCGGGTGGGGCCTTGGAGCCAAAGAAACCTACGAAAGGTCTTGTTTATCTTCCTGAGGAAGACCTGGGGAATATAAATCGGCAGGGCTTGTAGCACATAGAGCAGCCGAGGCATAACGTTTATTTTGGTCACACAACATTGGTGGGGGCACACTGTGGTCACTCTACATTGAAGGGGGCATGCTGTGGTCACTCTACATTGAAGGGGGCACGCTGTGGTCACTCTATATTGAAGGGAGCACACTATACTTTGATTACTGAAGGCCCCTTTCACACTTTTGTGACCTCAAAGTCATGCAATTTTTTGCCGTGTTTTTTGCCGCAAAGCAATGCCTATTACATTTTTCTGTTTGCGCCCCCCCCCCCCAAAATTTTGAGCACCAGCCGCCACTGCTTGGGATGTTACTAACATAAGTGACTAACAAATTGAAGCCTAACTCTAGCTAACATTTAATGAGCAGTTACAGCCATAGTTTTGCTCTTTTTGGGATAAAGGTTTTACATAAATAAATAAAAGCTGATCACTGTCAGCTCCTCTGGTAAATCATTTGTCTCAACCCTCTAACTCAGGGTTTCTCAACCAGGGCTCCTCCTGAGGTTGCTAGGGGTTCCTTGAGAAATGGGCAATTTCTGCATCTTAGATAAGTTTCCAATGACACCATTGTTCCTTTTAGCTATCTGTAAGCGGTAATTCTTCCCAATGATGACAAGAGTAAGCAGCATTCTTCCCATTGACTGTCACACTAATGTGTCATGAGTTGTAGATTTTTCGTTTTAATCAGGGGTTCCCCGAGACCAGAAATTTATTTCAAGGGTTCCTCTGTGTTGAAAAGGTTGAGAAAGACTGCCTTAACTGCTACTTTTGCTGGAAAGCTTGGTCTATTATGGTGATACACACAATTTTATTTTTTTATCCAATTAATGTAGGATCAAAATTAGGGATCAATCGATTATCGGCAACACCGATATATCGGGGGCCGATATGCACTTTCCCCGATATATCGGAATCAGCCTGGGAAGTGGCCTCAGAAGTTACCGATATTGCAGTCCAGTCACGGTGCTCATGGTGCCAGCCATCCACCCACAGGCCCTGGCCTCAGCCACCAACCACAGGGTGCCAGCCGCAAGCCATCTGACCCACAACAGAACAGGGTGCCAGGCCAGCATCCAGCTACCCACCCCACAACAGGGTTCCAGCAAACCAGCCACCCAGATGACACCAAGCCAGCCATCCGCCACTGTGTCCACAAGGTGTTCCAGCAAGCCAGCCACCCACAACAGGCCAGGGTGAGTGACACCAAACCACCAAACCACACAACAGGGTGACCCCAAGCCAGCCAACCACCACAGTGTTCCAGCAACCCACCCACCCACCACAGTGTTCCAGCAAGCCAGAACCACACACCCACCCACCACAGTGTTCCAGCAAGCCAACCACCCACCACAGTGTTCCAGCAAGCCAGCCACCCAAAACAGGGTGACCCCAAGCCAGCCACCCACCACAGTGTTCCAGCAAGCCAGCCACCCACAACAGGGTGACACCAAGCTAGCCACCCACCACAGTGTTCCAGCAAGCCAGCCACCCACAACAGGCTGACACCAAGCCAGACACCCACAACAGGCTGACACTAAGCCAGCCACCCACCACATTGTTCCAGCAAGCCAGACACCCACAACAGGGTGACACCAAGCCAGCCACCCACCACAGTGTTCCAGCAAGCCAGCCACCCACAACAGGGTGACACCAAGCCAGACACCCACAACAGGGTGACACCAAGCCAGCCACCCACCACAGTGTTCCAGCAAACCAGCCACCCACAACAGGGTGACATAAAAGCCAGCCACACACCACAGTGTTCCAGCAAGTCAGCCACCCATAACAGGGTGACACCAAGCCATCCACCCACCACAGTGCTCCAGCAAGCCAGCCACCCACAACAGGGTGACACCAAGCCAGCCACCCACCACAGTGTTCCAGCAAGCCAGCCACCCACAACAGGGTGACACCAAGCAAGCCACACACCACAGTGTTCCAGCAAGCCAGCCACCCACCCACAACAGGGTGACCCTAAGCCAGCCACATTGCCAGGCATCAGCCACCGACCCACAACAGGGTGCCAGCCAGCCACCCAAGCTGCCAGGCGTCAGCCACCAACCCACAACAGGGTGACAGCAGCCAGCCACCCCACAACAGGGTGCCAGCAAGCAAGCCACCGACCCACAACAGGGTGCCAGCAACTCAGCAAGCCACCCACACTGCCAGGCGTCAGCCACCAGCCCACAACAGGGAGACAGCAGCCAGCCACCCCACAACAGGGTGCCAGCAAGCAAGCCACCCACACTGCAAGGCGTCAGCCACTGACCCACAACAGGGTGACAGCAGCCAGCCACCCCACAACAGGGTGCCAGCAAGCAAGCCACCCACACTGCCAGGCGTCAGCCACCGACCCACAACAGGGTGACAGCAGCCAGCCACCCCACAACAGGGTGCCAGCAAGCAAGCCACCCATACTGCCAGGCGTCAGCCACTGACCCACAACAGGGTGACAGCAGCCAGCCACCCACCAACAGGGTGCCAGCAAGCAAGCCACCCACACTGCCAGGTATCAGCCACCGACCCATAACAGGGTGACAGCAAGGTGTTTCTTTCAAATTGCAATGGAGATGGATGAGGAGAGAAAAAGTAAAAGTGTGGTCTGGGACTATTTCTCGCCTCAACCTTCTGCAGGAAAAGCAGCAGTGTGCAACGCATGCACAAACAATATAAGCATGGGATCAGTAACTGCAAAAAACAAAAATATGTCAAATCTTTGGGCCCATCTAAGAGTTCATCATAATCAATTATATAATGCAGCACAGAAAAAAATAAAAAATAAATATCAATGTGATTTTGAAATACCTCCTCCACTATCCCAGGCAACAATAACAGATATGTTTCTGAAAAAAAACATGTGTCACTGTCTAGATTCAGATGGAAGATCCCAACTGCTGGACAGAGTAATCACAGAGATGATTGTCACTGATAACCAGCAGATTTACAATGGTGTCTGAGTCAGGATTTAAGCGGTTGATGTCCATACTTGAGCCAAGCTAGATTCACCAAAAGGTCATTGACAAAGTAAAGGCTATGCTGCAACCAGAGAATGCTGGTAACTCACTCTCATTCACGACTGACTGCTGGTCAGGACAAACAGAGTCAGAGTCACTGATGATTCTTACATGCCACTTCATTGACAGCGGATGGACAAAAAGGTAATTGGTGTTGAATACAAAATGGATGCAAGGATCTCACACTGAGTACAGTAGAGAAATGTTTCTAGGCATGCTTGAAGACTGGGGAATCAACAAAGACAGAGTGATGCTTGTGCTACTTCGAGATTGGAAGAAAGCTAACGTGATTCCGATATTCAAAAAGGGCCAGAGGCATATCCCGGGAAATTATAGGCCTGTCAGTTTGACATCAATAGTATGTAAACTTCTGGAGGGGATGATAAGGGACAAATGGGCGTTCTTGTCAAACCAATCTCTTAACATTCTACGAGGGGGTGAGCTAGATAGGGGGAGACCAGTGGATGTGGTGTACTTGGATTTCGCTAAGGCGTTTGATACAGTTCCCCACAAGCGCTTAATTTATAAAATAAGGTCTGCAGGTATCGACAGCAGGGTTTGCTCTTGGATACGGAATTGGCTTAAAGGCCGTGTCCAAAGGGTGGTAATAAACAGCGCATACTCAGACTGGTCTGAGGTTGTAAGCGGGGTGCCCCAGGGCTCAGTCCTGGGACCAACCTTGTTTAATTTATTCATAAACAACATTGAGGACGGGATCAGTAGTGCGTTATCAGTTTTTGCAGATGACACAAAATTGGCCAGGGCAATAACTGCACAGCATGAAGCAGATATCCTACAGAATGACCTGGACAAAATAACAGAGTGGGCAACGACATGGCAAATGAGGTTTAACGTGGAGAAGTGTAAGGTTTTGCACTTGGGGACTAAAAACATAAAAACACAATACACGTTAGGAGGAGAACCCTTGGGGGAATCAAAAATTGAGAAGGATCTGGGAGTCTTGGTTGATGATAGATTAGGCAACAGCATGCAATGTCAAGCGGCAGCTGCCAAGGCCAGCAGAATATTAGCATGCATAAAGAAAGGGATGTATTCCAGAGATAAGACTATAATCCTTCCACTTTATAAAACTCTGGTCCGACCGCATCTGGAGTATTCCGTCCAGTTCTGGTCGCCAGTCCTCAGGAGGGATGTGTTGGAGCTGGAGAGAGTCCAGAGAAGGGCAACTAAACTAATTAGGGGATTGGAGGACCTTGACTATGAAGAGCGTCTGCAAACGCTCGATTTATTCTCCCTGGAGAAGAGACGTCTGAGGGGGGACATGATAGCAATTTATAAATATCTTAATGGGGATCCCAGCTTAGAAAAAAAGCTGTTCATTCGAAGGGATTGCATGAGGACTCGAGGGCATACAATGCGATTAGAGGAGAAGCGTTTTAACCTCAGGCAACGCAGGGGGTTCTTTACTGTTAGGGCTACAGGATTGTGGAATTCTCTACCACAAGAGGTGGTTTCTGCGGGTAGTATGGTGGCTTTCAAAAGACTCTTAGACTTACATCTCAAGGATCAGAACATTCAGGGGTATGTGAGATGATTACAGCCACACACACCTACACAGGTTGAACTGGATGGACTATTGTCTTTATTCAACCTCACCTACTATGTAACTATGTAACTATGTAACTATGTAACTATGTAACTATGAGACAGTGGAGCAAACATGCCGAAAGGAATGAGGCTTGCTGATACAGTCAGGTCCATAAATATTGGGACATCGACACAATTCTAATCTTTTTTGCTCTATACACCACCACAATGGATTTGGAATGAAACAAACAAGATCTGCTTTAACTGCAGACTTTCAGATTTAATTTGAGGGTATTTACATCCAAATCAGGTGAAAGGTATAGGAATTACAACAGTTTGTATATGTGCCTCCTACTTTTTAAGGGACCAAAAGAAATGCTCAGCTGCTCCATGGCCAGGTGTGTGTTATTCCCTCATTATTCCATTTACAAAGAGCAGATAAAAGGTCCAGAGTTAATTTCAAGTGTGCTATTTGCATTTGGAATCTGTTGCTGTCAACTTTCAATATAAGATCCAAAGAGCTGTCACTATCAGTGAAGCAAGTTATCATTAGGCTGAAAAAAACAAAACAAAGCCATCATAGAGATAGCAAAAACATTAGGTGTGGCCAAATCAACTGTTTGGAACATTCTTAAAAAGAAAGAACGCACCGGTGAGCTCAGCAACACCAAAAGACCCGGAAGACCTTCACAACAGTTGGCCAGATCAAGAACACTCTCCAGGAGGTAGGTGTATGTGTGTCAAAGTCAACAATCAAGAGAAAAAATAAATGGATGGATTTCTGCGCTAAAAGTATTAAGAAATGTGATTCAATTGTGTCTAGTTTAAGAGGGGGGAAGCTGCACACATGGACCTATAGAAAATCCAAAGAATTGTGTATGGAGATATGTGTTGCGCTTAACCCAATAAAAATAGTGAAATAATGTCACCAAGTGCTGCTCAAAAAAATTATATAAAGCATAAAATATAAATAAAACGTTGTTGTGAATTGTGAGTCCTTGATAAATTAAAAAAAGGCCAATTAATTGTGCCAATCCAAAATAAGTGAAATATTGATATGAAGAACTACAAGTCCCAGCACATATGTTTGCTAGAAGAAACTACACTCTAGGGTATATTCCAAAGGCTGCTTACCAGATGAAAATGGTCATCCAATTTAATGGATAGACCTAGGTTCGCTTAATTTATGATAATGAGATCTACCATGTGTGATTCAATACAATATGCGGTATTCAATGGCAGAAGCTCAGAAACCATATGTAAAAAAGAAATGCAAGGACATAGTGTGATACCGTACACACAATTGCAAAAATAAAACAAAAGATATTGCACTCACATAAAAACTAACAATGTTGAACGTGTAAAACAAAAAAGCAGAGAGAGGAACCACAAATCCCAGCAGGCAAGATACCACTCTGTATGTAGATATACAGTGCCTTGCGAAAGTATTCGGGCCCCTTGAACTTTTCGACCTTTTGCCACATTTCAGGCTTCAAACATAAAGATATAAAACTGTAATTTTTTGTGAAGAATCAACAACAAGTGGGACACAATCATGAAGTGGAAGGAAATTTATTGGATATTTCAAACTTTTTTAACAAATAAAAAACTGAAAAATGGGGCGTACAAAATTATTCAGCCCCCTTAAGTTAATACTTTGTAGCGCCACCTTTTGCTGCGATTACAGCTGTAAGTCGCTTGGGGTATGTCTCTATCAGTTTTGCACATCGAGAGACTGAAATTTTTGCCCATTCCTCCTTGCAAAACAGCTCGAGCTCAGTGAGGTTGGATGGAGAGCGTTTGTGAACAGCAGTTTTCAGTTCTTTCCACAGATTCTCGTTTGGATTCAGGTCTGGACTTTGACTTGGTCATTCTAACACCTGGATATGTTTATTTGCGTGCCATTCCATTGTAGATTTTGCTTTATGTTTTGGATCATTGTCTTGTTGGAAGACAAATCTCCTTCCCAGTCTCAGGTCTTTTGCAGACTCCATCAGGTTTTCTTCCAGAATGGTCCTGTATTTGGCTCCATCCATCTTCCCATCAATTTTAACCATCTTCCCTGTCCCTGCTAAAGAAAAGCAGGCCCAAACCATGATGCTGCCACCACCATGTTTGACAGTGGGGATGGTGTGTTCAGGGTGATAAGCTGTGTTGCTTTTACGCCAAACATACCGTTTTGCATTGTTGCCAAAAAGTTCGATTTTGGTTTCATCTGACCTGAGCACCTTCTTCCACATGTTTGGTGTGTCTCCCAGGTGGCTTGTGGCAAACTGTAAACGACACTTTTTATGGATATCTTTAAGAAATGGCTTTCTTCTTGCCACTCTTCCATAAAGGCCAGATTTGTGCAGTATACGACTGATTGTTGTCCTATGGACAGAGTCTCCCATCTCTGCTGTAGATCTCTGCAGTTCATCCAGAGTGATCATGGGCCTCTTGGCTGCATCTCTGATCAGTCTTCTCCTTGTATGAGCTGAAAGTTTAGAGGGACGGCCAGGTCTTCGTAGATTTGCAGTGGTTTGATACTCCTTCCATTTCAATATTATCGCTTGCACAGTGCTCCTTGGGATGTTTAAAGCTTGGGAAATCTTTTTGTATCCAAATCCGGCTTTAAACTTCTCCACAACAGTATCTCGGACCTGCCTGGTGTGTTCCTTGTTCTTCATGATGCTCTCTGCGCTTTAAACGGACCTCTGAAACTATCACAGTGCAGGTGCATTTATACGGAGACTTGATTACACACAGGTGGATTCTATTTATCATCATTAGTCATTTAGGTCAACATTGGATCATTCAGAGATCCTCACTGGACTTCTGGAGAGAGTTTGCTGCACTGAAAGTAAAGGGGCTGAATAACTTTGCACGCCCAATTTTTCAGTTTTTTATTTGTTAACAAAGTTTGAAATATCCAATAAATTTCATTCCACTTCATGATTGTGTCCCACTTGTTGTTGATTCTTCACAAAAAAATTACAGTTTTATATCTTTATGTTTGAAGCCTGAAATGTGGCAAAGGTCGCAAAGTTCAAGGGGGGCGAATACTTTCGCAAGGCACTGTAGAAGATGTGAAGCACCCGTGATCAGGTCACCACAAAGTATCCAAAATGGCTGCTTACCAAAAGAATCTGGTCACCCAATTTAATGGATAAACCTCAAAATCAATAGAACAATCCGACAGGTATGGTTCACTTATAGTATAATGCACATGTACAGGGATACTCATGATAGAAGCTCAGGTGAAATGAAAATAAAAATGGGCAAAAACATAGCATAATACCGTACACACAATCTCAATGAGCATATATTCCGTGCAGGAGAAAAAAAACAGGAAAAAGGACCACAAGTCTCAGCAGGCAAGATACCACTCCATACGTAAGTGTAAAAAAGGTAAAGCACTCGTGCATCACTTGGTAACATTATTTCACTATTTTTATTGGGTTAAGCGCAACACATATCTCTGTAAACAATCAAGAGAAGACTTCACCAGAGTGAATACAGAGGGTTCACCACAAGATGTAAACCATTGGTGAGCCTCAAAAACAGAAAGGTCAGATTAGAGTTTGCCAAACAACATCTAGAAAAGCCTTCACAGTTCTGGAACAACATCCTATGGACAGAGGAGACCAAGATCAACTTGTACCAGAGTGATGGGAAGAGAAGAGTATGGAGAAGGAAAGGAACTGCTCATGATCCAAAGCATACCACCTCATCAGTGAAGCATGGTGGTTGTAGTGTCATGGCGTGGGCATGTATGGCTGCCAATGGAACTAGTTCTCTTGTATTTATTGATTATGTGACTGCTGACAAAAGCAGGATGAATTTCTTGGGGCCTCATGCGGAGAATTCAATTTCTTCTGAATCTGCAATAATGAGCCTGGATGATGAACTTCATCTCTATTTGAAGGAACCAGTAATTGGCAGAAGAAGTCATCCTCTTCAGTGGTGGAATGAAAATGAGGCACGCTACAAAAAACTTGCTTCCCATGCTAGAAGATACCTCTCTCTGCTCCTCTGTCCTCCTCTTCTCCTGAGCATGTTTATGAAGTGGCAGCATTATATGAACAAGTCAGAAGACGTTTAACAGGTGGCCATGGACATGCTGAAATGTTGTGCTTTCTGCAGTATAATATTGTTCTACTTACCTGGGAGTATTGAAAAGTGTAGTAGTAGTGTCCACTCCAATCCACTGCCTAGCTTTTGTCTAGCTTTTTTCTAGCAGTTTTGCACTGACTGCAGTAGCTGCAGCGGTAGCCCACTGACTCCAGTCCAATCCACTGTCTAATTGTTGCTTAGCTTTTTTTCTAGCAGTTTTGCACTGACTGCAGTAGTTGCAGTGAGTGCCCTACTGCAGCGGTAGTCCACTGACTCCAACCCAATCCACTGTCTAGCTGTTGTCTAGCTTTTTTTTCTAGCAGTTTTGCACTGACTGCACTGCAGTAGTGATTTAAAACTATTGCAGTGAGTGAGTGAGTGCACTACTGCAGCAGTTTATTATGCATTAATGCACAATCAGATGATGTGAAACTGATGTCCCTGCAAGTGCACTTTTCCTATAAGTTCTCATGCAGTTAAGGTGTGAAGAACGAGCCCTTAATGTTAAAAATGTTAATAAATAAAGATTAACATGTTCAGTAACAGATTGGTGTTGAAATTTTTGTTAAATTTTAAATGTGCACAAATATCGGGCAATATTGGCCGATACCGATATGTGATCACCAAAATATCGGTATCGACAACGAAAAACCGATATTGGTCGATCATTAATCAAAATTATTGAATCCGCCAACAATCGAATAGCCATACCATCCCCTCGATCAATTTAAACTCAATTCTGATTGGATTCATTCAAACTTTGGAAATTAACTGATCATTTTACATCGATCGGCAGTACTGAGATACTTTGTTCATGAATACAATTTTATTTTGATCAATCAGATATGAAATTACATGAAATTACACGGAATAGAGATGTGATTGATAACTTACAATTGAAAGTTACAGTCATATTGTATCCATCAATTGAAATCCACATTCTCATGGGTGGCATATCGATTGAATAGATGTTAACTATAGATTGATTATTCCAGTCAGAAGAGATCACTCAAAAAATAAATTGATCATTGAATGAAGTGTGTGTGGCCACTATTAAAGGAAGTTGCAAAATAACAGTAGAATAAACCAGGAAGGAAAATAAATTACAAGGGGAGCTCAGAAAAACAAAGACTCACAGACTGCATCATATATGTTGATTTTTTTTGCTCATTGTCCACTTTAATCTTTCTTGTGATAGGTGGGTATTTTTCATGAATAAAGGCTACCAGGACTTGGACACAGTGGTTAGCTCCGTGACCTCCAAAGTTAAAGGCATTGCAGTGACGAACACGTCTGAGCTGGGACTGAGGATTTGGGATGTTGCTGATTACGTTATACCTGCCCAGGTGTGTTTTATAATAATTTACAAAATCTTCCTTTTAATCATTTATGCCTGTTTTAATGCCTATTATTATGTGCAAAGACATATAATACAACAATGTGTGTATGTGCTTTGTGGTGTGTTGTCATTCATTCTCAATGGCACCTCAATGCGTATACATGGAGCAGACAAATAGACCTATGTCCCAGCATACCACAGCGCAGGGCCAAAACTAGGGGGGCGTGTGCCCCAGGCACTCCATTGAGGGGGATGCCATTGCCCCCATACTCCGGGAGGTTTGCACAGCCTCCCTGTCACCAGGGCCAGCAGAGGAATAAAGTTGGTTATGTAGCCAGGGGAGTTAAAATCTGAATCCATCAAAAAAACCTGAGACGTTTTGGGTGAAGCGAAGAAGGGGACGGGGAACTCTCTCAGGACTGTCTGTGACTGATGAAGGTTCCCCCTCCCCTCCATCCCGATCCTCATCACCCTCTTTATGACCTAAAGCAGTGGTCTTGAAACTGCGGCCCTTTGCTTGCTTTGATCCAGCCCTTGGGGCACTATTTTATCCACCGATACCAACAATGGGGCATAATCCCCACCCCCCCCCCACACTGAGACCAGTAAAAGGGTACAATTCCTCCCATATGATGGGGCCCAATTCCTCCCAATGATACCAACAATTGGGCCCAATGACGCCAATGAAGGAGCACAACTCCTCCCAATGACACCAACAATTGGGGCACAATTCCTCCCACTGACACCAAAGATGGGCATTGTTTTTTCCCCCTGATGTCAGGACTTTTTCTACTCCCAATGGCTAGAGTTTGCCCCCCCTAAAGTCTAAAGGATAGTAAATTGGCCCCCTGTTTAGAAAGCTTGGAGACTCCTGACCTAAAGGAGAGCCTCTGGCTGCGATCCCTGGGGACACATCTCCCTGGAGAGTAGAGATGCACGATTCTGGATAAAATGAGAATCACAATTTTTTTGCTTAGAATAAAGATCACAATTCTCTCACGATTCTCGGCGTAACATCATCTTTCACATTATAAAAAAAAAAAAAAATTGGGCTAACTTTACTGTCACTGTAGTTTTTTTTTAAATGCATTATAGTGTATTTTTCCCCCAAAAAAATGCATTTTTTTTTAAATGTATTTATTGTTTTCAAAAAAGAGAGCATACAAAAATATTTCACACAATAAAAAACATACATTTTCAGTAATGTAATTTCTCCCTTACCCCCCCCCCCCTTGTCTAAACTAGTTATCTTTCTCTTTTTCTCCACTCCATTTAGTGTCTTGTCGTTGCCTTGAACTCCTTCCAATTTTACCATATATCCCCCCATTCCTCTGTATCTTCTTCTTCCCAATCTGTCAAAAATTCCATTGTTCTTATTCTCTTGACTCTTTTTACCCAGTCTCCCGTGGTCGGGGCCTCTTCTTTTTGCCAAAATAACGGGATTAATCCTTTTGCTGCATTCAATGACAGAATTCAATGACGGAATTCAATAAAACTGAATTTTTAATACCGTGAAATAGGCAATACCAAGGATCTTCCGGGATTTCTATTTTTGTGATATTTTTAATTAGGCCCAAGATTTCCTTCCAGTACTTTTTGATTTTTGGGCAATCCCACCATAAATGCGCCATTGTACCAACTTCTAAGCAACCCCGCCAGCAGTTTTCGTATTTTTCTTTTTGATTTTGATAATTATGAACTTTATCGGGGGTAATGTACCATCTTGCTATGCATTTGTAATTCATTTAGCTGTGTTTATATCTACTGTAGAACTGTGTATTCATTTTAAACTTTTTCCCAAGTGAAAGTCTCTATTTCGTGTACCCAAATCCCTCTGCCATTTGTCGATGAATGACAGTATGTTTGATATTTTATTTTCATATTTCTCTGAGGAGCAGATTCGCTCAAAAGGGAGCATTCCCCTGCAGAGAGGGATGAGAGAGGACGCCTGGAAGCAGCTGCAAAACCAATCCCCAAAACCAATCCTTGATTGGAGGAAAAAATACCCTATCTGAAACAATTGGGTGGCAGTTACCCATATTCAGGGAACAATGACCAATCACCTTAAAGACCAGTTCGGATATAGGAAGACGCATATCTATGAACAAAGCCAAAGAAGGCACATACACATTTTGATGTTATTGGACTTTTGGACCACATGCAGTGTATGACCCAATCTGCAACGTTCTCAGAAATTGTGTATACGTTTTTTCAAAAAACATACCATGATGCAGCCTAGGTTCTCGCTGTTCAACAGGGAGCAATAGGAATCACATATGGAACAAAAAAACATCTAACTGGTGACCACTATCCTTGAAAAAGGCTAATTTTGCAGCCGAAACGCGTAGGAAACGCAGGAAAACTCTCAGAATTTCCAAGCTACACAGCGTGGAAAGACAGAGACCTATCCTTATACAAAAAGTCACCATATGAAACACATGTCACAAAACTTCTAAACTTCTTACACCTACTCACTTGGGTCTATAACCCACCACTATTATCTATATGAACCAAACTTATCATGTTCACTGTTTAACCACTTGCTGACTGCCGCACAACTATTTACGTTGGCAGTCAGCCCCTCACAGGCAGAGCAACGTAGATCTACGTCGCTAGCCTGTAAGGGTGTGGGGAGTGAGTGCGGGCCACCGGAAGCGCGCTCCCGCTCGGTCACGGACCCCCCCGCGCGATCGTCCGTGACAGCGGGAGAAAGGCAGGCGGCTAGTGTAAACAAAGCCGCCTGTCAGTTCTCCCTGTGTAAGAATGATGATCAAACGGTTCTACTATGTAGGACCGTTGATCACTGTTCTTACACACACAGCCACAGCCAATCACAGTTAGAAGCACGCCCCTAGGACACACTTAACCCCTCCCTCTCCAATACAGTTAACTCCTTCACTGCCAGTGTCATTTTTACAGTAACAGTGCATATATATAGCATTGATTACTGTAGTAATGTCACTGGTAACCCCCAAAAGTGTAAAAAAATGTCAGTCAAGGGTCTGATCTGTCAGCCGCAATGTCGCAGTCCCGCAAAAAAAAATTGCAGATCGCCGCCATTACTCGTTAAAAAAAAAAAAATGACATTGTTAGTAAACGCAATAACTTTTGCGCAAACCATTTAAAATACGCTTTTTGCAATTTTTTTTTACCAAACATATGGTAAAAAAAAAAATTGGCCTAAAATGTTAAAAAATTTTGATTTTTACATTTTTTTTGGGGAATTTCATATAAAAAAATGTGAAAAATATTGTTATTTTTGCAAAATTGAGGCTCTTTTTTTGTTTATAGCACATGATCAAAAAAATCGCACAGGTGATCAAATACCACCAAAAGAAAGCTCTGTTTGTGGGGAAAAAAGGACGCCAAATTCGATTAGGTACAGCGTCGCACGACCGCGCAATTGTTCGTTAAAGTCACGCAGTGCCGAATCGCAAAATAGGCCCTGGTCAGGAAGGGGGTAAAATCTTCCGGGGCTTAAGTGGTAAACTATTATTAAATTTTCGATTTTATATACTTGTTTACTACCTTTACTACATTACCTGCCTAAAAAGTCCCACTCAACTTGGCATGAGGTACCAACCCAAACATATTAATTTATAGTGTAACTGGTCCTGATATTGGGAGGGGGAGTGAGCCATGCTCATGCGTGTATGCTGTCATGCTGATGCATATGCAAAGGTAAGTATAACATTTATCATTTTGTGTCACCCAGGATTCTCAATTTGGCATGTTGCAGCTTGGGGCAGCAGCAATAACACTTACATTCGAAGTGCAATGAAGTTCACAACACAAAGTTCACAACAACCCTGTGGGAGAAGGCCCAACCAGGAGCACTCATAAATTCCAATAGCGTGTAGTGAAGCAGGTTTCATCTGAACGGACAGCACCTGTAAGGAAGGACAGAATGCAGCCTGGTCGTCTTGTGCCCAAATGGGAAGATATCCAGAGAAGTTGCGAATCCTACACTTTCCCTCGTCTGGAACCTTTCCCTGCCGCTAGTACTGTCCCTGACCCATGGGTAACCTGTTCCTACACTATCCACTCGCAAATGCGTGCCATAACCTGGGGGCAGGTACTTAAAAGGACTCTGCTTCTAAGTATGCACCCCTTAAACATTGGCTTCAGTTTGTCCTTTGCTATATTTTAACTTAGAGTGATTCTTTAACATTGGCTTTTTAGCTGACAAGTCTTAATATGTGACAACACAGAGAAATTTTCTATGTTATGATACTAACCGTGAGAAAAGATAATTCTATAGTTTGGCAATTCTCCCAGACATATGTTTTCAAAATATAACCATAAATACTTGTAGCACCCTACAGGTAGGTGCTAGGTAAATGTATAGTGGGCCTTGTCTGCCTAACAGGGCTGTGATTCATTTAGCTAGGGTGTCAGGGCTTCCAGATGTGCCTGCTGAGGGGAGAAGTATCCCCACTGGCTCCTGTGAGAGGATTCTCATAGGGCAGTGTGGGAAGCCTAATCAGGGGACACATCCCAGCTTGTAACTACCCCAGAAGGCAGATTATGCTGCAAAGGATTCTAGGAGTGGGTATACGTTTGGGGGGAAGTGCGTGGCACGGTGTCTTTGGTGGGAGCAGAGTCCAAGGAAGGAGAGTGCGGCTGTCTCTCCTCCTGTCTGAGGAAGGTGGATGTCTCAGGGTGTCGCCTGAGTGTCCAGAAAGTGCTGAGTTGAGCTGAGGGGATCAGGTGTGCCGTGAGCCTGCGGAGAGAGAGAGAGGGGTCCAGTCTCAGGAAAGCCTACACAGGTTGTGAGTACTGAGGATTGCCCCTGGGGGTCTGCCTGAAGTTAGAGGGGCCCAATCCGGAAGAGGTTCTGGGATCCAGTGTCAGCTAGCTACAAAGGGGGTACTTAGGTTGAGGACCCGAAAGCTACAGAGGGGGTACATAGTCAGTGGACCCTGAAGAGTTCAAGGTCAAATGGGGCACCTGCAGTTTTGGCCCTGAATTGCACAGAGCGTGCCAGTTGAAGTGACTTTCATAGTACAACAGTGTCAGGAGTTCAGTCTTGGATCTTCTGGACTATAAGTCGAGGATTCAGCACTTCTTATGTTATACAGAGTGTTCTCAGTGTCAGTGAGTGTTGGCTGGCGCTGGCTGGCGTCAAGGAAGCGCCAACGGGCATTTCAGAAGTAAAGTCCCAATTGTAATTAGTTTAAGCCTCAAGGAGTATCCCACTCATTCCCTTCTCCAATCCCCTTTATTCCAATAAAAACCACAAACAAAGATCCCGGAGTAGTCACTGCTTCAGTTGTCACAACCAGGGTCGCAGCTCACATGGGCTGGAGAGATCACCGGTACTAATGGCAGACCCACATCAGGCCATAGGCCTGGAAAGCTCGCTACATAGTGATAAATATGTCTGGGACATAATTGGAACTAACTTTAAGGTTGTACTATAATACATATTAAGAAGATGTGTATTACTTACTAACAGGTGTTATTAAGACTGACAAACAGATGTCCATAAACAATTCTATGAAAGTGGGTTTGTTTTTAATGATGACAAGCAATGGGTGGACATTTTTCTATAGGTTTAATGTTGTAAACATTGCTCGGTCATATTCTGATAATGTATTGTATTTAAGATACTGAACCAGGAAATAATGAATGAGTGATGCATTATTGCATTATTCTGTGTCCGTGTTTTGACTTTGGCCCTACATTGCTCCCCGCAGAGCTATGTGTGTGTGTCGGTGTGTGGAATGGAGGGTGCCGACACAGGTTAGTATAAGAGTAATATATAGGGATTACATCCTTATTGATAGACAGGTACTATTAACTTGTAAATCAGGTAGTAGTATCCTTTCAGTTTTGGTGTCAGAAGTATTTGGGGAAGATAGAGGAAACCTGTTTTGGTTGCCCTCCTATAACAGACTCAAAGTGGGTTAAGAGTTAAAAGAGAACCGGATGGCAGCTGCTTAAACGCATGCTTCCTCTCCGGTTGCTCAGAAGACCTGCATGGCAATCTGCTTAAACGCATATTGTCCGTAATTTTAGCAGTGTTCTTCGTTTTTATTATTTTTGTGGAGTTGGACATGGCCAATTGGGATTTTCTTTTTTTTTAGCGATAAGCTGCTTTAGTGCATATTGTAGCACCCAATTGCCCTCCCTTCTCGGACAAGAGCCTCAACCGCTGTGGTAGCGCTGAGAGAGGCACTGGAGTCTAGAGCTTGTGCAGATACTTAAGCTTGAAACTCTTGCAGGAACAACAAAGATTGGAGCTTGTGGGGATATTAGGAAGCCTAGGCAGGTAGGGACATAGAGACATAAGTAAGATAGGGACCTCCCTTCCACACACCCAGAAAATTGAGTAGTAAGTTTTTATGTATGTAGGTTTGTGGAAAACCTTAAAGTAATAAGACGGCTGCCAAGGATCACCTGGGTGCAGCGCAGCCAATTCAGAACTCTGCCTCCAGAAAACAGACTATAATGCCTCTGCAGTTGGGCGCCACCTACAGTGGAGGAAGTAGACTGCACCTGCCTATAGGTAGGTTGAGGGGCTCCAGGGCGCTTATTTCATTTTTAGATTCCTCAATGGTTGGTAAACACTGTTTGGTGCCTGGGGAGTATTGGGAGGAAGGAAATCTGCAATCCTGGGTCATGGTATTGCAGACAACAGGCACACTGATAGTACAAGTGTTCACACCGGTTATAGTTGGGGACCTGACAGTAGATCAGGACTCCACTCTTCCCAGGAGTCCATGCGGTTGCAAGGGAGCAGCCAGAAATGTGCATGTCTGCATGGTGCAGTCTGTGATAGAGCACAGAGAGACTAATATTTTCACAAAGAGGCTGAAATTGACAGTTACATATTTCTTTAATGGGTTTGGTTCCCAAGACCTTGTTAGTAGGTTTTAGCCTTCATCCCTTGAAGATTGATATGGGAAGTTTTTGGTACCTCAGGCCAATGGTTTGGGACTTTATGGGCTAGTATAGAGTCGATTATTTTAGAAGTAGTGTTTTTATTTCAAGAAAAAAAAATATATATATAAATAAAATTACATGGGTACAATAATCACATGAGGTGTGGGTTATAGACCCATTGGTGATTGGTGAAGATAAGAGAGAAGAGGTGACATTTGTGATAGGTGACAATTGGTATGTCTCTCTATTATTCACGCTTGCATGGCGTGAAGTCTGTAGGGAGAGATATCCTTAAATTCCTACGCGTTTCGGCTTTGCGCCTTTGTCAAGGAAATTTTTTCACCGTATCTGTAAGTATATTGGTATATAATTAGAATATTGTGCTGCCAATGGAGAACTTTCATTGGTTGCCAATAATATACATACTTTTGAAAAAGTTGCTGCCATTAAAACTTTGTCCTTGGTCCTTGTATTTCCACACAGAAATTGGAGGTGGGCACTGGTCTCTGAAGTATAGATTATAAGTAAGATGAGTAATCATAATGTATATGTATGGAGTATAGAGAAAATTCAGGTTGAGAGTACTTACAACCAATGTGATGCTTGATAATGCCAGTGATGGGGTGATCCTCCATCCTGATCCTTTTAATTCTAGTAGG
Organism: Pelophylax lessonae; assembly: GCF_965119305.1. Taxonomy (NCBI): domain Eukaryota; kingdom Metazoa; phylum Chordata; class Amphibia; order Anura; family Ranidae; genus Pelophylax; species Pelophylax lessonae. The sequence goes on from NC_138768.1 coordinate 228,590,922, forward strand.
ACAGAGTCCGTTAGAAAAGGATCAAGTTCCTATTATGTATCTGTATCATATATAGGAAACCTGGTCAAGACTTACATTGTAAAAGATAGGTCTGGGTGTAGTATTAAAACACTACTTCTAAAATAATCGACTCTATACTAGCCCATAAAGTCCCAAACCATTGGCCTGAGGTACCAAAAACTACCCATACATATTTCTTTAAACAAGGTTTCCTGTTTTATGAATTCAGAAAGTCTTTATATTGTCAGTGCACAAGTATTCTGTGATATATGATTTATTTGAAGGCTTAAATTGCCTTATTTTTTCATCTGGTCAGTGTAAGTAAAAGCAAGATTTTTTTTCTTTTAATATAGGAAGAAAATTCTTTCTTTGTGATGACCAATCTAATTATGACCCAGAATCAAACACAAGGCTACTGTCCTGAGGTGAGCCCAACTGGTAGTTACCTGAACACAGAATTGGAAATAATTTAAAGCTGAACTGCAGGTCTGCAGCCTTATCTTTAGTTATGCACAGCTGTATAGACTTTCCTGTACTGAAATGACTTGCTAAAATTACACTGCACACTGTGCATTAGAAGAAGCAGTAAGTCAGAGCCCTCCTCATTTCCTGGCCTGGGGGACATCCAGTATTATCTAGAGCAGTGGTCTCCAAACTGCAGCCGGGGGGGCCAGATGTGGCCCTTTGCTTGTTTTTATCTGGCCCTTGGGTACTTTTCCTGCTAGTGAAGCAAGACACTATTCCTCCCACTGAAACCAACAAAGGGGCATCATTCCTGTTACAACAACAATATCTAAAAGGGGTGCTATTTCTCCCATAGACATCAACCATGGGGCACCATTCCTCCCATTGACACCAACAGCAACAATTGTGCACCATTATTACTCCCTCTAATGCCAAAGATGCTCTCTTTACACCTACTGACACCAGGGAAATTTCTACTCCCAATGGCCCCAGTCCAGCCCCATTCATTTCTGAAGGACAGTAATCTGGCCCTTTGTTTAGAAAGTTTTCAGACCCCTGATCTAGAGCTTTCCTCCCCAGTCTTACAGTCGCTGGTCCATCCTTTTTATTAAAGAGGTTGTAAACCCAAATGTATTTATTTTTTTCCCCCTGAAAGAGAAACACATAATGAGCTAGTATGCATTGCATACTAGCTCATTATGAAATACTTACCTTAGAACGAGCCCCCACCGTGCCGCCCGCTTACCTCTGACGGGCGACATGTTCAGTCGCCTGTCTTCCGGGATCGCGGCATCCGGCCATCTGATTGGCCGGAGCCGCAGTGACGTCACTCCCGCGCACGCCCGCGGGAGCCGACGGTCACGGCTTGGGACTCTGAAGGAACGGCACCAGCGGCCGTTCCTTCAGAGCGCATGCGCCAGTGATGTCACTGGCTGCATGTAAGGTAAATATCTCCTAGACGGTACATGTTTAGGAGATATTTACAGTACATATAGGTAAGCCTTATCATAGGCTTACCAATAGGTACAACTTGCAGAGGAGGGTTTACTTCCTCTTTAACTTGATGTTAAAATGCTACTAAAAATATCACAAACAATAATGCTGATTTATGTGTAGGTTTCTACCTGTCAAGTGACAGTATTAATAATAAGTAATTAAAGTGCATGTCTAGCCAAACATTTTTCTAAGTTTGGATGCAGGTGAGGGCCGGGACTCCGGGAGGGGTAGGGATGTTACAGCTCCTGCTTATCGTTAGTAGAATAGGAAAAGACTAGAACCCTTGTAAGATTTTTTTTTTTTTTTCTTGTTCCCTTATTCCTTCTTGTTCCTTTGTTCCTGTTGCAGATTTTCCCTTATTTCCCGTCTGGTGAAAGCGTTGTCAGCAGCACAGGAAATGAGAGAAAATCTCTCTAAGGAGCCCTGGAAAGCAGTGAAAACCCAAGAGGAGTTTTAATCCTTTGACCAATGTCCAAACCTAGCAAAAAAAAATTTGCTTTGATATACAGTTTAAGATTATTTTTTTTGCGAGGTCTTATTATTTTGTATTCTTTTTCAGCATCCAGATACCAAAGCAATATGCAATTCCAGTTATAAATGTTTCCCCGGTTATGCAGGCACGCACAGCAATGGTATGAATTCAAATTGTGGGTTTATAATTATTTTTACTGTTACTTTACTGTTTTTATTTTACCTTTCACATTATCTGCCTCTTTTGGTTGGATAGCTGTGTCTTGGACTGAGAAAAATACAGAGGCTGTCAATGCTGATCCTCCTAAAATGCTAGTTACATAGTTACATAGTTACATAGTTGGTGAGGTTGAATAAAGACAAAAGTCCATCCAGTTCAACCTGTGTAGATGTGTGTGGCTGTAATCATCTTGCATACCCCTGAATGTTCTGATCCTTGAGATGTACGTCTAAGAGTCTTTTGAAAGCCACCATACTACCCGCAGAAACCACCTCATGTGGTAGAGAATTCCACAATCTTGTAGCCCTAACAGTAAAGAACCCCCCACGTTGCCTGAGGTTAAAACGCTTCTCCTCTAATCGCATTGTATGCCCCCGAGTTCTCATGCAATCCCTTCGACTGAACAGCTTTTTTTCTAAGCCTAGATCCCCATTTAGATATTTAAAAATTGCTATCATGTCCCCCCTCAGGCGTCTCTTCTCCAGGGAGAATAAATCAAGCGATTGCAGACGCTCCTCATAATCAAGGTCCTCCAATCCCCTAATTAGTTTAGTTGCCCTTCTCTGGACTCTCTCCAGCTCCAACACATCCCTTCTGAGGACTGGTGACCAGAACTGGACCGAATACTCCAGATGAGGTCGGACCAGAGTTTTATAAAGTGGAAGGATTATAGTCTTATCTCTGGAATACATCCCTTTCTTTATGCATGCTAATATTCTGCTAGCCTTGGCAACTGCCGCTTGACATTGCATGCTGTTGCCTAGTCTATCATCAACCAAGACTCCCAGATCCTTCTCCATTTTTGATTCTCCCAAGGGTTCCCCTCCTAACGTGTATTGTGCTTTTATGTTTCTAGTCCCCAAGTGTAAAACCTTACATTTCTCCACGTTAAACCTCATTTGCCATGTCTTTGCCCACTCCGTTATTTTGTCCAGGTCATTCTGTAGGATATCTGCTTCATGCTGTGCTGTTATTGTCCTGCCTAATTTTGTGTCATCTGCAAAAACTGATATTGAACTACTGATCCCGTCCTCAATGCTGTTTATGAATAAATTGAACAAGGTTGGTCCTAGGACTGAGCCTTGGGGGACCCCGCTTACTACCTCAGACCAGTCTGAGTACGCGCTGTTTATTACCACCCTTTGGACACGCCCTTTTAGCCAGTTCCGTATCCAAGAGCAAACCCTGCTGTCGATACCTGCAGACCTTATTTTATAAATTAAGCGCTTATGGAGAACTGTATCAAACGCCTTAGCGAAATCTAGGTACACCACATCCACTGGTCTGCCCCTATCTAGCTCACAGCTCACCTCCTCGTAGAATGTTAAGAGATTGGTTTGACAAGAACGCCCATTTGTAAACCCGTGCTGGTTACTACTGATGATGCTGTTGTCCTTAGCAAACTCTACGATATAGTCCCTTATCATCCCCTCCAGAAGTTTACATACTACTGATGTCAGACTGACAGGCCTATAATTTCCCGGTATATGCCTCTGACCCTTTTTGAATATCGGAATCACGTTAGCTTTCCTCCACTCCCCTGGTACATCTCCTGTCCTAATACTGTCCGCAAAGATCAGGAACAGTGGTCTGGATATAACCTTACTGAGTTCCTTGAGTACTCTCGGATGTACGCCATCCGGGCCTGGTGATTTGTTTGTGTTGAGTTTATCCAGCCTTTCCCTGATTTCCCCCTCTGTTAGCCATAGTGGCAAGTCCTGTGTATTACTACTAACTATACAGTCATGGTCAGTGTACCCCTCCGATTCCTGTGTAAAGACTGATGAGAAAAAAGCATTCAGTACGGTTGCTTTTTCAGTGTCCTCTGTAACCATCCTCCCATCATTGTTAATTATGTGTGCAATATGCTCTGCCCTAGTTTTTTTGCTGTTGATATACTTAAAGAATTTCTTTGGGTTTTTTTTGCTATCCTCCGCTATTTGCCTCTCAAAGTCTATTTTAGCCATCTTGATTTTGTGTTTACACTTCCTATTTGCCTCCTTGTATTGGTCGAAAGCCAATACTGTGCCCTCTGATTTATATTTCCTGAAGGCCAATTTTTTTCCCCTAATAAGTTTTTTAACGCTCCGTTTTAGCCAGCCAGGTTTGGCTTTGTCCCTTCTAAATTTATTTCCCATAGGAATGCACTGCAAGATGCCTTTGCTTAATATGTTCCTAAAGCATTCCCATTTTTCCTCTGTGGTCAGGGATCCCAGGGTTCGGTCCCAGTTTACCCTTTCCATCAACAAGTACAATTTTGGAAAGTTTGCCCTTCTGAAGTTAAGGGTTCTTATGTTCCCCACTTGCCTTGCTATATTGTTATTTACGCTAAATGTGATCATCCTGTGATCGCTAGAGCCCAGGTTGTCCTGGACTCCTACCTCCGAGATTAGGTCTGGGTCATTAGTGATCAATAGATCCAGGATTGTGTTTTCTCTGGTAGGGGAATCCACCAACTGTGACATGTAATTATCCTGTAAGGTTTCCGTGAATAGCCGGCCCTTATGTGAGTGTGTAGTCCCCTCTCCCCAGTCAATGTCGGGATAATTGAAGTCCCCCAATATGATGACTGATCCTAGCTTTGCCACTTTACCCAAAAGTGCTAAAAATTCCAGCTCTACCTCCTCCCCTTGTTTAGGTGGCCTATAGCAAACCCCCACAATTACTTTTCCCTTTTCTCCTTCCCTATGGAGTTCTACCCACACGGATTCTAACTCCATACTCATCCCTTCCGTAATGTCACTCCTCTCTATCACCCTTACATTATTCTTGACGTAGAGACATACCCCTCCCCCTCTTTTTCCTACCCTGTCCTTCCGGTACACTGAATACCCTTGGATATTTGCCAGCCAGTCATGTGAGGGGTCGAACCAAGTCTCCGTTATTCCCACTAGGTCTATGTCCTCCTCATGTACTAACATTTCCAACTCATCCATTTTATTAGCTAGGCTCCTGGCATTAGCATATACCCCTCTTAGTTTTACGGAAGTTAAACGTGATTGGTTATGTTTATTCCTGTTTGGTCTGCGGTTCTCCCGCACAGACCTACCAATAGACGTTGTGGACCTACTGTCGCTGCTGACCCTACAACTGCCTTCAGTCCTTTGCTCCCTCCTAACTGACTCTACTTCTGAGCCCTCCCCCCCGTCTCCTAGTTTAAAAGCTCCTCCAACTTGGTGGCCATCTTTCTCCCCAAAAGAGCTGTACCGCCCCCATTAAGGTGCAGCCCATCCTTACTAAAGAGCCGGTAGCCGACTGAGAAGTCAGCCCAGTTCTCCAGGAACCCAAACCCCTCCTTCCTACACCAGTTCCTCAGCCACTTGTTAAGTTCCCTAATCTCCTTCTGCCTCTCCTGTGTGGCTCGAGGTACAGGCAGTATTTCAGAGAAAACCACCTTGGAGGTCCTTTTCCTCAATCTATTACCTAAGTCCCTGAAATCGTTCTTAAGGATCCTCCACCTACCTTTAACTTTGTCATTAGTGCCCACATGCACCATGACCGCTGGGTCATCCCCAGCCCCACACAACAATCTGTCTGCCAGATCTGCGATATGCCGAACGCGGGCGCCCGGTAAACAACATACTGTTCGGTTCACGAGATCTTTTTTACAGATTGCCCTCTCTGTCCTCTTGATAATTGAGTCCCCCACTACCACAACCTTTCTAACCTTTCCTGAGTTACGGCCCCCCTTCTTCCTGGAGCCGACCCCCCCCTGGCAGCTGGGGGAGGGCGCATGCTCCAGCACTGCCACCCCTGAGTTGATATCCCCCTCAACCTGCAACTCGGCAAACATGTTGGGGTCTATCAACTCAGGACTGGCCTCCCTGACACTCCTCCCCCTAACATTCCTAACAGTCACCCAGCTGCGTACCTCTGCTGCTTGCGTCTCCTCCATTCCTCCCTCCTCTATGCTGACCCCTGCCAGCGCCTGATGGGTAAAGTCCAAGCTCCTTTCCTTTCCTGGCTGTCTCTGGGCTTGCTACTTTCTCAGTGTTGACCTGGGACAAGAATGCACCTGTTGAAATCAGAAGAAATGAAAGGATAAGTTCACCTTTGGGACATGTTATATGCTCCACCTGTTTTTAGGAAGGAACATGTATCATGTTCCAGCATCTGCCCCCTGCACCCACAATCCCTTCTTCCGTGTGACAACAGGCAGAGGATCTTCTCCATGCACTCACTGACACAATTTAAAGAGTGCAGGCATGCAGTTTCTTGTGGATGAATGGCCTACAAGTACCGTCATCCATTGCGGCTGATGACTTGTAGTTCTCAATTATCTACGAGGGTGCTGGTAAGGGCTGTCGTAGTCCATTGATCTTCCTACTCTCAAGTAACTATCAAGTAGCTATCCTTAGAGTGTGCAGGAGCTAGGAAGGAGCCAGGAGCCTCGCGGGTGCAATGCTCTGCAGACTCCTTAGAAAAAAAAAAGAATTTTACCTGCAAAAAATGTGCATTTTAAAAAAAGGTGTACGTAATCTTTAAGAACTCCTGAAGCTAAGTTCCAGACAAAGCTCTTAACACCAGGTTGAAATTAGGGATCGACCGATTATCGGCAAGGTTACCGATATTGCCGATATTTCAGGAAAGTGCATGTACCTGAGTGATGCCTGCAGCTAGAGGCATCACCACGGTAGCGGCGTCCATAGCCGACGGTCGGCTGTCTTGTAGTGACAACCGATGCGGCTGAGAAGCCGCTCGGCTGTCATTACAAGAAGCTGGAGGGGATGTCATGAGTGACATCACTTCCGGGTACTGTCTGGCGCCAGATTAAAAAAAGATGACAGCATTCAAAACAGCCAAACTTGGCGGTTTGAATGCTTTTAAGTGCAGAGGAGGGGTTTGGGGTCTTTAAGACCCCCAGATCCCTCCACAAAAGTACCTGTCAATAAAAAAATAAAACATTTTTAAATGTACAAAAATATAGTCCCATATCGGCCGATACCGATATGCATTGGCCAAAATATCGGTATCTGCAACGAAAAACCGATATCGGTCGATCACCAGTTGAAATACATATATGAGAACTCGCATAGGAATCCTAATTTTATTCAGACAGTCATGTGATCCAGACAGGCAGCACGGCTAGATTACTGACCTTCAATGCAGCAGCAGCAGCACTGCTTGGTCAAGTGCACACCTCCAGCCTTCAGATTGGTCAATAAAGGGCAGTCAAATACAGATAAGGCCAACCCACTGCTCACTCTGCTTTCTTCTTCCCATCGTGTTCACTGGAAGCACATGTGTGCTGCAGCAGAGTCTGATTGGTTGCTAGTGCTGGCCCTTCTGCTTCCAGTCTGAGAGCTGCTATACAGGGAATTTATATTAATTTAATTGATACAGGAAATTGATATTGATAAGAAATAGATATAAATGCTAAGGACTTAGAATAGCTGAATTTAAAAAATATTTTACTGATTAAATAACTGCAATAATACATTTTTATTGTTCTCTTAAGCGGAACTAAACTGTATCTAGGCACCACAAATGAAAACGCAATTTAATTGATTTTTTAATATGCAAAGCAAAGATGCCCATCCCTTCATGGGCCCATGCTTTATTTTGCTGACCAATCCCTTTGAAAAACCCCCACAGCATTTCTAGCCATGGCCATCTTTAATAAGGGCAGATGATTTATGTAGTATTTACTTCCTGGAATCTATCCACCCTTATTCCAGGCATGCTGGCAAGAGGGTGTACTTACTTACCTGAGAAAGCAGCTCTTCCCCTCTTCAGATGAAAGACTCGGATGAGAGTCTTCACTCGATCCTGAGCTGTTCCATCTGCAGCATCTCTTCTCCCCTCTTCCAGCATGCTGGCAGGAGGGTGTACTTACCTGAGAAAGCCGCTCTTCCCCTCTTTAGAATGGAGTCTTCACTCAATCCCGAGCTGTCTCATCTGCAGCAGCTCTTATACCCTCTTCCTATATGCACAGGAGGCTCTGACAGCAGCTGTCAATCAAATCATGTGATAAGAAAGCAGGGGAAAGCAGGGAACAGGGACAAGCCACACTGTGTGTGTCTATAGACCCACACACCCCAGTTTAGAAGCATACATGCACGAGTGCCCCCACAGCAGATCTCAAAGTATACATTTGTGAGTGGGCCTACAAAAAGAGGGAGGCAGCACTTCCTGAATCACAATGAAGGAAGGTATTAACTAAATGGATTTTTAAAGTGCCATGGACAGCATAAATGAGTTAAAACACAATTTTATTTAATTAAAATCATAAAATCAATATTAGTTATTAAAACACTGATACTATTCCAGGTACCTACAAATGATAAAAATTCCCCAAGGATGCCCCACACCCAGTAAGTATAGCATATAATTGTGTATATACTATATATAGAGCAATATAGTAAAAATTATTGCTCGGGTATGTCCAGATGGGGAGAGATGGTCTTGATGCTTTTCGCACGATCACCCTGCTTCATCAGGAAGAGCAGTAGGCATCCTAGGAACTCTAAGCATATAATAATAACAATTAATACATAACACATACGTACAGATAAACCATTAAATAAATAAGGATAACATAGTTGTAGAGTAAAACAGGCTCACTAACAATACTCCCAAGAAGGTCCAGACCAGGGTACTCCAAATCCCTCCCCCTAGTACCATGGGCAGATGAAGGGGTACACAAAAGGACCAGGCTGCAAAAAGGGAGAAAGGAGCGGGGAGTGCTACTGGAGTAGCAGCACTGTAAGAGAGCTCCGTACCACTTGCTGGCTATTTAATCCGTTTCCCTGAAGAACTTTGCCTATCCTCTCTTAATAACGCTGGCTACACTCCCCGGGACTGGTATGACCAGAAGCCGACATTCCTCTCTAGCCCGTAAGCCCACCAAATCCTCATCTGCAAACAGGGGGCTGGGACTTCTTCCTCTGCGGCCTCTAATATGGCGATTCAGACCGAGGACACGGAGCCTGCGCTGCTGGAACAAACAAACTTTGCAGGCCGCATGCAAGCTATTACCACTTGCCAGACCACCCTTACGGGTAAGATTGATACCCTGCAGCTAGATGTTGGCCTCATTAGGAAGGATATGGACAGGTTCCGCACTCGCCTCTCTGAGGCTGAGTGCCACGTGGGGGAGTCAAAAGATGTCCTGCGGGATCACACAGCTACGCTTCATACCCTCAGGGTGAAGGTGAAGGCTCTGGAGTCACAGGCGGAGGACGCAGAGAACAGAAACAGGAGAAACAATCTCCGTATTGTCGGGCTGCCAGAGGGAGTCGAGGGCACTGATCCTGCCGCCTTCACAGAGCGCCTGTTGCGCTCCCTCCTCCTGCAGGCTTAGTTCTCGCCCTTCTTCGTGTTGAAAAGGGCGCATAGAATGCCGGTGAACCGCGGTCCCCCAGGAGGCCCACACCGTACATTCATCTTCCATCTCTTCAACTTCCAAGACCACGATCTGGTTCTGAGGGAAGCTAGGAAGCTGGATGCCTTACGCCATTAAGCTGCTATCCTCATGATATTTCCAGACTATTCGGTGGATACTCAAAGGCTTCAGCGCTTGATCATGTCAAGCTCATCCTTAGAAACAGGAGATTAAGTACAGTATGCTTTTTCCAGCTCGCTTGCGGGTCCAGGATGGGGAGTCTGTCCGTTTCTTTACCTCCCCTGAAGATGCTTCAAAATGGCTGGACACTCTGTCTAGACCCTGACGGCTCTACCTGATGGCCTACTACTGTCTTCATTGGCTCTCCCGGGTCTATGTTGTGATGACTGGCCTGCTGATAGATTTAGCAGAGATTGTTCTTCGGTTCCACTGCTTGGCTACTATCTGAGATAATTTACATATACCGGAACTTGACTTTGCCAAGGATTAACATGTTCTTCCTATAGTTGGGATTTACACTCCAGCAAAGTGTGATAAGAACTATGCACCTGGGAATGTACCGGGTGACCTCCAGTTCTGCAGGGACCGTGAATCCTGTTTTTATTGCTTTCCTTTTTTTTTTTTTTTTTGCCAGTGGATTTCATTGGAGCAGACTGCAACTTCATCAAACAGTTGGGCTCTTAGGTGGCACACTCCTCACGCCTCCATATGGCAGTTGTCATACAAGTTCATGGGCTTCAAGCACACCCGTCTTTGGTGGGTGATGTGAGGTGGGGGGTGGAGGGAGGTGTTTTTAGTTCTCTTCTTTTTTTTCAGTTTTTTTTTCTTTTTCTTTTATTTCAAGGCACCAGTACTTTTCTTTTTGATGATGAGCGAGAAACATAGCTTTGCAAATGATGCTACTAAGACACATGTGATGCTTATGTTAGCTGTTCTATTTTGCCCCGTTCCGTTGGGCTGAGTGGAGATCCGGAGACCATTGATATTTACTGATTGCCAACTATGACTCCTCTATCTATTGTCTCCTGGAATCTGAGGGGACTGAACTCTAAATTCAAATGATCTCTTGTATTTGCCTATCTGAAAAACACCCAGAGGTCTGTTTCCTCCAAGAAACGCACCATGTGGGCAGTAGGATACTGGCTCTTAAAAAAACCCTGGGTAGGCTCCCGTTATCATTCCACCTATTCTTCCTACTCCAGAGGAGTCAGTGTCCTCATACACAAATCCCTCCAGTTTACTCTCCTGGATCTCCACTTGGACCCGGATGGGCAATATGTCTTCCTCCATGCTATGTGTGATGGGCTGGAACCAATGATTGCTGGTATCTATAACCTTCCCCCAGCTACTATGTTATTATTTTTAAAACTTGCACCACTGTTGGCTAAGTATCCTATGGCACATGTTCTCCTGGCGGGAGATTTCAATATGCCCCTGGACCCCGAGCCTAGACAAGCTCCATCCCTACCCCGCTTCAGACTCCCCTATACTTAGGTGGGCTGAAATGTTTGCTTTAATTGACGTATGGAAATGGAAACACCCTCAATAAAGATAATTCACTTGCCACTCTGCCACATATGCCAATTATTCTTGCATAGATCTGGTTTACGTGAGTAGCCCCCTACTCTCTCGCACTCAGGAGGTCTTTATTTTACCACATGGCATTTCAGATCAAACCCCGGTACTCCTCACGCTTAGGACTGATTCAGCCTCTGGCCCTTGTCTCTGGAGACTGTCCCTGTTCTGGGACGCAGACGAGCGGGTGACTCAGGAGGTGAAGGCAGAGCTGACAGACTTCTGGATAGACAATAGGGGTACTACTGCCCAGTCTGTAACTTGGGATGCTTTCAAAGAATGCATTAGGGGGCAGTACCAGAGGATTATAGGTAAGGTGAGTCCTCTCTAAAATTGGAGGAGGCTGAGTCTAGGGCCCAGGCTCTGGAATCCACCTATGTAGCAATAGGGGACAGAGAAGTTTATTGTGACCTCCAGGTCCTATACAAAGAAATAGGCTTACTTCGTACTACTTCCTGAAGAAAACTCCTCTCTAGGGTGGACTATGCAGACTATCCTGACAGTCTAGCATCCTTTTTGGATGAAGTGGACTTTCCGGTTCTGACAGATACACTCAGACAGAGTTTGGACGCCCCCTTTACACCTAAAGAGATACAGATGGCTGTGACGTCACTTCAAACGTGTAAAACGCCAGGTCATGACGGTTTGCCCGTGGAATTTTTTAAGACCCATGCAGCCGAGATTGCCCCCCACTTCCTTGACTTGCTCCATGCTGCGTCTGTGGCCGACCCTCTTCCGATCTCAATGTTGGAAGCGATTTATAGTAAGTGGTAGTGGTGCCCAAGCCTGGGAAGGACCCGGAGCTGTGCGCCTCCTATAGGCCTATTTATTTGCTCAATGTCGATGCTAAAATCTTTGCTACGGTGCTTGCTAACCTCCTTAACTCAGTAATCCTGTCTTAAGTTCATGGTGATCAAACTGGCTTTATGCCAGGCAAAGGCACTGACATTAATCTTCGACGCCTATACACCAGTTTGGCCTATGTTCGCAGCGGTGACTCCCCTGGGGTGGGGGCCTCTTTGGATGCAGAGAAGGTCTTCCAATCTCTGGATTAGGAATATTTGTGTCAAGTGCTCTGGAGCTTTGGCTTTGGACCTAAATTTGTGTCCTGGACTCAACTACTATACCAATCTCCCACTGGCAGAGTTCGAACCAATGGCCTTCTATCCTCGTTTTTTAGACTCACAAGAGGAACCAGACAGGGATGCCCCCTTTCCCCCGGTTTATTTGCCCTTGCCATGGAACCTCTTGCGATCCTTATCCGTTCTCTGCCTGAGATTGGGGGACTGCCAGTGGGTCCCCTGATGGAGAAGATCTCCTAATATGCAGATGACGCCCTACTATATATCCCTGATGTCTCTGGTTCTTTGCAAGCGGCCCTTGGACTTATTGACCGATTTGGTAGATTCTCTGGTACCAGAATCAACTGGAGTAAATCGCTACTCTTCTCCTTGTCAAGGATATTTCTGATCCCTACTACCCAGACCCCATTAGTCTGGGTTTCCAAATGTAAATATCATGGAATAGAAATCCAGGCCAAGCCCTCTACGTACCTGATAGATAATGTATACCCAGTTTTACAACAATTGATACTTCAATGCCAGACGTGGAGGTCCCTACCACTTTCTCTAGTGGGTAGAATTAATCTTATAAAAATGACCTTCCTCCCCAAAATTTTATATGTATATCACAATACACCGGTCCCTATTCCTACATCCTTCTTTAATAAGTTGTCAATAACTTCATCTGGGCGGGCTCTACCCCTAGAGTTGCCAGATCCACCTTACAGTTGCCCCTGTCCCGGGGGGGGGGGGGGACTGGCCCTACCCTGCTTTTGCCAATACTAGGGCAGCGGTCTTAGTGATAGTGCGCTGGTGGTTCGAACAAACCCGCACCAACCCGTCGGTTAAGCTTGAAACGGCCATTCTGGGCTCTTACTCGGCATTGAGCAACCTGGTTTTCAGGAGCCCTAAGGCATGTCTGAATATGAGTCTCAATGTGTACAACGGTCACTGTGTGGAGACAGGTATCCGCTGCTATCTCTAACAAAGGAAAGATTTCCCTTCATACTCCAGTATGGGGTAATCCTCACCTGCCCCACCTCCTTCCATTCCTGACCCTAGTGTGTGGGCCAGTTTTGGTGTTAAGAAGTTGCAACAAATCATGCCGGAAGGACAACTTTTACCATTTGACACCCTTAAACTTACCTTTGCTCTTCTCTCATGGATGTTCTTTCGGTACCTGCAGCTGCGTCACGCAGTCCAGACACAGTTTCCCACTACAGTTAGGGTGACGTCCCACTCGGTGGAGCGCTTTCTAATTTCTAGCCATGCCAACAGACTTTTATCATCCTTATATCTTAGGATCTCGTGTTGCAAAGTGGAGAATGATACCCATTTGTTTAAGTGGCAGGGGGATATACCCTCCCTTACGTCTGAGGCCTGGGATGGGGGACTTCAGCAGTTTATTCCACTGGTTATCTCGGCTAGAGATAGATATATCCAACTTAAATTTATTCACAGGGCGCATTACACCCCATTAAGGCTCTCGAGAATCTACCCCACCAGATCTGATCAATGCCCTAAATGCCAGATTGAGGCTAGCACCTTTATTCACATGGTGTGGGCATGTCCGCTTTTCCAACAGTTTTGTTGAGGGGTGATAGATGTGCTCAACTCTGTGGGCCACCTATCCATCCCCATGGATCCAAGAATACTCCTATTAGGCATTTGTGATGATGTACACCCCAGCACGCATGTGAGAATGTTTGTCTTTTATACAGCTTTCTATGCCAGGAAGTCCATCTTGACCCACTGGAAACAGGCTGACCCCCCTACAATTCCACAGTCGATGTCGCTGGTGGATTTGGTCTTGCCTCTCTATAAGATCACCTAAATTAGTAGAAGATGCCCTTATAAATTTGACAAGATTTGGGAGGCTTGGGTGAGGGCTAGACCTCTGGGTTAGTGGTGATTTTTCCCTGCTGAAGAGACGATGATGTGGTCCATTCTGTCTGTTCCTCCTCCCTTCTCCCCCCCTCCCGTCCTTGTGCCCTCCCCTTCCTCACCCCCCTCCTTCCTAGAGGGGCAGGGCGGCCAGAATGGGGGTGGAAAACCACTACAGGGCACGCATGTGCCGAACGGCTCTGCCGCCACTGCTGCCATGGCCGATAAGAAGAGAGGAGCCCCGACAAGGACCAGGGGGCCAATAAGTCCACCACCAAGCCCAGCCGAGCCCCTTAATGCCTTAAGGGTCCATGAACACCTGCCCACTGCCAAAGGGAGAGAGACACAGAGCCTCACCAGATCGATCCCTAAAACCAGAAACCGTCTCACCGCCTACGTGAGCCAGCATACCCTGCAAACCAAAGCTAGAATAAATGGTAAAAACATTAGCCGAATATACACAATGTGATGATTAAAAATAGTTTGGCCACAATTTACAAGGACTGATGCCACATATTTCCCCACCACCAATCCCAAAGTATCCAGACTGCAATATACGTATACATGCATATACTGTATGAAGACTAGTAAAGGTCTAATTTCAAAATTACCCCACATTAGAGATGGCACCATAATGTCTACCAAAACAATGGCCCACCACATTATATATAGAACATAGCCGGCTTGCTATGGAGGGACTCGGAAAAGGGGAGGAGAGTGCCAGCTGCGGACACCAAAAAAGAGGTTTGGGGTCTCACTGTGTAAACCAGAGTAGGTAAGTCTAAACATCTTTTTTTCTTTTAGGAAAAAAAAAAAGAGGGTTTGCAACTACTTTATCTACATAGCAATTTACACAATGGCATTTAATTTACTTTTCTCTGTACAGGTATACAGACAGGACGGTGTGTACCGTACAACAGGACAGTTCACACATGTGAGGTTTTCGCCTGGTGTCCAGTAGAAAATCACACTGAGATGCCAGAGTGAGTGACCCTGACTGGTAGCTATCAGCCATAATACTACTTGTCCTTTTTATAATTTGTTCTGTACTGTTTATACCTTTATGTGGTTGACTTGTATATCCATGTTTTGTTCCAGACCTGCTTTTCTAAAGGATGCTGAAAACTTCACAGTTCTGATTAAAAATAATATCTGGTACCCGAGATTTAAATTCTCCAAGTAAGTGTGAATTGTATTTTTGTATAACACATTTAGAGAAAATCTATAAGTTTATAAAAAAGCAGAACAAACTAACTAAAAAGCAGAACATGATGAATAGAGAGGTGTGGCAACTTTAAGTTTTTTTTCTTCCTCTCCTATAGCAAAGCTTGTCAAATGTGTAAATCATATTTTATAAGCCATTTATTTGTTTAACCTTTTTTAAACTTGATATTTGATCATCTATTTAAAATTATGCTTTATTCCAGTATTCTTTTTTATTTCTAGACGAAACCTCCTACGAAATATCAGCAATGATTATCTCAAAAGCTGCCGGTATGATCGTGTGAAGGATCCGTTCTGCCCTATATTCCGGCTGAGTACTATGATGGAAGAAGCTGGAGAATCCTTTCAAGAAATGGCTATACAGGTGTGTGGTTGGAGGAAAGCTAGCCCATAGATGTACGGTTTGGGGTTGTCAGGGCTATCGCTGGGTAGGGGAAAAAAAAAGCCTAAGCCTCACCCACACGTTTACAGTATGTTCCATGGTGAAAATGTGAAGTATAAAGGGTATAAAGCCTATAATGCAGGTTGGGAGGCAGTACATTACATAAAATTAGTTTTTAACTGCCAAATTTTATCAAGGCTTTCTTTATGTTTTGGTAGTAATTAGAACCCTTTGTGTGTGCGTGTATTTTTTTTTTTTTGGGTCTGTGTCCTGTTGGAGAGCGCCATTGGGAAATTGAAGTGAGGGAAAATCCCCTTTTGTATAGTTACGACTGGAACACATGTCCCTCATTGAAATATTTCCCTTCACTTCCTGTTACGGTGACTTTTGTAAAAGTTTGAAGTTCTCATCACTTTCTGTGACAAAGATCACAAGAAGAAATACGGTGACTCTACTAACAGCAGTTCTAACCTTCACCCAATCTATCCCAGTGGCCAGCGAATGCTGTGTGGACTGCTATGGGGTCCAGATCTGGGGGTGCCCAGTTGGGGGGCCCTGGGGAAGAAGAGTGGTGAGTGACTCTGATCCTGAAGTGTTCCCCACCAGTGCAGATCTGCAGTAACAGCAACAGTTTAATGGGGCAACGCGTTGCCCTTCCATGTGCTCTTAGCTATGAAGGCCAGTTACAGGTGGGGGCAGAAGCCATTTTGTTTGTTGTTGATTTCAGTTGTCACTTGTAAATGAAAGATCGCCAGAGAAATTCTTCCACTACTCACTTCCTCTGCTGAGCTCTGTGTTATATGACGTATTTTGTCAGTGCTTGGCAGAGGAAATGGAGTTGGAAGCCTTCCTTTCTGCTGATGATTTCTTTACTGTAGATAACAGTGATCAACTGTCCTCTATCCTGTCTTAAAAGATGAAAGCTGGATGGTATGTGACACCGCCATGTGACATTACAAAGTAAGTGATAGTCCGATATCCACATACAAGAGCAAAGTGTCACACTGAGTGCCTCATTGTGGGAGGCAGCAAACTGACACTTCTTTAAAGCGGCAGCACCCCCACACTCACCACCAGTTTATTTGATCCACATGACAGACTTTTCATAAACAGGTTTCACATGCATCATATTGCAATTAAGCAATTGAGCAATTAAGCAATTTAAGCAATTAAGCAATTAAGCAATTGATTGATGCCCTAACAGAACGGCATGAAGAATGTAATCTACTGTTCAACTAGCACTCATCAGGCTGCTCAGGCCACAAGAAGACGGGCTGAGGAGAGGTCAGGGCAACAGGAGCCCAGAAAATACCTCCATGGGGCACTTTCTCCTTGTTCACTCTATGTGCTCCACCCCACCAACACATATAGGAGCAACAGCACAGGAAGGAGAGGGATTGGAAGGCAGAGTGAGGGATTGACTGTCAGCATGTAGTTGTACTATACCACCATCAGCATGTTGCCACTGGTTGCCATCACCATTGCTGAGAAGCAAAGTGACTGCTCATTGCTGCTGTCTGTGCCTGTGTTGATTTTAAAGGAGTATCTTAGGCTGCCTTGGTTCTGGAGGGTGGGGGAGTAATAAAGTGCTTAATTGGGATGTTGGCTGTCAATAAAGTGGATAGGGGGACTTGAAGTCTCTTGTAGGTGGTGCTGCACTCTGTCCACTGGCTGGGCTGTATCATACACACTCCTGACCCCTGTTCCCTGTGGTCTAGGCTGAACGTTAGTCAATCCTGAGCCCTGCACTATGTGCACTTGGCTGTTTCATTACCCATTCTTGACCCCTACACTGAGTTGTACATTATACACTTCTGGTCACTGCACTCTGTATGCTTGGCTGTACGTAACATACCTATTACCTCTTTCTGAACAATAATATCACCACCACATTCTCTTCGGTCCCCTGTCACCTGCCATGGTAATTAGGGTGTTGTAAAATTATGTTTTCCATTGGAATGCCATTAAAAATGTGCTATGGGGCCCTGTGATTTCTAGTTACACCCATGCACTACCCATTACTAAATGTTTGGCTGTAGAAATAGATTATTTTTTATTTATATAGCACAGTGCAGTAAAATTGGATGTTTGTCATGCTGTTTAAGGGTGGAGTTATGGGAATCCAGATTAGCTGGAATTGTGATCTGGACAAGAAGCATACATACTGTGTTCCAAAGTATTCATTTCAACGCTTGGACAGGCGAGAAGTAGACCACAATGTCTCTCAAGGATATAATTTCAGGTAAGCAAATGCAGCATTCATTACACAATGTAGGGCTGATTCTAAACAAATATCCTTTATGAGTGTTCGGATAGTGCTTCAGAGGATACTGATAGGCGGTGAGGAAGCGATGGGACGCCTCCTCTCTGCCTGTTTTAACCCCATTTTTGCCAACAAACATGGCGTAACTACATTAATTGCACACGGTTGCGGGGTGTTTGTGGAGCTTCCCCCCTTGCCTGAATGTGTTGTGTTTGGCAGGCTTGCCACCTGCCAATTCCTACATGTCAGGTAGATTTTGCTGTGGTGCGAAGCATCATGACTGTGGCCTGTAAACACCTCTGTCCACTGCGTATTGCAGCTTAAGAAGGGGTAGTTGGCGGGTAGCAAAAATGCCTCAATCAAACATGTTTACTGCCCACCAACCACATCTCTAAATTAAGCCTTAGACATGCCTTTGCTTTATATGATATGAGTTACATAAAAGGATCCCTTCCTAAAAAAAAAAAAAAACAACAATTTGTGATTTATTTTACATATCTACAGTAAATCTGCGTGGTACTAATATGTTTGTTGCCCCGACAGTTATGGTATAGATGCTTATTATTTCACATTACTATTAAGATGCACACTTACGTAACACTTAGACAATATATTTGTTCTGTTAACATTCTGTACCACTGCTGCAAGATAAAAGCTCCAACTATAAAGTGTATGTAAACCCAATTGCTAAAATCTCTCACAAGCTTTAACATGGTGGTGGTCTTGCTAAAAAGACACCTGTCCATTCACTTCCTGTTATAGGCAATAAGGCAAACAGCACTCTGTCCCTGCCCCTATCCCCATTTGTGCTCCTGCTTTGTCACCTTGGCACACAGGTTTCTGATAGAGACTAAAAGGGGCCAATTTAGCACACATTACACAGACATGGTCCACTGATTCATTAACAAAAAAGTTCCCTGAGAAATGCCATGCAGCCATAACTGATGTGCAGGTACATAGATGGGAAGCAGCTGCAAAGGCTGCAGGAAATGAACAGTACTGGAATGCAACAAAGGGTGAAAAAGTATTATATTAGAAAAAAAAATGTTTGTATCTTATACAGTACTTTAGCAAACTAAGGACTCTTGCACACATTTTTATGCATTCAAATATTTTTCTTTACGGATCTGAATGCAGCCTATTTTTATATGGTCCTGTAAAGGCACATAAATATCAGTAAACTAGTGCCGCATTTAGATCAGTATAACAAATACAAATAACTGCATTACTGGTTAGTATTTTATTCACAAGTGCACAGTGACATGTACAACACACTTTTCTGCTATGTCATTTAAAAATGTGGCATTCCTTTGAGCTAGAAGAATTTTTATGTGCATATATGCACATTAACGAATACACTATATGGACCTATGTTTTTTGTACAAGATCATTCTGCCAGGGAGATCCGGTGTTCATACATCAGGATTGTGTGCAAGGACCCTAAATGCCATTTTGTTTACATATCATACATAGACTTTTAGACTGCTGTGGTGAAGAGTGAGTATGGTTTTCACTATTCCAAGTTATTGTTAGAATTATAAAAGACTTGGGACAACTTTAGGCACCGCTATTAGGGAGTAATGCGGCACACGTAGCGCAGCATGGCAAATTGTGAACGTGGCCAAATTCCATTAACAGTGAAAGGGGCTTTAAGTGGCTTGGTAAATAAGACAAAAGCCTTCTTGTACCAATAAAATATTCTTAGATTGGTGTGTCACAAGTAAAAGTCTCCCAGACATGTATAAACCTCAGGACAATCATTCTTTAAAAATGAAACACTGCCAATACATTTGACTTTGAGCTAACACTTTGTCTGAGCCTACCTGGTTGAAGAACTTTACTAGGATAGTCAGGAACTGCTTAGCAACCATGTAAGATGTATAGTGGGTAATGTACAATATAGTGTATATAGTGCAAGTGTGTGTAATGTAAAATATAGTGTATATAGTGCAGGAGTGTGTAATGTACAATATAGTGCAGGAGTGTGTAATTTACAATATAGTGTATATAGTACGGGAGTCTGTAATGTAAAATATAGTGTATATAGTGCAGGAGTCTGCAATGTAAAATATAGTGTATATAGTGCAGGAATGTCTAATGTACAATATCGTGTATATAGTGCAGGAGTCTGCAATGTAAAATATTGTGTATACAGTTAAGGAGTGTGTAATGTAAAATATATTGTATATAGTGCAGGAGTCTAATGTAAAACCTAGTGTATATAGTGCAGGAGTCTGTAATGTTATGTAGCACCACCCCCGCAGGAGCTGCTGATTATATTATTGGGTCTACACCCTGCCTAACAACCCAATCAAATTGGCTCGATCCCTCCTCAGGCACAACTGACCCAGAATAGGACTGGACTATCAAATGGATACGCAGATTGGAATACAATACTTCACTATGCAACAATACCTTGTTACCTTCTTGAATGGTAGTCCTTCTGGGTGACACAATGGAACAACGCACAGGATTGTAATTAACCAAACTTAGTTTACTATATATCAAATTGAATAGGGGAGATACAATACAATACAATACAAGTCCATAAAAGGTTATTTAAAACAGCTTTAAAAAGGTAAAAGAATACCCCCCACACTCCTCCTGCATTAAGGCTAGACACAGTACCAGGTAGGTAGGCCTATCTGAGTCCCTCCCCCAGAGTTCTCTTCTTTCTTGTTGATCTTCGCTAGCAAGGTTATTGAGTAGAGCTCATTTGTAATCCAGATTAGGAATAAAGATCAAGAGAGAGAAAAACAACGAGCTGTTAGTTGTCACCGCAGGGTATCTGCGTAACTGAGCAATAACTTCTGCAAGAGAGATAAGCCTCTGGCGACTCCTTTTCAGACCTTATTGTTTGTCTATGAGTCCCCGGGGTTTTATCACCTCCTGTCGCGCTACCGCTATCTGTAGATAAAACTATCTCGTTGGCAGATAAAGTCAGTTATTGGGCATGTGCCCTCTCACCAACAGAAGTTTCTCCTTCGCGCGCTTCCACTGCGGTCTCAGTCCTGTGGCTATATGCCCGCCGCGCGAGGTCCTTCTGGCGGATGACTTCCGGTCTCTGCAAACAGCAGTATGACCTCCAGGAATATGCCTCATGCCTGAGATGGGACAGTTCCACGTCGTCCCTCCAGGCTAAGAGGCTTTGGCCCAATCTCCAGCATCAGTCCTTCACTCTCACTCACTGGTTCCTCAGAGTCCAGCGCAGAAAGGCCCCCCCTCGCGCGCTTCTCTCTTCCTTTAAATAACTTCCCCCATAGTGCCGTGCGGTGCAGCCGTGCAACCTGGATCTTGCAAAGCAGCCTGGGAGATGTAGTTTCTTCATCTTGTGAAAAGGAAGTCACAGCCCGGGAAATTCCATGCAGCTACCACTAGAGGGAGCCTAGTTCCTTCCCACATATCAAACAGTGTCTTTAGGCATGTTTAACCCCGCTACACACTCCCCCCACTTGAGAAACTTTGGTCCCCAAAGAGGTCAACAGTATGTACCCTAGTGCATAGGTTGGCATTATACAACAAAAACATTAACATTTTGCTGAAATAAGTCAATCTGAATATATCCAATTTTGTATTCTGATAGCAGTGCAACAGTAAAACGATAAAGTGCAATTAATAAGCAAATAAGTGATTTCTACAGTGTTAATATAGTGCTGATTTCTAGTGCTTTTATATAGTGCTCCTTTAAAAAGCACATGTGCATTTGCAATTTCTTAAACACTTACATCTTAAAATTTGTGTTGAAAAAAAAAAACATCAAAAGGTGAGAAAGAAAAAAACATATAGTGAGGTCAGAGCAACAAAATGTGCGCAAACATTAACTCACAAAGTAAACCAAATTGTGAACATCAAAAACTGTGCTTATTATAATGGCCAAACCCAATATCCTTATGTACAAACTTAAATGCAAACGTTTTCTACTTCAATACTTTGTTCTCATGATCTCTCACAGACCCCCGAAACTTGGGTGGCTTGTACAGTTGTGCCTGGGGGTGAGCTAGGGTTGTCCCCCACCAAATCTACAGTGGAGGAACTAGGCTGGTCAGGAGATCTTTTGGAGGTAAAAACAGCTTCTTCCGAACATTCACCCAATTGATCATAGGTCAGTCTCTTAGGTGGGTGAATGACTCTCCTTTCCCTCTGTTCCCGTGGAGGCATGCTCTCAGAGGTACTAGGATCAGGCACTTCTGAGGATTCTTCAATGTCCACCTCCTCATGTTCCAACACAGAGGAACCTGATGGTTCAAGAGCGGTCAGTTCTTCTTCAGGGAAGGGTGCAACCTCCTCCTCCTCAGGATCTTCATCCTCAGCTGCTTCTTCTGGAAGCATATGAAAGGGTATGAATTCAGGGGCTTCTGCCCGAAGGGCTCCTCTATCAGCCAAGTCAGATGAAGACAGGGAGGCAGGTGTGGGTTCTGGCAACTGAGATGACCACAACCAGTCGGGTACCTCCTCTTCATCTTCCAAATCTTCAGATGGAGAACTTCCCTCTCCCTCATCTGGGAGCGTCGTCTGAGATCTGGTAACTGGTCTGGACCGGCGAGAAGTCGAAGGGGCCTCTGACAAGTCTTCCACAGGGGGCATACGAACCGCTTCAGAGAGAGGCAGCAAATGGTTCCGATGCCAAGCCTTCAATGGACCCACACTTCCCTCAGGCCGAATTTGGTACACAGGAAGGTTTGGCAGTTGCTTACAGATAACATAAGGTTGGGACTTCCAGCGGTCTGCCAACTTGTGTTTTCCCGGGACACCCAAGTTTCTCAACAAAACCCTGTCCCCTGGCTGCAGGTCATGGATCCGAACTTTTAGGTCGAAACTTTTTTTATTCCGCAGTCCACGTTGATCAGATGTAGCCTGAGCCTTGTCATAGGCCGCTTTCAGACTCTTCCGCAGTCGGTCCACATATCCTCTATGCGATGCTGAAGAGGTATGATCAGGCGAAATGCCAAAGGCCAAATCCACTGGTAACCGAGCCTCCCTTCCAAACATCAGCCGATAAGGGGAATATCCAGTAGCATCACTGACAGTGCTGTTGTAGGCATGCACAATGGCAGCTACGTGCTTGCCCCAATGCTGTTTCTTCTCTGAGCTCAAAGTCCCCAACATATCCAAAAGAGTCCTGTTAAATCGTTCAGGCTGGGCATCCCCCTGTGGATGGTAGGGAGTGGTTCTAGTCTTTTGAATGCCTAACATATCTAACAGTCTCTTGATCAGTCTGCTTTCAAAGTCCCTTCCCTGATCAGAATGGAGGCGTTGTGGTAACCCATAATGTACAAAGAACTTCTCTACAAGAACTTTGGCTACCGTTGAGGCCTTCTGATCCCTTGTTGGGAATGCTTGAGCATATCTGGTAAAATGGTCTGTTACCACAAGGACATTCCCCTGGCCACTCAGATCAGGCTCTAAGCAAAGGAAATCAATGCACACCAGCTCCATGGGTCCCTGACTTTGTAGATGGCCCATTGGGGCTGCTTGACGTGGCAGAGTCTTCCTCTGTATACACCGGACACAAGAATGACAGTATCCTTCAACTTCGGCCCTCATACAAGGCCAGTAGAACCTGTCCCTGACAAGCTGAAAGGTTCTTTCGGGCCCCAGATGGCCATGATTATCATGAAGAGCGGCCAGAACTCCCTCTCTGTATTTAGCTGGTAAGAACAGTTGCCACTTCTCCTCCAGATCTTCAGATGGACCTCTCCGGTAGGCCACTCCTTCTCTGATCTGTAACCGGGTCCACTCTCTATGTAACAGACGGGCCCCCTGAGGGGAGTCAGTTAGAAGCAACTCAGGGCTCTGGATCTCCAAGGCCTCCAAGAGAAGTTTTCCCAAAGGGTCTTCCAACTGCTCCTTCCGCAAGTCCCTTTTGGACAGTCGGGGCAAATCCTCCCCCTCAACCTGGGTCACCTGGCAGTAGCATTTGGGTACTCCGATAGCCGAAACCCCAATCTCTTCGGCTCTTGACCCTCCTCGGGATCGAAATTCAGTTCCCTGATATAGGGCACGCACCCCTTCTGGAGCCAAATGAGTCCATTCTTCCGCAGGTTCCTGTGGAGCATGCAACCTTCTGGATAGGGCATCTGCATCCCTATTTCCGATTCCTGGCCGATACTTCAGGCTAAAATTGAAGCTAGAGAGGGCAGCCAACCATCGGTGTCCTGTTGCATCCAGCTTGGCCGTAGTCAACAGATAGGTGAGGGGATTATTATCTGTCTTGACAATGAATTCAGCTCCGTACAGGTAGTCTTTCAATTTGTCAACCACTGCCCACTTCAAGGCCAAGAATTCAAGTTTGTGGGTAGGATAATTCCTTTCAGCAGGCAGTAGGCTTCTGCTCACATAGGCAACAGGTCGCAGATGACCCTCATGCTCCTGATAAAGTACCCCCCCCCAGCCCATCTCGGCTGGCATCAACATGCAGTTCATATGGTTTTGTGGGGTCCGGATAGGCCAACACAGGGGCAGTGGTTAGGGTTTCCTTCAGCTGGACAAAGGCCCCTTCGCATTCCGGGGTCCACTGATCCTGGATGGATTCCTTAGCCTTCCGGGGACCCATGGTGGACTTCGCCGGCTTTACCAACTCAGGGACATCATCTTCTTCATTCTTCAGGAGCTCATTTAGGGGTCGGGCAATCTGGGCGAACCCCTCCACAAACCTCCTGTAATAGGAGCAAAAGCCCAAAAATGACCGGAGTTCGGTCACATTTGTGGGTCTGGGCCAGGAAGCAACAGCATCCAGCTTGTCCGGGTCAGTGGCCACCCCTTCTCCAGACACGATATGACCCAGGTAATGGACCGAGGACTGATAGAATTGGCACTTCTCAGGAGAAAGTTTCAGACCTTCTTCATGTAGCCTCTTCAAGACCTTTTCCAACCTCTCCTCGTGTTCTTCCAAAGTTCTGCCAAACACGATAACATCATCCAAGTATACCAGTACCTCTATCAAGTTCATATCTCCAACGGTCCTTTCCATCAGCCTTTGGAAGGTAGCAGGGGCCCCGGACAACCCCTGAGGCATGCGATTGAACTCAAAGAACCCCACAGGGGTGATGAAGGCTGTTTTCTCCCGATCTTCGGGGTGCATGGGGATCTGATAATACCCACTCTTTAAGTCCATCACACTAACCCACTTCGCCCCTGACAGACTCTGTAGGGCATCTTCGATTCGAGGAGTGGTATACTGGTCTGGGATGGTTCTTCTGTTCAGCGTTCGGTAGTCGATACAAAGCCTCAGAGATCCGTTTTTCTTCCGGACTACCACTATCGGGGAAGCATACGGGCTCCTGGATTCTCGGATAATCCCGATCTTTTTGAGCTCTGCCAGCTGTTGACGTAGATCTTCTAAGTCACCTAAGGGGACTCGCCGGACTCTCTCCCTGAAAGGCTTGTCCTCACTCAGGCGGATCTTATGAGTGGCACTCCTGGCACATCCCACGTCAAACTCGTCCTTAGAGAATATTTCCCTCCATCGAGCAAGTTGTGCCTTAGCCCTCTTCACCCATTTTGGCGGGAGGGCAGCGCTTCCAGAGCAGAGCTCCTCTATAACCGCTTCACCCTGTTCCTTTTCTTTGAAATCAATAGGGGCAACTGGGGTAGCCGGGTTGACCTGGCCCAGGAGCACTCTGGCCGGTACCTTCACTGGTGTAATAGAGGTGTTTCTGACACTCACTAAAACCCTTCCACGGTTTTCCTGTAACACCTTCAAAGGGATCACCTCAGGGATCACTTCTATCCCTCTCTGTCTCTCCTTTTGACCTGATTCAAAGATAATGAAGGGACCCGGCTGTTGCCATGTGAGTTTAACAGAAGCCTTAAAACAGGCCACCTCTCCTGGCTGTAAGACCTTTTCTGCTCTATCCAGCTTCCAGAGTCGTCCAACTCCTTCTGCGGGGGTCTCTTGCTCCAACACTAATCGTTGGTAGGCCTGCCGTAGCATGGGATGGATCCTTGGCGCCTGAGCATCTTGTCCCTGAACCAGTTGTATCAGAAGGCGCCTTACCAGGTCAGTGTTTGTTCCTACGATGAGAGAGCTTTTGTTGGCCCCTGGTGGACGAGGACAGACCACCGCTAAGGTGTCGAAGGTTTCCGCTTCACCAGCCACTGATGGATCAAAGGTCAACTTGATTGGCAGATACCCATCATAGGGAAAACTTTGGGTCCCAATACCCCATATCTCCAGATCTTCCAACTTCTGCAAAGGTAGATGGGTAAGATATTTATCATAGAAGTCTCTATACAAAAGAGTCACCTGGGCCCCTGTGTCAAGGAGGGCTCTTGTGTAAATTCCTTCCACCTGAACCGAGACCACTGGGGAGGGCCCGACCAAGTTAGTTGGGAATTCTCTTGATGTAGCCTTGTCTAATTCAGTTCTCTGTACCCTGGCCCTCTTCTCCTTCTTCTTCCTTGATCTAGGCCCCTGCCGAACCCGGTGTGCATTGACTTTCCTTCCCTCAGTAACCCGGAGTCTAGAACTGGGGGTGTTATATTTGGGTCTGACCCCCTGACTCAGTTTCCCTGATCCTGCACCACTTCTGGAGTCCCTTAAGACTGGCGGACACCCGGTTGACTCCTTCACCGGTGTCCTCTGAAGTTTCCCGCTGGCTCGCGAGGTTTCGCGGCAGCCTTTCCTGAGCTGGGACATACCCTTCTAACATGTCCAACTCCCCCGCAGTTGAAACAAGTTAACAATCTTGCAGGCCGTGGCTCTGGATCTGTGCTGAGACTAACAGGTTCATCTGGCCTCTCCGATATACTCCCCTTGGGTAGAGTGGATACCTGACCAGTCAGGATGGACACCATTTCTATCAACTGAGACACTTGGGTCTTTAGGAGTTCAACTTGAGAGTCACCCTCTTCCACACTTATCACTCCAACTTGGGCAGTTGAGTCAAACTGCCGACTTTTCTTCTTGTTGTCCAACATGACCTCTTCCTCTCTGACCATTCGAATCAGGTCGGGGTATTCTAGAATGCCGCCATCTCGACGAGTTCGTAACAGTATGGCAATGGGATCTAAAGGTTGAGCCCCTTTCAGAACCTGTCGTGCACGAGTCTCATCTATTTTCCGGGGGTCTATTCCTTTCTTTAACAGAATCTGGTGGATAATCCTATCCAGACGTTTAATGAATTCGGACAACTTCTCCCCCTCTTCTTGATAACAGTGGTCCAACTGGTAGAGAAGTTCAGCCGCGTTCTCCGTCCGACCAAACACATCTTGCAGAATGTCCAAATAATCCTGTGCAGTGCAGTTCTTCTTGCTAAGCTTTAGATTACGTACAGCCTCTAATGCAGGTCCCCTTAAACTCTCTGTGATTCTCTGCTTCTTGTGCTGTTCTGGTACCTCCCATTCCTCCAAAGCCTGAGTGGCGGTGTCTAACCACTCTTCGAACCCATCTTCTGCTGAAGGCACAGGCTGTTTCCCAGAGAATGTCCGGAGCTTCCTATATCCAGTCATCAGATAGCTCGAGGAGTCCCTACTACATTTTGCCACAATCTCCCCAAGAACAGCACACAGTTCTGAACTAAAAGTCGACAAAGGTGATGACTCAGGATGCCCTTCTTGGACACCTTTTTCTTGGCTGGATACCCCAGGAGTGGTGGATGAGGGACCCGCAATAGGAACTCCTGGATGTTTCAGGAAAAGTTCTGTTTGGTCAGTAGTTTTTACACTGTTTCCGTTGAAATAATCAGGGACCCCCTTCCTCCACTCACACAGTGCATACGTGTGTGGAACAGTGGTGTCAGTTTTCATATCAATCACCCAGAATTTCCTGTCTGTGGATAGTGCCCTCAAAACAGGGAGGAGCTTTTCTTCAGTCCAGGCTTCTCCCTTGATTTCAACCACCAGGCCATTTTCCACTATGACATTCTCTTCCTTGCACCACTCAGCAGCAGCGACAGGATCCATTTCTGCGTGGGAGGGGATTCTATGGCTGAGAGGGTTGTGTTGCAGGACTGTAGAAATCCCGGACGAGCCCCCACGTGTAGCACCACCCCCGCAGGAGCTGCTGATTATATTATTGGGTCTACACCCTGCCTAACAACCCAATCAAATTGGCTCGATCCCTCCTCAGGCACAACTGACCCAGAATAGGACTGGACTATCAAATGGATACGCAGATTGGAATACAATACTTCACTATGCAACAATACCTTGTTACCTTCTTGAATGGTAGTCCTTCTGGGTGACACAATGGAACAACGCACAGGATTGTAATTAACCAAACTTAGTTTACTATATATCAAATTGAATAGGGGAGATACAATACAATACAATACAAGTCCATAAAAGGTTATTTAAAACAGCTTTAAAAAGGTAAAAGAATACCCCCCACACTCCTCCTGCATTAAGGCTAGACACAGTACCAGGTAGGTAGGCCTATCTGAGTCCCTCCCCCAGAGTTCTCTTCTTTCTTGTTGATCTTCGCTAGCAAGGTTATTGAGTAGAGCTCATTTGTAATCCAGATTAGGAATAAAGATCAAGAGAGAGAAAAACAACGAGCTGTTAGTTGTCACCGCAGGGTATCTGCGTAACTGAGCAATAACTTCTGCAAGAGAGATAAGCCTCTGGCGACTCCTTTTCAGACCTTATTGTTTGTCTATGAGTCCCCGGGGTTTTATCACCTCCTGTCGCGCTACCGCTATCTGTAGATAAAACTATCTCGTTGGCAGATAAAGTCAGTTATTGGGCATGTGCCCTCTCACCAACAGAAGTTTCTCCTTCGCGCGCTTCCACTGCGGTCTCAGTCCTGTGGCTATATGCCCGCCGCGCGAGGTCCTTCTGGCGGATGACTTCCGGTCTCTGCAAACAGCAGTATGACCTCCAGGAATATGCCTCATGCCTGAGATGGGACAGTTCCACGTCGTCCCTCCAGGCTAAGAGGCTTTGGCCCAATCTCCAGCATCAGTCCTTCACTCTCACTCACTGGTTCCTCAGAGTCCAGCGCAGAAAGGCCCCCCCCTCGCGCGCTTCTCTCTTCCTTTAAATAACTTCCCCCATAGTGCCGTGCGGTGCAGCCGTGCAACCTGGATCTTGCAAAGCAGCCTGGGAGATGTAGTTTCTTCATCTTGTGAAAAGGAAGTCACAGCCCGGGAAATTCCATGCAGCTACCACTAGAGGGAGCCTAGTTCCTTCCCACATATCAAACAGTGTCTTTAGGCATGTTTAACCCCGCTACAGTTAAATATATTGTATATAGTGCAGGATACTTTAATGTACAATTTAGTGTATATAGTGCAGGAGTGTGTAGTGTACAATATAGTGTATATAGTGCAGGAGTCTGCAATGTAAAATATAATGTATATAGTGCAGGAGTGTGTAATGAACAATATAGTGTATATAATACAGAAGTGTGTAATGTAAAATATAGTGTATATAGTGCAGAAGTGTGTAATGTAAAATATAGTGTATATAGTGCAGGAGTCTGTAGTGTACAATAAGGTGTATATAGTGCAGGAGTGTGTAATGTAAATATAGTGTATATAGTACAGGAGTGTGTAATGTAAAATATAGTGTATATAGTGCAGGAGTGTGTAATATAAAATAGTGTATATAGTGCATGAGTGTGTAATGTAAAATATAGTGTACATAGTACAGTACAGGAGTCTGTTAAGTTGGCTATAGATGTTAGTTTCTCTATTGTCCATTGGCAGATGCAGCTTTCATACATTTTATCCATTGGGTTATGCTGCCCCCTGCAGCAGTAGTTCTAGGCAGGAAAAAAGTAATTTTCCACGCCCACGGGGCTGTCCCCATAGGCATAACCCCACACCCTCTGCTCCAGCAAAGCAGTTTGTTTCTGCCTAGAGAAGGAGTAGGACCTAGGTTTCCTGCTGGGACTTCGTTCTCAGTTTTTTATTCTTTTCAGAATATTTTGTTTTTATTTATCTTTACTCACTTTGCTAGTTAGTTAGATCCTCCTGGTGCTCTACAAGCAATGCTGGCTGGGTTTTCGCACTGGATAATCTAGATCCTTAAGATCTCCCCAGCCTGGCCTACGAGCATGAGCAGGTTATAGTCCCGCACTAGGCCTCGCCATGACGGAGCCCCTTTCTGGATGGGGACGAGCCTGCGAGTTGATGTCTCGCTGGGACGCGATGACCTGGAACGCCCTGAATTGCAGCGTACCCCTCGGCTGGCAGCACCCCCCCTCCGGGTGGGAGGTGGTCTGTCAGGAGCGGAGCCCACCCGGTCCATGGTATGGTGAGTAACTGTAGCCCCCCTTGCCCCTTGGTGGCCTTGGGGGCATGTGGGCCCTTTCCTGGGGATAATAGGACCTGAACTTACTATAAGATCCCTCTGGCCTGTCAGGTTCCCCCGGCTTTGTGCCCTGTCCCCCTTTCCCGCTCACCCTGGGGGGTGCTGTGGCTGGGGCGCCCGGTGTCCTGGGAGGGGGGGGGGGAAGGGGCAATGGTACCTTTTTTCCTGCTGGGTCTGGTGGTAGATCCTTGAGGCCTTCACATTGGGGGTCCCTTGCCACATTGCACGTCGTGGGAGCCGCCATCTTTAGTGTTGGCAATGTAAAATATTTTTCCCATTAACTTGTATGGGGCAGCCATTTTCCCTGTGCTTCCTATTGAATTGCATTGGCAGCCATTTTTGTGTAGCCCAATGGAGCTACACAGGCAGCGTGACTTTTCACATACCAGGCTGATGTAATTTCCTGTGACTCCCTCTTCCTGTTGCACAGTCTGATTCAGGATATTTCCTCTGAAGTGGTAAAGTACTGGGGTCTTTGTGGGCATATCCCTGCACACTCTGCTGTCAGTATATATTTAAGGGGGACTCCGCAGACCGCAGGGATCGGCGGGGGGAACCGCGATCTGCGTTTTTAAAGTGACAGTACTCCTTTTTTCTGTTGCATTGAATATGGAGTCCCAAGCAGTAAATTCACCCTCAGACCCACTTAGTGTGACACTCGGACCGTCTGGATCGCAGTCGCTGGCCGCGATTTCAGCAGCTCTGGAAAGCCTGGCGACCAAGGTCGATTTTGCAATGAAAAAGGTTACTAGCCGAAAATGGCAGCTGCCTTCTTCATCATGGTGGGGTCCTCTGATTCAGAGGCTGATATGGTCACCACAGATGCCCTCCTACCTGAGGGGTCACTGTCCTCGCAGTCAGATGGTGAAGAGGACCTGTCATCTTCAGGCTGCTGCACGGGAACGCGCTTTGGTGGAAGCCCTGATTGTTTCAGTAAGGAAAACTTTAAAAATGGCAGATGAGCCCACGCCGGCGGGGACACGGGTGTCTTTTGGCTCCTGCAAGACCCAAAAATCAAGCAAGGTTTTTCCTTATCCTGAGAATTTTCATGATATTGTTCATGACCAATGGCGGTGCATCAAGCACGTGCTAGTAGTGCCTAAGCGCTTTAAACGCCATTATCCCTTTGCTGAGGTGGTTTCCAACCGTTGGTCAGTACCACCCAAGGTGGATCATCCTGTCTCCAGGTTGAACAAATCTACTATAGTGCCTGTGGAAGATTCCCCAGTTTTTATGGATCTGGTGGACAGGCAGGTGGAATCCCTTTCCCGCCATCTTCATGTGTTAGCGGGTTCTGTTCTGAAACCGTTTTTTGTGTTTGTTTTAGTATCACAGACGGTTACGGAATGGGTGAAGGTTCTGAAGGGGAACTTGGATCCTGACATAGTTCCTCTGAAGCTGATGGAACTTATGGACCAGATGGCCCACGCCCTGGTGTTCCTGGGTGCAGCTCCCCTGGTGGCAGCTCTGGGGATTGCCTTAAAACGCATGGTTTGGCTGAAGAACTGTTCGGCTGACCTGGACTTCCATCATTCAAGACAAATGGGTTCACAAACTGATTCGTTCCGGGTACAAGATAGATTTTCGGTCCCAGCCGGTGGACAGGTTCTTTTAGTCAAATCTTCACCTGTCTCCAGATCGTTTGAAAGATCTCTTGCAGGCTGTGCAGGATCTCCTGGCTCAAAGAGTGACGGTTCCTCCGCAGGAACGCTTTTGAGGTTTCTATTCAAACCTGTTCACGGTGCCCAGAAAGGAGGGCAAGGTGCGTCCAATCCTGCATCTCAAGGCTCTGAACTGCTTTGTGCGGGTGCAGAAGTTTTGAATGGAGTCCATTCAGTCAGTGGTGGCATCCTTGAATCGGGGGGATTTTCTGGCCTCCATCGATATCAAAAGATGCGTATTTGCATGTCCCCATCTTCGAGGGACAACCGCGATTCCTCCGCTTTGCGGTGGCAGAGGAGCACTTTCAATTTGCGGTGTTACCCTTTGGTCTCACCTCCGCTCCCAGAGTTTTTACCAAGGTCCTGGCCCCGGTGCTGGCCTTGTTACGTCAGAGAGGAATTGCGATTTTGGGATATCTGGATGATCTCCTGTTGCGAGCAGACTCTCATTCGGATCTGTTGGGCAACATCTCAATTACAGTTCAGACCCTTCAGGAATTCAGGTGGACGATCAATTTCAAAAGATCTGCTCTGACGCCATCCGTACGGGTCACTTATCTGAGGCTGACTCTCGCCTCTGCCCTGGCGAGGGTCTTTCTTCCGTTGGAAAAGCTTCAGAAGTTGCAATAGGGGGATAAGGTTACTCATGGAAACCGATCGGTCTTCCCTACAGACTTACATGAGGGCCCTGGGTCTGATAGTATCGACTTTCAAGGTGTTCCCGTTTGCTCAGTCTCATTCGAGGCCTCTGCAAAAAGAGATTCTTGCAAAATGGAACAGGAACCCTTGGTCATTGGACCAGAAGATTTGTTTGATCCATCTCACGAGGTCGGCTCTATCCTGGTGGATCCAGTCGCCAGCTTTGTGTCAGGGCAAGTCCTTCCAGCCGTTGTTCTGGACGGTGCTCACCATGGACGCCAGCCTATCAGGCTGGGGGGGAAGTGATGGGGAAGCTCTGTGCCCAGGGGACTTGATCGACAGAAGAGTCTTTCTTGCCAATCAATATTCTGGAGCTCAGAGCGAGCGATCAAGTTTTGCCTGTTCCACTGGACGAGTCGGCTACGCGGGCCTCCGGTTCGGATACATTTAGGCAATGCTACGGCCGTGGCTTACATCATTCATCAAGGGAGCACCAAGAGTGCCCTGGCGGCCACGGAGGTGGCCGAGATTCTGGTTTGGACGGAAGCCAATGTTCCGCCTCTTCCTGCAGTTCACATTCCGTGTGTGGAGAATTGGCAGGCGGATTACCTGAGTCGTCAGGTGCTGGATCAAGGGGATGATCCCTTCATCCGGGGGTATTTCATCTCCTGTGTGTAAGGGTGGGGGACTCTGGAGGTGGATCTGTTTGTGTCTCGCCTTAACAGGAAAGTCCAGTGGTTTGTGGCCAGGTCTCGGGATCCTCTGGCCGATGCCAAAGACGCTTTGGTGGCTCCTTGGAGCCAGTATTGGCTGATCTATGCCTTCCCGCCACTCATACTCTTGCTGAGGTTTCTTTGCAGGGTGGTGGTGGAAGGCATTACGGTCATTCTGGTAGCACCAGACTGTCCTCAGTGGTCTTGGTAAGCAGACCTGGTAAAAATGGTCATAGACCTTCCATGGAGGCTTCCTCTGTGGGAGGATTTGCTGTCTCAGGGACCGATCTTCCATCCTGCTTTATAGTCGCTGGCTTTAACGGCTTGGCTGTTGAAAGCAAGGTGTTGAGGGATAGAAACCTTTCTGACTCGGTGATTCCTACACTTTTGATACTTTTGAAAGCCAGGAAATTGATGTCCAGGAAGATCTATCATCGTACATGGAAATCGTACATTTCATGGTGTGAATCGCTGCAGCTGCACCCTCACTTGTTTCTATAGCTAGGGTTTTGGCCTTTTTACAAAAAGGGGTTGAGCGGCGGCTGACTTCAGGCACTATCAGGGGCCAAATGTCGGCCTTGGCTATTTACTTCCAACATCTATTGGCTACTGATAGCTTGATTCGCACCTTTATTCAGGTGTTGCGTCATCTGGCTCCTCCGAGGAGATTCCCCGTTGCCTCCATGGGATCTCAATCTAGTTTTGTCTGTTCTTCAAAAGCCTCCCTTTGAGAATATTAGGGAGATTTCTCTGCTTTCTTTGTCACAGAAGGTTGCCTTTCTGGTGGCTATTATTTCTGCTCGCAGAGTGTATGAGTTGGTGGCGCCAGTGCTTTAAGTGGGCCAGTACGCACTGGTACTCAGTACCACCACTTCCGCAAAAAGCTCTTGAGCGTACCGCCACCTCTCCCTGCGCCCAGAACGTGATTTTAGCGTACCGGTACACAGGGCCGATCCACTGTTGAAAAGGGGGGGCGCCGCTCTGCAGACAGAAGTAAATCCCACATAGATGCCCGGCCGCAGCGCTGACCGCTCTGCCTCTGCTGTGCTTCCTTCCTTCCTTCCTGTATCACTTGTTGCTAGATCGCCTACCGCCTGGCGTCTAGCAACCAATGACTTCATACGCCCGGCCCGCCGTCCCAGCATTCACAGTGGAGGAGGAACTTATTCCTCCGCGCCTAAACAGTGTCCATCCCCCACCCCCTCCAGCAGTGCCCTGCACGGTTTGGAAGAACGGGTGTCCTTCCGAGAGAAAGTAAAGCCTGGCTGCTTGTCACCCCACAGTGCCCTGACTGCCTGCCACCTGCCACCACAGCACCTGCCTGGCCTGCCAGTGCCACCACAGTGCCCTGCCATCCTTCCTGCCACCAGAGTGCCCTGCCATCCTTCCTGCCACCACAGCACCCTGGCCCCTGCCACCAGTACAGCACATTAGGTGAGTAGCAGCAGAGCAGCACATTATAGGTGAGTGAGTCTAAGGTAGCCATGATATATGATCTGTATTTGGTCAGAGGTAGCAGCAAGCTAGGCATCCATACTTTTTTTTTTTTTTTTTGCTGCTACCTTTGACCAAATACATATGTCTACCTTAGACTCACCTAGAAGCACACAATGTGCTGTGCAGCTGTGGCAGGCAGGCAGGCAGGGCACTGTGTTGTCGCTGAGGGCGGCAAAGCTTGAACTTGAGGCCGAGGCGCCACTTTCTCTCTTCACGAGAAATCGATGCGATTTTTAGATTATGCGCTATAAACCAAAAAAAGAGCGTTCATTTTGAAAAAAAAATAGTATCTCATTTTCTGCTTTATAATATTACACCAAGAGCGATACACAGATTAATTAAAAGTAGGGGGGCCAGTCTGGCCCCCCTACTTTTAGTTTATCTGTGTATCGCTCTTGGTAATATTATATAACAGAAAGTGAGCAATACTATTTTTTTTTTTTTAATAAATCTACGCTCTTTTTTTGGTTTATAGCGCATAATCTAAAAATCGCATCGGTTTCTCCTGAAGAGAGAAAGTGCCGCCTCGGCCTCAAGTTCAAGCTCAGCCGGAAGCGGGGACAACACAGTGCCCTGCCTGCCACAGCTGCACAGCACATTGTGTGCTTCTAGGTAAATCTAAGAGTCTAAGGTAGCCATATGTATTTGGTCATAGGTAGGAGTCATCAAAAAAAAATAAAAAAATGTATAGGCTATAATAGAGTACCGGCACCTCTTTTGGGCCACTTAAAGCACTGGGCGGCGCTGTCCTGCCGTTCGCCTTATTTGGTTGTCCACAGAGATAAAGTGGTACTCCGACCTAAACCGTCTTTCCTCCCTAAGGTGGTGTCGGATTTTCATCTCAATGAAGACATTGTGTTGCCTTCCTTATGTCCTAAGCCTAAGCATCCCAAACAAATTGTTTTGCACTCTCTGGATGTGGTTCGGGCGATAAGGGTTTATCTAATGCAGCGACTTGGTCACCTGGGCACACCTTTACAAAATTCGACAAGGTTGATTTGTCGGCATCTTCGGAAGCTTCCTTTGGCCTCAAGGTTTTGCAGGCTGCTGTTTCGTAAGAGAATCATTTATTTCTCTTTTGGGGTTTTTTCTCCTGCCGGAGCTCCTGTTGTTCTTGGTTGAGCTTCATGTTACCCAGTTGGCTAAGTTTAGCCTTTGGAGTTTACGTTACTATCTGGTTGCGTTCTTCCCACCCCTCATGCCTAAACTGCTTTGGGACGTCTTAATGGATAGGAAGTATGAGAGCTGCGTCTGTCAATGGACAATAGAGAAAACTGGATTTTTGTAAGAACTTACCGTAAAATCCTTTTCTCTGAAGTCCATTGAAAGACGCAGCACTCACCCCTCTGATATGGGGATGGTTTTTGTATCTTCTTCGCTGCTTACAATTAAACTGGTTTGCTGGAGCAGAGGGTGTGGGGTTATACCTATGAGGACAGCCCTGTGGGCATGAAGAATTACTTTTTCTCCTGCCTAGAACTACTCCTGCAGGGGGCAGCATAACCCAATGGATAAGAAGTATGAGAGCTGCGTCTGTCAATGGACTTCAGAGAAAATGATTTTATGGTAAGTTTTTATAAAAATCCATTTTTTTTCTTGTTTGGCCAGCGGGCTGAACAAGAAAATTTTAATAGATTATTTTATCCACACAAATTAGGTGGATGGATGAGTCCTCCCACTGGGACATGTGGGCTTGTCCTCCAGTACAAACCTTCCTAGGTTAGTCTGTCCACCAGTAAACCCCCTCCAGGTTACTCTGTCTCCCAGTACAGCCCCCCCAGGTTATTCTGTGCCCAGTACAATCCTACAATCACCAACTTCCTCAGGTTAGTCTCACTGACCTGGGGGGATTTTAATGGTCATAGACTAACCCGGGGGGGTGGGGGTTGTAAAGTCACATCTGTATAATCCCCCCCCCCCACATCAGAGAGACTGGCATTGGAAATTTCCTTTCCCCTGGGCTCCGGATGACATCAGTGACCTGCCCCTACAGCCGCCTGCAGCTCCAGAAACAGAATTAATGTTTGACAGTGAGTCAAGTTACACCAGATCCTCTGTGACAGGAGCCACAGAGCGGGCAGTGACAGGAGGCGGAGCCGCACAGTGGACAGTGACAGGAGGCGGAGCCACACAACAGGCAGGGGCAGGAGGTGGAGCCACACAGTGAGCAGTGACGGGAGCCAAATAGAGGGCAGTGACTGGCTTGACTGCTATCATATAGTAAAAGCAGAACTTTCCACTTAGGACCTAGGCACAATATTGCAATGCGGTAACAAGCAATAGGTAGCTGTAGAATAAATGTCAACTGACAGGAGTTTTCATAACGAAAGATTTGTTCCTGTGAATGGAGGGCTCTATTGTAAAGTGTAGAATAGACCCACACCTTCTAAATTAATTGTCCATTTAGCAGCTGTCATTTTACTATTAGGCCTTCTTCACATGGACAGATGTCTCTGTCTATCTCGATCTAATCTCTATTTTTAACAGCATTTACCTCAGGAAGGTTTTACCCCCTAGATGACTAGGGCATTTTTTACTATGCAGCCCTGTGCTATTTTAACTGTCATTTGCTTGGTCATGCTACACTGTACACAAAGTAAAACTTATATAATTTTTTTTCACAAAAATAGAGCTTTCTTTTGGTGGTATTTGAACACCAATGGGTTTTTTATTTTTTATTATACAACCGAAAAAAGACCAAATAAAATAAAATTTCTTCATAAATTTAAGCCAAAATGTACAGGAGCATCTCAAACAATTTGAATATAAAAAAGTTTTTTTTTTTCCCCAGGAATTCAAATCAAAAAGTGAAACTCATTATTATATAGATTCACTACACACAGGGTGATATATGTCAAGCATTTCTTTCTTTTCATTTTGATGATTATGGCTTATAGCTATTGAAAACCCAATATTTAGTATCTCAGAAAATTAAAATATTACATAAGACCAATAAAAAAAAGGATTTTTAATACAGAAATGTTGGCTTACTGAAAAGTATGTCCATGTACAGTATAGTATGCACTCAGTGGACCAACACCAGAAGATGACATGGCTCCCCATATCATCACGACTGTGGTACATTTTGCAGTTCACTTGGAAATCAAGGTCCCAGAGTCTGGAGGAAGAGTGGCGAGGCACAGAATCCAAGTTGCATGAGGTCCAGTGTGAAGTTTCCACAGTTGATGATGATTTGGGGAGCCATGTCATATGCTGGTGTTGGTCCACTGGGTTTTATCAAGTCCAAAGTCAGCGCAGCCCTCTACCAGGAAATTCTAGAGCACTTCATGCTTCCTGCTGCTGGCCAGCTTTATGGAGATGCTGATTTAATTTTCCAGCAGGACTTGGCACCTGCCCACACTGCCAAAAGTACCAATCCCTGGTTTAATGATCATGGTGTCACTGAGCTTGATTGGCCAGCAAACTTGCCTGACCCAAACCCCATAGAGAATCTGTGGGGTATTGTCAAGTGGAAGATGGGAGACACCAGACCCAACAATGTAGATGAGCTAAAGGCCACTATCAAAGCAACCTGAGCAGTGCCACAGGCTGATCGCCTCTAAGCAATGCAGCCCTGATGCAGTAATTTATGCAAAAGGAGTCCGACCAAGTATTGAGTGGATACTATACTGTATGGACATACTTTTCAGTAAGTCAACATTTCTGTCCTTTTTTTTTTTTAATTGGTCTTATGTAATATCCTAATTTTCTGAGATTCTGAATTTTGGGTTTTCTTTTACCATGTTTTTATTGAAGAATTACAAGTAAAATACAAACATTCAAATAGAACATTTTCCATTTTATGCCAGCATAGTGCATATTACATTGGCATCTGGCTCAACATTGTCAACAGTAACAGTACAAAAGAGACATAGCAGAACGAGAAACATACAAAGCATAGAGGATTCTGTAGTGCTGGAGACGTCAACGATGCCCCTGGAACATCTGAACACCCCCATTGGGAACTATCTGTTTCCGGATGGGGGCAAGACCAACCCTCCCCATCAGTTTTTAATGAGTTGTTATCCATGCTAATGGTATTATCTCCTGTCGCTATAATGCATTATGTATAAAAAATGAACTAAGGCAGTAAACAAATGCCGAGGCGAGAAGCCTATATCTAGTTATCCAACAGAAAAAAAAACGTTACAAAACAGTGTGACCTTGGACATTGTCAGAATGTTTATACTGCTCTGAATATAACAGTGTCTATTTATGTCAATAAGCAAAGATCTGTGTGGTAGGAGAATCTCAACTTATTTCCACAAATCAATATGTAGCGAATTCTTTTTATTGATTAATTCCTTTTTAAAAGCATATACCAATCTTAGTTAAAACAGTCTACAGTATGGAATATATAAGAATATTTATTCACCAGACATGTAA
Organism: Pelophylax lessonae; assembly: GCF_965119305.1. Classification (NCBI taxonomy): domain Eukaryota; kingdom Metazoa; phylum Chordata; class Amphibia; order Anura; family Ranidae; genus Pelophylax; species Pelophylax lessonae. The sequence goes on from NC_138768.1 coordinate 228,629,959, forward strand.
TCACAATAAATGATCAGACTTGAGATGACACAAAAAGATAACTTTACATAAAATATGAACTTCAAACAATAAATGCAATGTGATGTGTAGCTCAATAATGAAAGTGAAAATAAAGCAAGATTAAGTTTTCTCCAGGTATAGTATAAACCATAAATGAATATTCTATATAATCAGACCACAATTGTCTGCGCAATGCACAGCCTGATAGTCACTCCACTGCAGATGAAGCGAGAATAGGCTATGCAAAACGTGAGACTAAGATGCCATTATGGGCTAAATCTGATATTAATAAAAATGTATAAAAAGCAAAAATCATCTCTTAGAGAAAAATCTACATATGGTTAATACGGCTGGGGTTGTAATCTTGTTACCCTTGAATATGCAATGTAAAACATTTAAGGAAGTACATAAACAATATAGAATAATAATCAAATAATTAGCAAGGAATATTTACCATATTTAAAATGGCTGCTAGCTAAGAATGGTTGTTACCAGAGTCCTTAAGATGGCTGCCTTTCCAAGATGGTGGCCAGGTAGGGAGGAGTCTCATTTGGCGTCCCTCAAAGTTTCAGATACATGATGGAGCAAAATGGAGTCTGTATAGATGAGTCTATGCATGGCTGTAGTAGCGTGTGTGTTGTATGTGTATTGTATGTTGTCGAATGTAATATGTCCTGTGTCCCTCTCTCATCTGAGTTTTCCTTTTTATATGGTATAGAACAAAGGACTATTAAAATTACCATAAGTTAAACCCAGAGGGAGTAACATCATCCCCATTGGTTGGGACATCTTATTCATTAACTGGTGAGGTCATTGGGTGACACCTCTTGGTTGACCAGTATATTGAATATTAAAACTATGGGATTTCTCCATTTAAGAATATCATAAAACAACATAAAATCTATCCATACTCTCATCTATTACATGTCCATTTAATAACCCCATATGTATCTAGGTAAGGATGGAATCTGGTAACATCATAATATAATTAATATATCTTATTTAATATATATCTATATATATTTATATATATTGAAAATTACTTTTTAACCTAAGACTTCAACTAGTAGCAGTCAGTCACCAGAGATGGCAGTATTGTGTTGCTCTTAGGTTCAGTATGACAGCATTATTTACCTACAAATAAACTATGAACCTTATATTGACAAAGAGCTTACCATCTCAGACTTTCTAGAGTCTAGCAAGGTTAAACAAAATTTTATGATGCTTTCTACAACTTGCAATTTACAAATGTTTACTGAAGCCTCTCTTGACATACAGAGATGAGTCATCAATATCAGTTATCAAGAATGAAACAATTATAATATATAACGGTTTTCTACATATCTATGTATGTTAGTTATATATATATTTAATTGTTAATATTCTGTTACATATAAGATTATAATAATATATCTTTAAATCTTATTTTTACATGGGTTTAAACACAGAATATACCGACTTAGGTTTATGAGTACCACACAGATAAGATTATATTGGTATAGCGTCTTAGACTTTATCTAAAGACAATCAACAGGCTATTTATTTATTACCTTAGGTCAACACAGCATGTTTGGGGTAAACCTGTTGAATGGGCACTTTTTGTTAAAGAGATTTAACTTTTCAGTAACCTAACAAAAATGGATGTCATTGCTTCATATTTCTATATAGAACAAAATATAACATTTCATTTCTTTTTTTCAAATTTAACCTCCCAAAATAAGCCTGACAACATGCTGAATCATTTGGCTGCCCAAAAAAGCTATCCAAGGCCCAGAAAGGAAGACAAGAGGGGTAAAAAAGAAACAAAAATATAATAGACTTCAATACGTCCTTTCAGAACAATAAAAGGGAGAAACATTATCTCAAAATTGTGACCCGTGAGCAGTAATAGTCTCTAGAAATTTTAGTGAAGGATCAAGACTGTTAAAACTGTATGGTTCCTTCATGACCACCTTTACTGATAAACAGGCTGTAAGACGTTATGAAGTTGGTAATAAGTGTGGCAGATCCCTTGTGTGGTTGCTACATCCTAGAATCAATCCGACATATGTTTCCTAAATATGAACTTTCAACGATACTTTTGTCCATGGCCCCTCTTCTATCCTTCAGGCATTTAGTAATTACTATTACAATTTATATAACCACTTCAGCTTCGGAAGGTTTTACCCCCTTCATGACCAGGCCATTTTTTGCTATGCGCCACTGCGCTATTTTAACTGACAACTGCACAGTCATGCAACACTGTACCCAAACAAAAATTGATATAATTTTTTCACACAAACAGAGCCTTCTTTTGGTGGTATTTGATCACCTCTGAGTTTTTTTCGTTTTTTTTTTTTTTTTATATATATATAAACGGAATAAGATCGTCAATTCTAAAAAAAAAATATTTTTTACTTTCTGTTATAAAACACATTGCAAAAAATAAAAAATAAAACAAATCAAATCTCTTCATAAATTTTGACCAAAATGTAGTCTGCTATATGCCTTTGGTAAAAAAAATCCTAATAAGTGTATATTGATTGGTGTCTGTCTATAAACCATGGGATACATACTGGAATTGTTTTTTTTACTAGTAATGGCGGTGATCAGCGACTTATAGCAAGACAGCGCACAATCGGACACTAACTGCCACTTTGTGGGAACTAACTGCCTCTGGCATTATTACAGTGATCAGTGCTAATAATATTCACTGTAACTGCACTATTGACACTGGGCAGAAAGGGGTTAACATCTAGGGTGATCATGGGGTTAAATATGTGCCTTACAAGTGTTTATGTGCTTACTGTGTGCTGCTTCTACTTGGGATATAGTTGTTTTCATTTCTTGCTTAGCAGGGAATGAAAAAAAAAAACTAGATCCCCTGTTCCTTAACACAGTTTTGTGCTGTTTACACTCTTAGAGTTGTGTTCTTTGAGACTCAGAGCCAATCACTGGTGATCGGCATGTGCTGTGACAAATCACAGCACAGCTGGGCGGGTGCGCACGCTCCCCCTACCCATAAAATGCAAAATCACATTTATATATGTAATTCTGCACTGTCGCAGTGTGTGGTTGTGGTCGGCAAGTGGATAATTTATCGACCTCTTTCTCGTCTTCAGCATTAAATGCTAGTGAGGAAGCGAATCCAGCATAAATTGCGGAAATCCCTTTGCCGGTCTTGACGAAAGAAGGAAAGAGTTAGAAGTCCCGTTTACAGAGGAAGAGCTTTTTATTCCCATAGACAGTACCCCACTGGGGAAAAGCCCAGGCCCAGATGGATTTACCCCAAAAATGTATAAACAATTTTGTGACGTTCCTGCTCAAAGTGTTCAATGCAGTATCACAAGGGGAGCCTTTCTTTCCACAGGTCCTTGAAGCTCATATTTCCTTAATACAGAAACCTGATAAGGATTATTCTTTATGTTCAAATTTTCAGCCTATTTCTTGAATTGAGGTTGATCTGAAAATGTATTTTAACATAGACGCCAATAGACTTCAACCTTTGCTCTGGGGTCTTATCAATCTCGATCTGGTGGGCTTTGTCACCGAGCAGGAGGCACAATATAATACCAATAAATCGCATTTTGCTAATGCAACATGCTCTGTGTTTTTCCATTCCCATGCACCTCCTGTCAGTAGATGCAGAGAAGGCTTTTGTTAGGGTGATTTGGGTGTTCCTGCAGCATACTCTTGCCCAAATAGGACTGGGCCCCAGGATGACTTCTAACATCTTGGCCTTATATTCCTGCCCTTCCACAAGGGTGAAGGTTAATGTATTTCTTTCTCCCCCCTCTCCCCGTTGCTTTACATACTAATAATGAAACAGTTGGCGGTTGCCTTAGGTGAAATCTTAATATCTCTGTGGTATCCATAGGTTCATTACAGGTCAAATCGTCCCTGTTTGCAGATGACCTACTTTTGTATGACTCAACTCTATACAGTGATGCCATCTATTATACAGGAATTTAAAAAGTTTGGATTTGTTAGTAACATAAAGTACATTTTTACATATTTTTAATTCTTAATATCTCACTTCCAGTTAAAGTAATGCAGGCACTTGAGACAAATTGTCCCTTCTACCCTATCTCCTTAACATATTTTGGGATATACATCACACAAGACCTGTCTAAGCTTTATTCCCTAAATTATGAACCCCCTTCTATGTAAAACTATCTCTGATCTCCAAAACTATACCAAGAAGGCCATGTCATGGTTTGGGAGAATTAATACACTGAAAATGGATGTAGTCCCGAGATTTTTATATATTTTCCAAACGGTTCCAGTGCATATCCCAGCCACTTTTCTCTGTAAACTGCAGACTGCAGCCTTTATCTGGGGGTCGAAACATCCTCAGTTGAATCGTAAAGTGCTCTCTTTGCCAAAGAATAGAGGAGGTGCAACCGCCCTAGATGTAGCCTGTATTATCAAGTGTCTCTACCTAAAAGGATTCTAGATTGGTTCCATCATTCCCAGGGGAAACTATAGGTTCAACTTAAACAATTTCTGTCCCTGCTAGATCTACAGGCTCTCCTCTGGATCTTACCTATTAAGAGGAAGGACATTGGTATTCTTCCGGCCCTTACTAAACAGACATAAGGCCTATGGAATAGAGCATTTTAAAAGTTCTGTCTATATTGGCCCTCTGAAGCCCCTATTTGATAATCCATCTTTCACCATAAGAATTCATCTGCAAACTTCTCCATCGTCGTTTGGCCTCAACACTCTTAGTTGACAACCCTTTTTCTAAACCTATGTTTACATTTCAAATATACATGAAATGGAACACTGCTTTCTGTAGCAACAATTAAATGCTTTCCTTTTTCAGCCGTTGATAAGAAAAAAAACGTATATCTCATCCTACATTATTCGAAGATTTGTTACGAATTTCTGGGCCTCTGTTCTACAACTTTATTGTAAAGTGACAGGGAGCTTTGTCCCCAATATTCATCAAATAACTTTATTGTCCATACTGCCAAGCTCAATCAAAGCTGCAAAATGTGATAATCATCGCCACTTTTTGACAGCTGCTAGAGTTATCGTGTCTAGACTTTGGAAATCCCCATTTGTGCCTATGTTGACCGAATGGGTACTGGAAACGGATTCACTTATTGATTTGGAGTATTTATTGGCGGTGGATCACGATGGGTTGGAGAGATATACCATGACCTGGGCTGCCTGGTTTACATTTTGCAATTTACAAGACTTTCGAGCCATTCTCTCATCCTAAAGTTCAGGCTGGGGTGGAGAGCACTACCTAATTTTTCTTTTTCTTTTTTTTTACCTGTTATTATATAATATTCATATCTCTTTCTCTTTTTTTTTTTGCTTTGGTTCCTGATTTTAAGTTATAGGTCTATTTGATTTTTACTCTATTCTTTAGGATTTGTATGGCCATCATTGGGTATTTGGGTTCCCTATTATTTATAGTTCATACCCAGATGTAATATTACTACGTATTTCGATTATATGTTTCGGGAATATTTCCAAATTCTCATATATTATTGTGAAGTCTCCTTTGTATTTGTATGAATTTTCTATACCTATTAAAATACAATAAAATTAAATAAAAATGTATTGGACTATAAAAGTGACATTTTGTATCTAGTATAGAATGTGTTCAAACATAGGAGTAGCAGGTGTTTTCTTTTTTTTTTTAATGTTCTATCTGAGATTTCACTGATTATTAAATGATTACTTTGTCGTTAATGTGGCTAGCAGCCTTTAAAGTGATATTAAAAGCTAAAAAAGGTTTTAACCTTAATGCATTCCTTGCATTATGGTAAAAATGTTTTCTATTCCTCTGTCCTCCCCCTTCCCTGTGTGAAGGAGAAAAGAGGGGAGAATAGATCCAGTGCTGTGCACAGCTGCATCTGTTCTCCCCTCTCTTTCTCTTCACAGAGAACTCAATCAGCAGCAGGAGCCATTAGCTCCTGCTACTGTCAATCATATGAAATGAGGAGGAATTGTGGGAGAGGGGGGGGGGGTGCTAAGCCCGCTGTGTGTCTATGAAGCACAGCTCCATAGACATACAGCTCGGGAGCGAGCGCACACGGTTTGCCCCCATAGCAAGACACATTAAGAAGAGGAGGAGCCAATATCGCCAGGGGACCTGAGAAGATGAAGATTTGAGCCGCTCTGTGCAATTCCACTGCATAGAGCAGGTAAGTATAACATGTTTGTTATTTTAATGTAAAAAAAAAAAAAGAAAGGTGACTTTAGTAACACTTGAAGTAATACATAAGAGAGAATTCTGCCATATAGGGTTAAAATTTATTGTATTTTATCTGTGTATTCCAGATATGCAAAATATTACAAAGATTCTAAAAACACGGAGTCAAGAACTCTAATGAAAGTCTATGGCATCCGATTTGATATCCTGGTAATTGGAACAGTAAGTCCAGCATTTGGGTGTATATAATGACACAATGTTACCCCAGTTTAATAATCTTGTTTTGCACCACATTGTCAGATAAAGTTATAATAAAGTGTACCTAACACAATTTAAAGGTTAAACTGAATAATGCACAAAAGTTATCCCGTCAAAAGGCTAGTTTCAGCATGCTGTGCCTTTATTTGGGGCTCTTTCATGACTACCAGTGACTACTATTATACACAGTGTGTATATATATATATACAGTGCCTTGCGAAAGTATGCGGCCCCCTTGAATTTTGCGAACTTTTGCCACATTTCAGGCTTCAAACATAAAGATATAAAACTGTAATTTTTTGTGAAGAATAAACAACAAGTAGGACACTATCATGAAGTGGACCGAAATTTATTGGATATTTCAAACCTTTTTAACAAATAAAAATCTGAAAAATTGGGCGTGCAAAATTTTTCAGCCCCCTTAAGTTAATACTTTGTAGCGCCACCTTTTGCTGCGATTACAGCTGTAAGTCGCTTGGGGTATGTCTCTATCAGTTTTGCACATCGAGAGACTGAAATTTTTGCCCATTCCTCCTTGCAAAACAGCTCGAGCTCAGTGAGGTTGGATGGAGAGCGTTTGTGAACAGCAGTTTTCAGTTCTTTCCACAGATTCTCGATTGGATTCAGGTCTGGACTTTGACTTGGCCATTCTAACACCTGGATATGTTTATTTGTGAACCATTCCATTGTAGATTTTGCATAATGTTTTGGATCATTGTCTTGTTGGAAGACAAATCTCCGTCCCAGTCTCAGGTCTTTTGTAGACTCCATCAGGTTTTCTTCCAGAATGGTCCTGTATTTGGCTCCATCCGTCTTCCCATCAATTTTTACCAACTTCCCGGTCCCTGCTGAAGAAAAGCAGGCCCAAACCATGATGCTACCACCACCATGCTTGACAGTGAGAATGGTGTGTTCAGGGTGATGAGCTGTGATGCTTTTACGCCAAACATAACGTTTTGCATTGTTGCCAAAAAGTTCGATTTTGGGATTCATCTGACCAGAGCACCTTCTTCCACATGTTTGGTGTCTCCCCCAGGTGGCTTGTGGCAAACATTAAATGACACTTTTTATGGATATCTTTAAGAAATGGCTTTCTTCTTGCCACTCTTCCATAAAGGCCAGATTTGTGCAGTATACGACTGATTGTTGTCCTATGGACAGATTCTCCCACCTCAGCTGTAGATCTCTGCAGTTCATCCAGAGTGATCATGGGCCTCTTGGCTGCATCTCTGATCAGTCTTCTCCTTGTATGAGCTGAAAGTTTAGAGGGACGGCCAGGTCTTCGCAGATTTGCAGTGGTCTGATACTCCTTCCATTTCAATATTATCGCTTGCACAGTGCTCCTTGGGATGTTTAAAGCTTGGGAAATCTTTTTGTATCCAAATCCAGCTTTAAACTTCTCCACAACAGTATCTCGGACCTGCCTGGTGTGTTCCTTGTTCTTCATGATGCTCTCTGCGCTTTAAACGGACCTCTGAGACTATCACAGTGCAGGTGCATTTATACAGAGACTTGATTACACACAGGCGGATTCTATTTATCATCATTAGTCATTTAGGTCAACATTGGATCATTCAGAGATCCTCACTGAACTTCTGGAGAGAGTTTGCTGCACTGAAAGTAAAGGGACTGAATAATTTAGCACGCCCAATTTTTCAGTTTTTTATTTGTTAACAAAGTTTGAAATATCCAATAAATTTCGTTCCACTTCATGATTGTGTCCCACTTGTTGTTGATTCTTCAAAAAAAAAATTACAGTTTAATATCTTTATGTTTGAAGCCTGGAATGTGGCAAAAGGTTGAAAAGTTCAAGGGGGCCGAATACTTTCGCAATGCACTGTAGTTGCACACGTGCTCAACCCATTCACATTTTCCTTAGAATGCATTTTTTATGTCTTTTAAGCTGCAGGATTTTTTGTGCTTTATATTGAAAATCTACAAACAAGTCTAACATTTTTCTGTAGCTCTCATAACAATGATGAATTTGTTTTGTCAGGCTGGAAAATTTGATATAATTCCAACTATGATTAATATTGGATCTGGCTTTGCATTGCTTGGAGTGGTGAGTTTTTTCTAAGACTTCTGTTCTACAGATGATATTTAACAAAAAATGTAATGTCCATCCTGCACTTTATATCCCAGATACTGTATATAATTACATACCTGTTATTTAAAAGCAATTGTTATCTGTATGGCACTTTGAAAGTAAAGGGCTACTATAGCAAGATATCACATATGGACAGGGTTGTTCACAGAAAGGAGCCTTCAGTTAAATCTTGATATGCCAGTTGCCCTAGTTACCATTAACTCATAACTGCATGAGTTATTTTAGAACAGAGTTTTCATTTAATTTAATACAATATATTTGCAGCCTTAAAGTAACTCCACTTTCCTAGAAAAAAACTAGCAAACAGAAAATAATTAATCTTAATCCTCTTGTATTTTATTGTATTGTATATGTACTGTCTCCCTCTAATATTGTAAAGCACTGCGTAAACTGCTGGCGCTATAGAAATCCTTAATAATAATAATAATAATATAGCATATACAATTGCTACACAAGCCATGTTAATGAATGTTATTTAAAATTGCCTTTCTTTTTCAATCTGCAGCCACCGTAATTTTCTAAAAAAAAGGAATGCAAAATGGCAATGTAGTTTCCTGCCTATGTGATTGACTTACTGATTTTCCCATAAGTTTGGTTGTAAAGGCTGATGGTTTTTACCTTCACGCATTCTATTCTGTGTGCTGCTACCCCCAGGCCCCCCCCCCCCATACTCACCTGAGCTTCCTCTTGATTCAGTGTGCACGAAAGCTTCGGCTATCCTGGGAATACCTCTCCTCATTGGCTGAGACAACAGCGGAAGCCATTGGCTCCTACTACTGTCAACCACAGTAAATTAGCCAATGAGGAGAGAGCAGGGGCAGGGCCAAGCCATGATCCTATGTGTCTTATAGTCCCATACAGAAGGGCTCAGGAGCGAGCACACACCAGTGCCCCAATAGCAATCAGCTTGTTATTGGGGCACTGATCAAGGTGGAGGAGCCAGGAGCGTCAGCGGGGGACCTAAGAAGAGGAGGATTAGGACTGCTCTGTGCAAACCCATTGCTCAGAGCAGGTAAGTATGCTATGTTTGTTATTTAAAAAAAAAAAAAAAAAAGGAACCTTTAAAGCCTCTTTAATACTTCTAAAGGGATACACCTTTCCTCATTAGAACACTGAGATTGCCCCAGTTGATTATAATAAACTAGACACTTAATCCGTTTGCATGATGAAACAAACAGCTTATTTTGTCGAGCAAAAACAGGTAGACATCTGCGAAATATATTGTTAAAAGTCCTGTCATGTACATTAAACTACCAGAGGAGATTTTTTATTTTTTTGTAAAATAAAGTGGCATTACTCTTTAACCACTTGCCAAATTTGACATTGCTCACATACATCTTAAAACCTGCAATTGTTTTTTGCTGGAAAATTACTTAGAACCTCTGGAGAATAAAATGATGGTTATTGCAATGTATTATGTCTCACGATATTTACACAGACATTTATCAAACGCAGATTTTAAGGAATATGCTTTAATGCATTTTAGTGCACACAAACACAATATAATACCCAATTTTTGGTAAAATATAGAAAATGATGTTGCGCTGAGTAAATCGATACCAAACAGATTTAAAATTTACAATGCCTGTGATATGGTAACAAACCAGAGTACCTAAAAATCTCCATAGGTGATGCTTTAAAAGCCTTTACAGTTTACCAGTTGAGAGGTAAACGTCAGCTTTTAATTTAGAATTATTACTCTCACTCTGATGTTCGTGGTGATACCTCACATGTGTGGTGCAATCACAATTTACATATGAATGTGGGATCTACATACAGATTTGCATTTGCACGCGAGCACTGGGGAATTGGGGTGCTTTAGTTTTTTTTTTTTTATAAAATTTTTTTACATTTTACTTACATTTTTTTTAATACACTTTCTCTTTACATTTTTTTTGGTTCAATGTTAAAGCTGTCACACGGTAATGAGCAACAGGTCCTCTTTATAGAGAGATCTGGAGTCTATTAGACCCTTCTCTTCCCTCCTAAGCATCTGATCAAACTGAGATTGGTCTAATCAGCTGCTTCATTGGCTGGTAACGGCCAGTAAACAAAACCTGAAATGGGAAGAGTCAAAAGCCTTGTAGATTCTGGCTTCATTCGTCACAGAGGAGGGGGAGGAACAGGTGTTCTTTCTTCTTCTCTGTCGGCAGCCAGCTTGACATTTTGTAGCCGTCCTGGACTCCCTGGTGGACAGCAGGCAACAGCGGGATGGGGCGACAGATCACTTTTACATGCAAGCCATCGCCGACTGTAAAAATTTCTATGTACAGGTACATCCTAATAGCTGAAAGTAGTCAAACCATAGATCTAATTGGGTTATGAAGTGTGGTGAATTTTTTTTTTAAAAAAGCCTCTTTTATGTCCTTCTAATTAAGACTCACTTTGTTATTGTGACCTCGTTTTCTGCAACTTCATGTTTCTATTAACCGCCTCCCACCGAATAGCAAAATGATGGCAGAGCAGGGCGGCTCTCGTTCTGGGCGGACGTCCTATGATGTCGCACAGTCTCGCCGCGATAGCGCACCTGCAGTGCGGCGATTGTGGGTGTACTCTGTCCCTGGGACACGGATCTCGGTAAAATGCGGCGGCTCTTTACCCATGTGATCGGCTATGTCCAGTCACAGCCGATCACATGTAAACAAGGAAATGCTGTATTGGCTTTCCTTGCCTCACACTGACAGAGTGTGAGGAGAGGAGAGCTGATCAGTGGCATCTCCTCACAGGGAAGACATGTAAAGGTAATCAGTGCCCTGATTACAGTGCCCATTGGTGATGCCACTCTGTGCCCCTCTGTGATGCAAACCTGTACCCATCAGCAGTGACACCAACCAGTACCCATCAGTGACACCAGTCAGTGCCCATCAGTGAGGCCCAACTGTGCCCATCAGTGCTGCCTTTCAGTGCCCATTTGTGTCATCTATCAGTGCCACCTATCAGTGCCCATTAGAGCTGCATATTAGTGCTTCCTCATCAGTGCCACCCCATCACTGCCTATTAGTGCCGCCTCAACAGTGCCCATCAGCCCAGCCTGTCAGTGCCCATCAGTGAGGCCTCATCAGCGCACATCAGTGAAGGAGAAAAATTACATATTTACAAAATTTTCTGACAGACACCCCGGCTCCATTCACACCTAAACGTATTGTTTTCAGGCTTTTTTTTGGGCTTTTTTCCAGGCATTTTTTTGGGCTTTTTTCAGGTGTTTTTTGCAGGTGTTTGGAAGTAGTCATTGACATCTAACCATAACGCTTGTAATCTACCAAAAAAAGAAGCTCATGTACTTTTTTGAGCTCCAGGCATTTTGCTTCAGGCGATAAAATGCTCATATCTGTACAGGGGCCATTGAAATGAATAGGATTTTGCTTGTTGGGGGCGTTTTGAGACTTTAGAGATGAGTGTTTTATGAGGTGAAAAATGCTCCGGTGTGAACAGGGCCTAAGAAAAATTTTTTTTTTTTTTTTCAAAATTCTCTGTCTTTTTTGGTTTTTTTAGCAAAAAATAGAAAACTAGGCTATTTCCAGGAATGAGAATCAGAATTTATTCACCCTCACTTAGTGTTTCTAAACAATATCCTTGTTCTCAAAAAATATTCTATGCACATCCACTACTTAAAGCAGGACGTCACCAAAAATGGAAAGTTCCGCACTTTCTTCTCCTCCTCCTTTCTCTCCACAGGTGGACACATTTTTTTGGATGGTTTTGACCAGTTGGATCATTCACCCACCCGTAACCTTCTGGAACACGCCACAGGTCCCAGAAAGCTGCAGGGCCATTCACAAAGCGCAGTGCGCCTTGCACATGCACAGTGTGAAGCCGCAATGAGCCACAGCCGGCTGCCAACAGGTAACATACTGGTGACATGGACCCGGAGACCAGTAAAGAACTGACCTGGGTGAGGACGACATTGGATCCCTGGACAGGTGAGTGTCTGTTTATTAAAAGTAAGCAACTACAGTTTTTATAGCTGCTGACTTTTAATTTTTGCACAAGTGACTAAAGCTCCTCTTTAACCTCTTTATGACCGCCCGCCGCAGATGTACTGCAGCAGGCAGCCGCTCCCAGGCAAATGGCCATACATGAACAGTGCTCGCTCCCGGAGAGGCTAGGGGGCAAGCATGCGCCGCTGGCAGCGCACTCCCGCCCCCGCTCGTCAGCGGGGAAGCGAATGCAGTGAGCAAGCGGCTGCGATTGCCGCCTGACACCCGCGATTGTTCCCCGCTGAGAGAGAAGAACAATCAGCTGTTGTAAACACAGCTGACCGTTCTTCTCCCTGGAATAATCTCAGAGCCCATGTGATCCTTCTATATAGGAACACATGTCTCTATGGTCATTTCAGAAGCCATGCCCCCCAGTTAGAATCACTCCCCTAGGCTCACATTTAACCCCTTGATCACCCATAATGTTAACCCCTTCCCTGCCAATGTCATTATTACAGTAACAGTGCATATTTTAAGCACTGATTACTGTAGTAATGTCACTGGTCCCCCCAAAAGTGTCAGTCAGGGGTCCGATCTGTCCGCCGAAAAAAATCGCAGATCGCCGCCATTACTAGTAAAAAAATAAAAATAAATAAAATTACATAAATCTTTCCCGTAGTTAGCAGATGCGATAACTTTTGCGCAAACCAATCAAAATACGCTTATTGCGTTATTAATTTTACCAAAAATATGTAGCAGAAAACAAATTGGCCTAAAACATTAAAAAAATTTTGATTTTTAAATTTTTTTTGGAGAATGTCATATAGCAGAATGTGAAAAATATTGTTTTTTTTTTTTGTTTTTTTAATTTTCAGATTTTTTTTGTTTATAGCGCAAAAAATAAAAATTGCACAGGTGATCAAATACCACCAAAAGAAAGCTCTGTTTGTGGGAAAAAAAGGACATCAATTTTATTTTGGTACAGCGTCGTACGACCGCGCAATTGTCCGTTAAAGTAACGCAGTGCCGAATCGCAAAATAGGGCCTGGTTAGGAAGGGGGCAAATCCTTCCGGGGCTAAAGTGGTTAATGGTCCTGAAATTTATTTTCATGAAATTGTTTCTTACTGTGTTTCTTTGACTCCTTGTAACGTCCTCCGTACTCCTGAACATCTCCTTTCCCCCCCCCCCCCTCAATTATGTTTATTGGAAACAAGCAGGGTACATTAGTTGGAGTCATGTGTGTTACTCTATGCCCACTGCATATCCCATATACCAGTGCTGAAGAAATAGCAAACCTCAGTCTGGACCTGGACCATGTGACACTCCTATCTGGACCTTCTGGCTGCCAGTCTGCAGCACTGGATTCCTGATGCTGAGCAGTCATTGGTTGCTAGGACCGCTGACATCCTAGCAACTAGTGATCGACCAATATCGTTTTTTTAATGACGATACCGATACTGATATTTTGGTCATCGGATATTGGCCGATATTTTCGGACAAGTAAAAAATTTTTTTTTTTTTTCTAAAGGTACTCCTTGTGGAGGGATCTGGGGGTCTAAAAGACCCCAAACCCCTCCTCGGCACTGAAAAGCATTCAAAACGCCAAGTTTGGCTGTTTTGAATGCTGTCAGTTTTTTTAATTCGGCACCAAGTACCCAGAAGTGATGACATCACTTCCGGGTTTTTTACATGGAGACTGGCGCATGCGCACTTGTGGCAGGGATACCGGCTTTCACAGGGACACATCTTCATGCTACACCGGGTCTTCTCTTCAGCGGCGGCGGTGGAGGTAGGATGCCGGGTCTCCCGGTGGGAAGGCAGACCCGGGTGAGCCGTGGAAGGTGGCGGGAGGGGGGGGAAAACGTCCCCTCCTGCTCCTTGTAATGACAGCCGAGCGGCTTCTCAGCCACATCGGTTGTCAATACAATACAGCCAACCGTCGGCTATGGACACCGATACCGGGGTGATGCCTCTAGCTGCAGGCATCACCCTGGTACATGCACTTTCCCTAAATATCTGCAATATTGGTAACCTCAGGGGCTGATTCCGATATATCGGGAAAAGTGCATATTGGCCCCCAATATATTGGTGTACCCGATAATCGGTCGATCTCTACTAGCAACCAATGACATCACGTGTGTGCCCCCCCTGCAGCAAGCTTCTCCGCCCAGCTCCCGCCCCCTTCAACCCGCTCCTTCTCCAGCTCCCGTACCCTGACTGACTACAGGGAAATACCCTGCAGGTACAGGTACACTGCTTATTTTGATAGGCTCTACCAGTCTAAAGGGGCACCATGATGGGCACATCTGATCTAAAGGGGGCACTCTGATTGGGGCACCTGATGTAAGGAGGGACTGATGTAAGGGGGAACCTGATGTAAAGGGGCACCCTTGTGGGCAGACCTAATGTAAATGGGCACCCGATGTAAGGGACACTCTAATGGGGGCACCTGATGTAAGGGGGGCACTCTGATGGGCACACCTGATGTAAAGGTGTACTCTGATTGGGCCACACAATGTAAGGAGGACACTATGATGGAGGCATCGGATGTAAGGGGGAACCTGATATATTTTTGATAGACAAACAATGACGTTTGAGTCATAGCATTAAACTTAAGATTCAAACCTTGGCTGGAAGAAAATTTTAGAGACTGGACCTCCTTGAATTTGAATTCATTACCCATGCCATAGACCATAGTTCCTATGTACAATGGGGACATGGAGAGTGAATGTAGCCACCCTCTAACAGAAAGTCAGATCACAGCAGCCAAAAAAAAGGAATTTAACAATTTGTAGGAGGTTGGAAGGAGTGGAAGGTAGTCTGAGTTAAGAATACATACGTAATTCTGATATCACACTCTATGAGATGACATATGAGGCTAGAGGGTGCCCAAAAAAATGTAGAAAATTATGGTACAAGTGGGTGGATTCTTCTGAAATGGTGTCTGATAACCCATAGAAACAGTGGAGGTGGACAATAAAGTGCTAGTAGTATAGAATCAGGTGGTTGGTGGGTGCTCTGCATGTTTAATAAAGTTATCTATTGAAAAGCGTTTTGAGACTATGAAGTGTTGTACAACTCTTGATCCGGAAGGGGGAGGAGCTAACTCCGGTAAGGTTTTTTGTTTTGTTCATCTTACACTGGTATTTTTTTTGGGGGGGGGGGGTCAGTGGAGGTTTGTTTGTTTTTTGTTTTTCTTTTTTTATGAATAATCTTACTAAAGTGCTATATGTGAATAAGATGATTTGGTTACTCTATATGGGGTAGCAGTGTGGATAATGTAACCTTTTAGGTCAGCTTTTGTGAAGTACACATACTATGTAAAAAGACTAGTTGTGCATTGTAAGTATTTTTTTTTTCCTGTCCAAAGTATATTTGTCCTGTATTTTACAATATACTATTTTCCAGATGTCCTATTTTAGAACCCTTTAAAAAAAAAAAAAGAATACATACTTGACAAGGATTCTTATTTTTTAAGCCAGAGTGTAGTGTCCCTGGTAATATCAAGTGTAACTAGTATGTGGTGTGGAATTAATTGAACGAACCTTAATGCTTGGTGGGCCTAGCCTTTCCCAACTCTTTTTTCTATTACCCAGCATCTCAGCTGGCCATAGTACATGATTGGTTGATCCCACTGAGGGTAATGCCTGTACAGAAGCAGCAATGGTTACATCTTATGAATCACTACAAAATTCAATAAGTAAAGGACCTCTTTCCCTGTACTTGGGATTTTATTGAACAAAAAAAATGTTAGCTTCTGAGGTATCTCACACTGTTCATTTGTTACGTGATAGCTTCCCTTTACAGCTTCTATTTTTCTCCTTTTTTCTATTTAGGCCAATGTGTTATGTGATATGTTTGTCCTCCACTTCTTCAAAAGAGAAAAGAATTGCAAATATGTAGAGGATTATGAGGAGTTGGTAAGAACGACCATTTAATTTTATTTTGATTTAATGTGATATTTCATCATACTTCTAATGATCGCAGAGTACCAAAGAGACTCTGCTCCCTAGTATTTACACCTTCCTTACTAGGGCTCACTTGATAACTGAGACACTGTCTGTCTGACTAGTTTCCTATCATATTGACCAAAAAGCTTACATTGGGTGGGTGTACTTTTTTTGGGTAAGGTCATGGACAGCAGTAGCAGCCAAGCAGAGGATCAATCCCTGCCCCATTCCATGCAACATGGAGAAGTCTGCTTGGGTGATGTAGTTGTGTGACTTTAGTAGATACCGTATTTCCTAACGTACGCTCTCAACAAAACCAAAACTGAAAAACGACATTTTGAAATTTGGAGATAAAAATCTACTTGACAAGTTTTTTTATTCGAGCATCACTGTCGCACACTGTTGTTTCTCATTGTGGAGAAATTCTCTTGTTATGAGTATTCTGGTGTCGTGGGAAATCAAATTGAAGGTGCCAGTGATTCAATATAGCAGTCCCACCCACAGCAGTTAATGTGATATGATATCCCCCCAGACACTACTGACACCCTTTGAGTTTCAGCTTCCCCTTCATTCTTCCTAGCATAACACACATTCCCCTCGACCCCTCCACTAGCTGCCTTTCCACGTGCAATCAGTCAAAAGATCAGAATATACCTAGGACCCCTGACTGACAGCTGCTGAACCCCAAGCATGAAACTGCTCTGAGGCAGCAGGTGGAGCTGCAGGTATCAGGAAAGGTTAATGTCCTTCTTCATTCTTAGGTCGCATGATCAGATCGCTGATTGTTAGCACACATCTATTGGAGTTACTATATAAGGTGCAGACGCAATTTAAAAAAATATTTAATAAAGCTATGCACTTAGAAATGGTCTGTGAGAGGCCAGCACAACATGATAGTTAGGGCTCTGCTCCTTTGCATAGTACTACCAATCCACACCATGAACATGCTTAGAGAAGGAGATGGAAGATAGATGAACTCATCAATGGGCTTCTGCTTCATTATCCAGTGACCGGTTGGGGCAGATTAATGATCGAATATTGAAAATTGACTACTGTTTTGGTAGGGGTGTCTGGATCACAAGACCAGCTAAACACAGTTAGGGTCCTTTCACACGAACGATCCGATCAGATCCGCCTGTCAGTTTTTCAGGCGGACCTGATTGGATGCTCCATGCGTCCCTATGGGGCAGCGGATATCAGCGGAGACATCTCCGCTGACACCCGCTGCTATCCGATCCGATCCTATCCGTGAAGTCCGGAAGGATGGAAACCCTATTTTTCATCCGTCCATCGGATCAGATCGAATCGGATGAGAACATCACATTCCCCCATAGAGGACAGCAGGGATCTGACAGCTCCGTCTCCGCACACAGAGAGGAGATGGAGCTGTCATCCGCCTGCTCAGCGGGGATTGGCGGATCGATCCCCAGCTGAGCAGAGAACGGACCTTGTCGGATGGCGCATCGTATGAAAGTAACCAGATACAAATGAATAGCCCTTAAGGCCTGATTCACACCTATGCGTTTTTTGGTGCTTTTTGCAGAAACGCACTACAATTCCTTTAACATGGTTTCCTATGGTATACATTCACATATATGCTGCAAAAAAGCATGTACTGCCTTTTTGCATCAATTTTGGCACAGTTTGGGTTTTTCAAACTGCTCAACAACAAATTGGGCAAAAAAAAAAAAAAAGCAAAACTCAAATCGCGGTAAAATCGCACAGCAAAAAGCACTGCAGAAACCTATCAAAAGCAAACTGCATAGGTGTGAACCAAGCCTTATGTCTCATATACACATGCCACCCAAAAAAATGCAGTGTTTGTTATTCGTACAGCATTTTAAAACAGAGGTGTATTGTTTTCTATGGGCCCATGCACACAGTTGCGTGTGGATCAGTAAACTTGCTCTGCATTCAGATCCATAAAATTAAAATAGAAAAATCTGCGTAAGGACTGTAGTTTAGGCTATATGCATGTAGACCTTTGTGCTAACAATTAAGTGCCTACAGTACAAATGTACTCTATTGACCTGCTCAGGGCTGACATATAAATAGCAATAATGTGGTAAATGCATATTTTTGGCCTCTCGGCGGGTGGGCCTTAACGATGAGCGGCCGTATATATGTGGCCCTGTGTGAACAACTTACTGTGCTGAGAGTACGCTCCAAGCACTGTAGCCAATGGGGATCGGTAAGCTCCCGATACATACTTGAAATTGGGAGCTTTCCTATCATGTGACCACTGTAACAGCCGATCACAACGGTCACATGACCCGAATGCCAGCCTCTGTCTTCCGGCTTTTAGAACTCCTAAAGGGCCAGGAGAGGTTGGCGCCAACGGATTAATTATACACTATTAGGTTGATAGATTGGGGTTGAATAGCTGCCTGCTTCCTAACAACCAAGGACACTAGGCTGCAGGAGCCACCTGCATTCTAGCAACCTATATTGCAGGAGCTGTCTGCATCCTGGCAACCAAGTATGCCAGTCAACAGGGGCCACCTTTTACCTAGCAACCAAGGATGCAAAGTGGCAGGAACCACCAGGGTCCCAACAACGAATAGGGTAAATGTACGTTGTATGCATATATACATTAGCATAACTGGTATATGCATTACTGCCAGTAAGATCTTATGTAGAATCATATGGCCCAAAGATAAAACAAAACAATTTTTGCTGCTAAAGCCCCGTACACACGTACTGATCGTCGGCCGAACGATCGACCGTCTTTTGTCCAGGGCTGTCGTGTCTGTTGAAAACTGCAAAAGACTGCACACTAATTTTGTCGGCCAACAACAGCCGACTGCAGAAGTGATGTCATGTGATGGTTAACTTTCCGTGTGTTTTTTCTTTTCTGAGCATGCCCAGTCTTGCTAATATGCTGTCTGTCGGCCGAAATCTGTACTGACTGGCGAACAATCGGCCGTTCTGGTGTTGGCCAACAAAAATTTTAATGCCTGCACACCCGATTCTGTTCGGCCGAAAATGCGCTGTCGGCTGTCGGAAGCATCATATTAACAAGCCTACAATCGGCCGATCGGTCGTCGGCCGAATATTTATGGCCGACAATCGGTACGTGTGTACGGGGCTTTAGTTCAGCATCAATCCAGAGTTTTGTTTTGCACACTACTTTTTATACCACTAGATGTCCCTAGTCCGATGGCCAGCATCATTCATCCCACTTCCTTTGAGCCCAGGTATCTTGGACCTACTTCAGTCTTTTAATTGGACAGTGAAATGAGAAGCAGCCACTCTGCTTTCTCTTCCTATCAGCATGCTTCTTTTCAGCACATGGACTGATTGGCTTTTTGTGCTGCTTCTGCCTTTCCTAGTCTGAGCACTGCTAGAGGCTGATACAATTCAAATGTAGGTAGTTACAATGTTTGCATTAAATAATTAATTTACTGATGTATTAATAAGTTTATTTTTTGTGTGTATTTTATAGCTGCCTAAAGTTCAGCTATAATTGTTAAGTGCAGTACCCTAAAAAAGTATTCATACCCCTTGACTTTTTCCACATTTTGTCATGTTCCAGCCAAAAGCCTAAATTTATTTTATTGGGATTTTTTTGTGATAGACCAACACAAAGTGGCACATAATTGTAAAGTGGAAGGAAGATGATAAATGGTTTTTAAATGTTTTAAAAATAAATATCTGAAAAGTGTGGCGTGCATTTGTATTCAGCCCCCTTTACTCTGATACCCCTAGCTAAAATCTAGTGGAACCAATTGCTTTCAGAAGTCACCTAATTAGTAAATAGAGTCCACCTTTTGTGTAATTTAATCTCAGTATAAATACAGCTGTTCTGTGAAGCCCTCAGAGGTTTGCTAGAGAGCCTTAGTGAACAAACAGCATCATGAAGGCCACGGAACACACCAGACAGATCAGGGATAAAGTTGTGGAGAAGTCTAAAGCAGGGTTAGGGTATTAAAAATATATCCCAAGCTTTGAACATCTCACAGAGCACTGTTCAATCCATCATCCGAAAATGGAAAGAGTATGGCACAACTGCAAATCTACCAAGACATGGCCGTCCACCTAAACTGACAGCCCAGGCAAGGAGAACATTAATCAGAGAAGCAGCCAAGAGGCCCATGGTAACTCTGGAGGAGCTGCAAACATGTGGAAGAAGGTGCTCTGGTAACATGAGACCAAAATTGAACTTTTTAGCCTAAAAGCAAAACGCTATGTGTGGCGGAAAACTAGCCCTGCACATCACCCTAAACACCCCACCCCCACCGTGAAACATTGTGGTGGCAGCATCATGTTGTGGGAATGCTTTTCTTCAGCAGGGATAGGAAAGCTAGTCAGAGTTAATGGGAAGATAGGTGGAGCCAACTACAGGGCAATCTTAGAAGAAAACCTGTTAGAGTTTGCAAAAGACTTGAGACTGGGGTGGAGGTTCACCTTCCAACAGGACAACGACCCAAAACATACAGCCAGAGCTCCAATGGAATGGTTTAGATCAAAGCATATTCATGTGCTAGAATGGTCCAGTCAAAGTCCAGACCTAAATCCAACTTAAAATCTGTGGCAAGATTTGAAACTTGCTGTTCACAGACGCTCTCTATCCAAGCTGACAGAGCTTGAGCTATTTTGCAAAGAAAAATAGGCAAAAATATCACTCTCTAGATGTGGAAAGCTGGTAGAGACATACCCAAAAAGACTTGCAGCTGTAATTGCAGAGAAAGGTGGTTCTACAAAGTATTAACTCTAGGGGGGCTGAATACAAATGCACGCCACACTTTTTAGATATTTATTTGTAAACAAAATTTGAAAACCATTTATCATTTTCCTTCCACTTCACATTTATGTGCCACTTTGTGTTGGTCTATCACATAAAATCCCAATAAAATACATTAAAATTTTTGCTTGTAACATGACAAAATGTGGAAAATGTTAAGGGGTATGAATACTTTTTCAAGGCACTGTAGCTAGCAATTTCACTTTTGTATGATATATGTAAGCAGTCTCTATTTTTATTCCAGGATGGACTAGCTCATGTGGATCAGACCATTTAAACAAAGTAAAAGAATAGGTCTCAGTTTGGAACACAGGAGGGATTTTCTTCATTCTTCAATTGAATCTGGCTTAGCAGCTCCTGAACAAAACAAACTATGGGTATAGAATCGTATTTATAGGACTATACATGTACAGTATATGTATGTACAGTGCATCGGGAAAGTATTTAAAGCGCTTCACTTTTTATATATTTTGTTATGTTACAGCCGTATTCCAAAATTGATTCACTACAATATTTTCTTAAAAATTCCACAACAATACCCCATAATGACAATGTGAAAGAAGTTTGTTTGAAAACTTTGCAAATTTATTAAAAATAAAAAAACAAAAACAAAATCACATGTACATAAGTATTCACAGCCTTTGCTCAAAACTTTGTTGAAGCACCTTTGGCACCAATTACAGCCTCGAGTCTTTTTGAGTATGATGCTACAAGCTTGGCATATTTATTTTTGGGCAGTTTATCTCATTCTTCTTTGCAGGACCTTTCAAGCTCCATCAGGTTGGATGGGGAGTGTCTGTGCACAGCCATTTTCAGATCTCTCCAGAGATGTTCAATTGGGTTCAAGTCTGGGCTCTGGCTAGGCCACCTAAGGACATTTACAGAGTTGTGCCATAGCCATTCCTTTGTTATCTTGGCTGTGTGCTTAGGGTCATTGTCCTGCTGGAAGATGAACCTTCGCCCCAGTCTGAGATCCAGAGCGCTCAGGGGCAGGTTTTAATCAAGGATGTCTCTGTACATTGCTGCATTCATCTTTCCCTCGATCCTGACTAGTCTTCCAGTTCCTGCCACTGAAAAACATCCTCACAGCATGATGTTGCCACCACCATGCTTCACTGTAGGGATGGTATTGGCCAGGTGATGAGCAGTGCCTGGTTTCCTCCAGACATGAGGCTTTCCATTCAGGCCAAAGAGTTCAATTTTTTTTCATCAGACCAAAGAATTTTGTTTCTTATGGTCTGAGAGTCCTTCAGGTGCCTTTTGGTAAACTCCAGGCGTGCGGTCATGTGCCTTTTACTGAGAAGTGGCTTCTATCTGGCCACTCTACAATACAGGCCTGATTGGTGGAGTGCTGCAGAGATGGCTGTTCTTCTGGAAGGTTCTCCTCTCTCCACAGAGAAATGCTGGAGCTCTGTCAGAGTGTCCATTGGATCCTTGGTCACCTCCCTAACTAAGGCCCTTCTCCCCCGATCGCTCAGTTTGGCCGGCGGCCTGCTTTAGAAAGAGTCCTGGTGGTTCCAAACTTCTGCCATTTATGGATGATGGAGGCCACTGTGCTTATTGGGACCTTTAATGCTGCAGATATTTTTCTATACCCTTCCCCAGATCTGTGCCTCGATACAATCAGGTCTCAGAGGTCCACAAACAATTCCTTGGACTTCATGGCTTGGTTTGTGCTCTGACATGCACTTGTAACTGCGGGACCTTATATAGACAGGTGTGTGCCTCTCCAAATCATGTCCAATCAACTGAATTTATGGTATGGACTCCATACTTTCCGAATGTCCTGTATATATACACTATATTACCAAAAGTATTGGGACGCCTGCCTTTACACACACATGAATTTAAAGCGGAGTTCCGGGCAGAGAAACGTTTTTTTCCTGAACATACCCCCGGGACAGTCAGGGCTAGCACATTCCACAATGGCTAGCCTCTGATCTGTCCCGGTTCGCACTTAGCTTTTAGAAGAAATACTTACTTAGAAATTTTCTTCCACAGCGTTTCCATCTCGGTTGTGGGCAGCTGAAGCCGGCGCGGTCCTCTTCTCTGTCTTCTTCCGCGTCTTCGTGTCCCAGAATGCACTGCACCGGCCCCTCTCGTCACTTCCGGTGCGGCGCCGCATTCCTAAACAGCTTCTGGGCATTCCCAGAAGCTGTTTAGCAGGGGAATGCGGCGTCGCCCGGAAATGACGAGCGGGGCCGGTGCGGCGCATTGATTCCTGGGAGCTATGACGTTTAGCTCCCAGGAATCATCGCGAGGCAGGAAGTGACGGGGTGAGCCTCGGTGCTGGAGGAGGAAGCTGTCATAGGTGAGTATTTACGATCTTCAATAAAAAGGTGAGTAAACAAAAAAAAAAAAAATAACTATCCAATTCCTTTTCAGGTGAGGCATACCTAGCGGAGGGACACAAAAAAAAAAATCTTTTTTGTGCCCGGAACTCCGCTTTAAATAGCATCTCAGTCTTAGTCCGTAGGCTTCAATATTGAGTTGACACACCCTTTGCAGCTATAGCAGCTTCAAATATTCTAGGAAGGCTGTCCACAAAGTTTAGGAGTGTGTGACTATGGGACTGTTTTACCATTCTTCCAGAAGTGCATTTGTGAGGTCAGGCAGTGATGTTGGAGAGAAGGCCTGGCTCGCAGTCTGTACTCTAATTCATCCAAAAGGTGTCCTATCAGGTTGAAGTCAAGACTCTGTGCAGGCCAGTCAAGTTCCCCCATCCCAAACTCGTCTATGTCTTTATGGACCTTACTTTGTGCATTGGTTTGCAGTCATGTTGGAACAGGGCCATCCCAAAACTGTTCCCACAAATATGGGAGCATGAAATTGTCAAAAATGTCTTGGTATGCCAACGCCTTGAACTATGCTGATGCCTGGAACTAACGGCCAAGCCCAACCCCTGAAAAACAACCCCATGCCATAAACCTGCCTCCACCAAATGATTTGGACAAGTGCATGAAACAAGGTCTATAAAGACATGGATGAGCGAGTTTGGGGTGGAGTAACTTGACTGGCCTGGCCAGAGTCCTGATTTCAACCTGATAGAACACCTTTGGGATGAATGAAAGCAGAGACTGCGAGCCAGGCCTACTAATGCAACATCAGTGCCTGACCTCACAAATGCGCTTCTAGAAGAATGGTCAAACATTCTCATAAACACTCCTAAACCTTGTGGACACCCTTTCTAGAAGAGTTGAAGCTGTTATAGCTGCAAAGGGTGGGTCAACTTAATATTGAACCCTACGAACTAAGACTGGGATGCCATTAAAGTTCATGTGCGTGTAGAGATAGGTGTCCCAATACTTTTGGTAATATAGTGTGTGTGTATATATATATATATATATATATATATATATATATATAAACTTTTGTTCCCCCTTTTATTGGTTGAACTAGATGGACTGTTTTTTAGCAAGATTGACTATGTAACTACAATTCCAGTTAGCTGTCACAAAACATTCAACAAACATTCCACGTTTGGTTTCACCTTTGATCTGATGTTTGGGTGGCAGTGATTTTACAATCAGCCTGTGTGCACATGGTCTAATTATTACAATTCTGCAATTTTCTAAGAGGGACAAACTGTATTTCAATATTTTATTATTAACAGTATTGTTATACACTTTTTCTAATGTGTTCTCAGACGGGGCTAGATTTAAGGTTTATGCTGTGTTCACACTGATGCGGTGCAGGAACCACAGTGATTCCTGTGTGGGTCTCAACACCGCATCAGAATCGCAGGCAGTTCACACTGCGCTCTGCGAACCGCTGTGGGTGTCAATATAAAGTTGATGATACCCCCAAATCGGTTTGCAGAACGCAGTGTGAACTGTGAAATCAGATCGCATTGGTCTGAACACCCATGCGATCCGATTCCTGTGCTGATGTGCTGACAAAAAAAGGTCCTGCATGTTTTTAGTGCGGGTCCAGTGCAAATTGGGCCATACATAATGTATGGCTCAATTTGCACCGCACTGAATTCGCATGACATTTGTACAGGAATCTGGTGCGATTCTTGTACAAATGACATGCAATGTGGTAGACTGCACAAGTGTGAACCCAGCATTACTGTTATTGTAGGCAATGTTCTGAGCTAAAATGTGTATCTGTTTTTGGATAAATAAGTATTTAGCTGAAGGCACTTTATCACAATAGAACACCACTGTGAGAAGACTGTGAAGGAACGTTTGTCCTGATATTAGACCTAAGTACTCTCACAGGGGTTTAGCTTTATAACAGTTTGCCTTAGTTTAGAGCCTCGTAGTGCCGCGCGGGACTGCCATTTTCTTGTAGCCCATAGGTTACAATGCACAGCAGCATTTTGCGGTGGTTTGCCATTGAAAACAGCAATGGCCATGACAGTGGAGACTGAAGGCAGCGTTTTCAGCAGTGGGAGCCCCTCCTCATCCCCTAGTGCTGACTCCTGGAATATGCATGCTGGTCTGCAGACCAGATTTCTAAAAAAAAAAAAAAAAAAAGCCCTGGCTGTTCTTCCTTTTCAAGGAGATTGCCTGTTTGTAGCTACCCTGGATGACATCATTAAGGGTCTCATGGGGGGGGGGGGGAAGTGTACCTTTCTTCCACAGACTACTAAGGACAGGGACCCTCCTCAAAGATGTGGGCCCTCCTTTTCCTAATGGATCCAAGCAAACATGAAGGTGCGTCTTCACCCGTATCTGAGGTGGGGGAACGTCTTCACTGGCTTCTGGACCCGTGGCCTTCCCTGGTACATGACAAGTGGGTCCACAAAGTCATACGATCCAGATATAAGATCGAGTTTTGCGCTCGCCCTCCGGAAATCTTCTTTCCTTCCAACGAGCGTCTGTCCCCAGTCCACTTACAGGCCCTCTCTGGGGGGGTGCAAGACCTTTGCTTCAAGGGGTGATTGTCCCGGAACAATTTTCAGGGGTTTTTACTCAACCTGTTTACAGTTCCCAGAAAGGAGAGCAAGGCGCATCCAATCCTGGACCTCAAGGCGCTGAACTGCTTTGTGCGGGTGCAGAAGTTCAGGATGGAGTTTATTCGCACAGTGGTGGCTTCCCTGCATCAGGGGGATTTTCTTGCCTCCATAGACATCAAAGATCCCTACCTTCATATTTCAATATGTTTTGGTCACCAACGCTTCCCCCACTTTGCAGTGGGAGAGGAACATTATCAGTTTGGGGCGTTACCATTTGGTCTCACCTCCGCTCCCTGGGTCTTCACTGCAGTGTTGGCCCTGGTACTGGCATTGCTACGTCAGCGGGGATCGCGGTCCTGGGCTATTTATACAATCTCCTTCTTTGAGCAGAGTATTCTGCTGCACCAGTGGAAAACCTGGAGATCACCAAGCAAACTCTGAAGGAGTTCGGCTGGATTCTGAATCTTCGGAAGTCAGCTTTGGTCCCTTCTACAAAATTAGACTATCTGAGGCTGACTCTGGACTCGGCCTTAGCCAGAGTATTCTTCCCCTGGACAAACTTCAGACACTGCAAGTTGCAGTTCGTCTCCTGCTGGCCAGCAGATGGTCTTCCTTCTGGACTTGTATGCAGTTACTGGGCTGATGGTGTCAACCTTCGAGGCGGTCCGGTTTGCCAAGTTCCATGGGGGGTCCCTTCAACAGGAGATTCTCATCACATGGGTCAAGAATCCGCAGTCTCTGGACAACCAAATCCAGCTGAGCCTGGGTATGAGAGAGTTCCTGATTGGTGGCTTCGTTCCTGGCGCTTCGGCAGGGCAAAATCCTTCCTACCCTTGTATTGGACAGTGGTAACCAAGGATGCCAGCCTGTCTGGGTGGGGATGCATCCTCGGAAGAAGTTCTGCTCAGGGGGTCTGGACCCTGCAAGAATCCAGACTACAGCTCAATGTCCTGCGTTACGTGCGATCAGGCTGTGCCTGGAACATTGGATGGATCGTCTACAAGGCTGTCAAGTGCGCATTCAATCAGACAATGCCAGGGCTGTGGCTTATGTCAATCTCCAAGGGGGCACAAGAAGTGTCCTAGGGGCTCTGGAGGTAGCCGGCATTCTCAGATGGGCAGAACGTTCCGTTTCAGCCCTCCTTGATGTTCACATACCCGGATTGGAACATTGGCAGGAGGATTACCTCAGTCGGCAGGCGTTAGACCAGGGGGAATGGTCGCTTCTTCCAGAAGTGTTTCAGCAGTTTGGTCTCCCCTGGGGCATCCCTGAGGTGGATCTGTTGGCATCTCAGTTCAACAGTAAGGTACATACAGTAGGTTCATGGCTCAGTCACGGGATCCTCTGGCGGACGCCACAAATGCGCTGGTGGCCCCCTGGGGTCAGTATCATCTGATTTACGCCTTCCCTCCTCTCAAGCTTCTGCCAAGACTTCTACAGGCTCAAGGCAGAAGGGATTCCGGTTAATAATAATAATGGCCCCAGACTGGCCTCGCTGGGCCTGGTACGCTGACCTGGTCGGCTGGTTGCAGACGTTTCCTTGGAGGCTTCCTCTCAGGGAGGATCTGCTGTCCGAAGGGCCAATCTTCCAGCCTGCTTTACAATCGCTGGCTTTGACAGCTTGGCTGTTGAAAGCCAGATGCTGAAGGATAGGGGATTTTCTGAATCAATGATTCCTACGCTGTTGAAATCCAGGAAATCTACTTGGAAGATCTACCATTGTACGTGGAAGACGTATATTGCGTGGTGTGAATCCCTTGTGGTACCTTCTTGCTTTATTTTGGTGGCTCGGATCTTGACCTTCCTTCCACGGGGGGTTGAACAAAAGTTGGCCTTGAGTACTATCAAGGGCCAGGTGTGGACCTTGACGTTCCTTCTTCCAACGACCCTTGGCTACATCTCTGGTGCGTACCTCTCTTCAGGGTGTTTGGCACTTGGTCCCTCCGGTGTGGTCTCCTTTGCCGCCTTGGGACCTCAGTTTGGTACTTTCGGTTCTTCAGAAGTTTCCTTTTGAGAAACTTTGGGAGTTTTCCCTGCTTACGCTGTCCCAGACAGCCTTTTTGGTGGCTATCGCCTCTGCGCGCAAGGGTGTTGGACCTGGCAGGGTTATACTGTCGTTCACCTTATTTGGTTATTCACAGGGATAAGGTAGGGCTTCGCTCCTGTCCGTCATTCCTTCCTAAGGTGGTCTCTGATTTTCATTTGAATATAGACATTGTGTTGCCTTCCCTGTGTCCTAGGACAAAATATATGAAGGAAATTGCCTTGCATGGCTTGGATGTGGTCCGGGCAATTAGGGTGTACCTGGCAGCTACGGAGTCTTTCAGGAAGTCAGACTCTATTTGTGCTCATGAATGGCCTCGTAAAAGGGTTATCCGCTTCCTCTGCAACCATTTTTAGAGGGCTCAGAGAGACGGTGGTTTAGGCCTATTCCATCAGGGGTCAGGTTCCTCCTTTCTCTGTCCAGGTGCACACTACTAGGGCGCTTAGTGCCTCCTGGGTCCGCCGACATCAGGTGTCAGTGACCCAGTTTTGCAAGACCTGGGTCGTCAGTGCACATTTTAACAAAGTTTTATAAAGTGGATGTGTTGGCATCTGCGGATGCTTCCCTTGGCCGCAAGGTTTTGCAGGCTGCGGTTTAAGAGGACCTGATCCTCTTTAAAGGGGGGGATTGTTTTTTTCAGGTTGGCTCCAGTTTTTTGGTTGAGCCCCTGTTGCCTGGTTGGCTAATGTTTAGCCTTGGGAATTTTTTGCTGTTTCCCACCCCTCATGTTTAACACTGCTTTGGGATGTCCCAATAGTTAAGAATACCAGAAGCTGTGTCCGTCAATGATCGAAAGAGAAAATGTGATTTTTGACCGTAAAATCCATTTCTCCGATGTTCATTGACGGACACAGCACCCACCCCTCTGTGGAGTTATAATTCTTCTGACACTGCTTGTAACAAAACTGAGTGGCTATAGCAGAGAGAGGGAGTATACCTCTGCCCATGGGTGTAGCAAGATTTTTTTTTCTGCCTAGTGTCCTACTCCTGTAGGGGGCAGTATAACCCAATGGTTAAAAATTGCAGAAGCTGTGTCCATCAGTGAACAGCAAAGAAATGGATTTTATGGTAAGTCAAAAATCCCATTTTTTTCATGGTGTGGGAATAACAATTTGATAAACATTACGAAGCCTAAATAATCAGTAGCACATTTTTTTTTTTAGTCTACTGGTCATGTGCTTCAGAAAGTGTATGGTTAGGGGGGCTAACACACTATTTCCTATAAAACAGAAGTTAATTATAAGCTCCTCTCAATTGGCATAATACCGCAGCTAGATTATATAAAATGTTTCCTGAGTCTTTACCGCTCTGTTGGAGAGGATGTGGGGGAGTTGACGCTCACATCTGGTGACCTTTCCCATTTATCCAAGCCTATTGGGATAAGATACTTCTTCATATTGAAAAGATACAGGGTTCTACAGTCCCCCTAAATCCATGGTATATATTGTTTTATTGTACAGATGAACCAATAGGCTGATATAAACAGTCCATTATGCCTAATTTACTCAGTGCTGCCTCTAAGACTAATACCGGTCCACTGGCAACAAGCAAGCACTTCAACCATTCAACAGTGGTTTCACTGGGTTGACTACCTTTGTTTAATCATTTGACTACCAGCGACGACCAGTACATTGCTGGACCTCAAGTGGTTATACTGGGATGATGAAACAAACAAAAATAAAAATCCCAGTTCAATTTGCTAACCAGTTTGCCAGTTCAATTTGCTTACCAACCAAATTAACCTGTCTAACAGTTTGCGTCAAAACAGGGGTTTAGTAGCACACATTTGCAAACGCATGTGTAAGCTGCAGGGCCTTACCTGCAATTACCTTTCAGGAAGGATGGGCCACCTCCAGGCTCACCTGCCCCCTATCTATCCATTAGCTTGCATGTGCTTCCATTGTGAAGACTCTCATAAATTCACTAGAGTTAGGACTGCAGGTAACACAGGGAGCCGTGGAGTGGCCCTGCAGCTTACACATGCGTTTGGAAATGTGTGCTACTAAACCCCCCTTTTGACGCAAACTGTTAAACAGGTTAATTTGGTTGGTAAGCAAACTGGTTAGCAAATTGAACTGGGAATTTTATTTTTGTTTGTTTCATGTGCGTTGCCCTTCCATGTGTTCTTTGCTATGAAGGCCAGTTATAGGTGGGGGCAGAGGCCATTTTCTTTGTTATATTGGAATGATGCCTGCAGCAATCCTAGCGACTAACTAGTCACTGGATTGCTTTTACAAGCAGCAGGAGGGGACATCCACCCCCCCCCTCCACCCATTGCCTTCCGCAGCTTCATCGGGCTATCCCTTCCCGCTGAGACACCCGATCAACAAACCCTTTTCAATAAAATATGGGCCTGTCGGTTCACCATTAAGACTACCTCCTACTACCTGGATATAATATCTTGATGCTGTAACGACATAGGTCATTATTGTTTATATGCTGGTGTCCATTTTATTCAGAGTTAAGCTACATACGTTTTCATCCGAGACCATCCATTTCTTCCGTCTTCTTTTCTCCTGTACTCTTTCTTCACCCACCCCTTCTTTCTCCTTGTAACCCCTCTACATTATTTTACCTTATGTTACAATATACTATGCCAGCTTTTTGTTTCCCTGTCAAATCTTTTTGGAGACGTGTTACTGTCGTCAATTTCAAAATCACTTTATTTTTTTGTAAATGGTACATTTTCTCAGCCTAAACATTTAATATGTTTACTTATTTTCTATTGTGAATAAAATATGAGTTTATGAGATTTGCAAATCATTGCATTCTGTTTTATGTAGATTTTGCACATCGTCCCAAATTTTTGGGGAATTGTACATTAAGTCTGTCTCTAAGACATGCAATGCTCCATTGATTGGATAAAGTTGAGTTGATAATGTTTTGTAACTTTGTCATCTCTGTAAAAACCTGGTTTTGTCCTTTGCAATAACAATATATGGACAATGATAGTATACCACATTATGTCATGCTTGCATGTCTTTACGTGTCTTCTTGGTCTTTTCTGTGTACGAAAAATCTTTAATAAACAATTTTTAAACAAAAAAGAAACTTGCATTTTTTGTGTTGTCTTTAGTGTATAAAAGCATATGAAGGAGATCTGGCAAATAGTGTGCATTTTTTCAGCCATCTGCTGATCTCCACTTGCTAAGAGAAAGTACACATCAGATCTGGAGGCTGGTGCATTTGTACACTGGATCACTAGTAGAGGACTGCAGTACCATCAGGGAATGGATGCCATTTAGTTTTATTTGCCAACAAAACCTCCATAGTAGTGTTTATGATGTTTAATTGGAATGTATAATGGTTCTGATGTGGTGTCTCTTTAGCTAGTCTTTAAATGTTACTAAACCCAGGACCCTGCATTCACTATATCTGGTCTCCCACAGTACACAGAACATGGAAATGCAGAACTAATATACAGTCAGGTCCATAAATATTGGGACATCGACACAATTCTAATCTTTTTGGCTCTATATACCACCACAATGGATTTAAAATGAAACAAACAAGATGTTCTTTAACTGCAGACTTTCAGCTTTAATTTGAGGGTATTTACATCTAAATCAGGTGAACGGTGTAGGAATTACAACAGTTTGTATATGTGCCTCCCACTTTTTAAGGAGCCAAAAGTAATGGGACAGATTAACAATCATAAATCAAACTTTCACTTTTTAATATTTGGTTGCAAATCCTTTGCAGTCAATTACAGCCTGAAGTCTGTAACGCATAGACATCACCAGACGCTGGATTTCATCCCTGGTGATGCTCTGCCAGGCCTCTACTGCAACTGTCTTCGGTTCCTGCTTGTTCTTGGGGCATTTTCTCTTCAGTTTTGTCTTCAGCAATTGAAATGCATGCTCAATCGGATTCAGGTCAGGTGATTGACTTGGCCATTGCATAACATTCCACTTCTTTCCCTTATAAAACTCTTTGGTTGCTTTCACAGTATGCTTTGGGTCATTGGACGGCGCTTCACAGTGCAGATGGACAATGAGTTCTGAAGCATTTGGCTGAATATGAGCAGATAATATTGCCCGAAACACTTCAGAATTCATCCTGCTGCTTTTGTCAGCAGTCACATCATCAATAAATACAAGAGAACCAGTTCCATTGGCAGCCATACATGCCCACGCCATGACACTACCACCACCATGCTTCACTGATGAGGTGGTATGCTTTGGATCCTTTCCTTCTCCATACTCTTCTCTTCCCATCACTCTGGTACAAGTTGATCTTGGTCTCATCTGTCCATAGGATGTTGTTCCAGAACTGTGAAGGCTTTTTTAGATGTTGTTTGGCAAACTCTAATCTGGCCTTCCTGTTTTTGAGGCTCACCAATGGTTTACATCTTGTGGTGAACCCTCTGTATTTACTCTGGTGAAGTCTTTTCTAGATTGTTGACTTTGACACACATACACCTACCTCCTGGAGAGTGTTCTTGATCTGGCCAACTGTTGTGAAGGGTGAAAGTGTGAAACTCCACGCTAAGGGATGTGTATTGGGTAAATGAGTGGGCTGCGGCCTCCCAGAAATATAGTCAGAGACTATATAAAATGTGAGATCAAGGTAAGGGAATGGCGCTGCCTAATGTATGGTGTGTAAATAGTTAGACAGGGAAGTATGTAAAGGTATGCACAAAGATAAATAAATAATTGAATAAATGAGCATCAAAACTGCATTATAATGGATAATAATCACAAATTAATATAATGTGACAATCAGTGAAAGGTGCCAACCTTATAAATATATAAAATATAGTGTATAAAGTGACTTTGTGCATACACAGAAATATAAAAATATATAAATGCAAAAAATGGGTCAAATAAGGTGCAGAATATTAATTTGGAAGTATAGGACTCTGCGCTGTAAGATATATAGCGGGTGTATTAGTAGGCTGCAGCCTCCCAGAAAATAGCCGAGGCTATGTAAAAACAAAGTAAAAGTGTGGGAATGACGCTGTCTACTAAAAAATGGTAATATATAGACAGGATAGACTAAATAAGTAAGGTAAAACAGGGGTAGTATATAAAAGCACAGATATGAATATCACATATATAGTACAATGCACAAAAATGTAATATACAAAGTGCAAATGCAGTGAGCTTATACACATGTATATATATCCAATATACATACAGTGGAAAAATGGCTAAACGGATAATATCAAACAACAAAAAGGTGAAATCAAAAAATAAATAATAAAGTGACAAGTGCCAATGACTGTGCTAAATGAGAAAATGAATGAATAAAAAATGTGTGTGTGTATATATATATATAAGTGATTCAGTGATAACAACCAAGTATGATATAATTAGTGAATCAATAAATAAACGTGAATAAATAATAATGCTGATGATCCAATAAGGTGACTATGTGACGTGTTTTGTCCATTCAAGTGGTAGATATCTTCATAAAGAAATACGTACGGTAAGTGGCTACTTACCCTAGGGGGCACTTAGCACCTCACTCATCGCCCACCACGGGGTTTATTTATTTCTTTATGAAGATATCTACGACTTGAATGGACTGAACACACTCCATTCCGAGTGGACGCCTCGTAAGGGGAAACGTGTCGGGTGGAGAAGCCGCGCCGTCACTCCTCGCGGTCCGTGCTACAGAACGGCCGCAAACATCTGATGCTACTGTTCGTTTTTGTTCAACCGAATGCAAGTGTGTTTCTTTAAATAAATATCCCATCTAAAGGATAATGCACTATTGCCTGCCTTCACTTTTGTTTTATGGGGAGCTATTTTGTGACTATCTTTGGAGGTGACCATACAGAGAAATTAAGCTTTCCTATCGATAAGGAATAAGGGCAAGATTGCTTAAGGAACACCCACGTTGGATAGCAGGGAATCCAGATATCCACTCCCAAATCCTCTCTTTGATCATATATCATTTGTCATCCGGTAAGAGTCCATACTTACTTTTTCACGCGGTGAAGGATTGGTCAGTAGGAAAATCAGTTTTCTTGTGTTCAAGGGGTTATCTTTCCATTTCAAGTGCATGATTGCTTGCCAGTCGGTAAGGGTACCCTTTTCCTCTTCCACATATGGTTCTGTGGCGGATCAGTGTTCTCCATTCTGCACCTTGGCTAATCAACACTTTATATATCAAGAATCTTATTTGCACAAGTTTCTCGACTTCATTTTGGACTTGTTTATTTTCACAGAGAATATGTTTTGATTCTCACATGTTATACCCATGTTACATATTTTGTATCACTTCTGTTGCAATATTGTTTAATACCCAATATTCCACACTATAGGTTCTCACTACCTACAAAGTGAGTATTTAGGATTTATCAAGCGCACCTACACTTTTCTTTTTTTCATATATTTTCCTATTTAGCTTTTTATCCCTATTTTTATCTATATTTATACATACATCATAATATTTTATATTGATTTCTACTGCAACATTTTACTTGTTATCCATTGATAGCCTTGTTCATCGTGTTATGTTTTTAAATATAATATTTTATAGTGATATGTAATTTTTTATTTAATATTTTTTTAAGATTTTATATGAATTTGTTATGTGGTATATACTAGCACATCTGGAGGAGCCGGGTGATTTCACTTCCGGTCTACGGCTGAGACTGGAAGTTCGGATTTTCCTCGCTGTTTTAGTCTTGGGACCCCTTAGTCCGGTCTGCTGTTACACTTATACTTGTCAACGTTACTGTAAATTACTATTTGTCTTATTAAAGTAATTTCTAAACATACTATACTATGAGGACTTATTTTATTTTATATGAGCGGAGAAGTGTCAATGGAGTGAATCCCCCCCCTCAACCAATGATTATTTCTTGTAAACACACTATGTTACTTTGCGTTAAGGTGAGCTGCCACTGCACTTAATATTGGATATCGGTTGTTGGGAGATTGCACCTCTTGTCACTACAATTTTGGATCACTGTTTAACGGAGTAAACTGACTTTTTGGACATTGGTTTACACTTATTTTTTGGTTCTACTATTTTTTGGGACTGCAACTCATCATTTCATTTGTCAGATGGTGTGCATTATTTATCATGTACTTTTTCACATTCACTTTTAGATTATTTAATCTGTTTTATTATGATTGTTTGCACATGCATTTATATTGAGTTGATGCACTAGAGCGCTTTATATTAGGAGAGACACTTATCACTGCTATATCTAACTGTATGTTTTCTACACTTTTATATGCACCGTTCCACATTGCATTTACAGTTAGGTCCATATACAGTATATTTGGGCACAGGCACAATTTTTGTTTTTTTCAGGTGTTTAACAAAACATATTCAAGCTATAGTTATATAATGGATATGGGCTGAAAGTGCACACTCTCAGGGTAAATTTGAGGGTATGTACATCCAAATCGGAGGAAAGGTTTAGGAATTACAGCTCTTAAGAATAGCCATCCCCCCTTTTTCAAGGGACCAAAAGTAATTGGACAATGGAATCAAAAGCTGTTTCATGGCCAGGTGTAGGCTACTCCTTTATTATTCTTTCATCAATTAAGCAGGTAAAAGGTCTGGAGTTGATTCTAAGTGTGGTATTTGGCGCCACCTACGGACCGCGGCTGTCCCAGCAACCAGTGACGTCCCGTGTGTGTGCCCCGTCCCGCATATTTTGTTCTGCCACTCAGAGTGCCCCTAACATAAAATAAATGTGCCCATCAGCGTGCCCATTATTATAAAATAAGGTTCACGCTGATGGGCAAATTTTATGCTAAGGGACACGCTGATGGGCATATTTATGCTGTGGGACTTTGTTAAGGTGCACTCTAATGGGCACATTTATGCTATGGGGCACACTGATGGGCATATTTTGTGTTACGGAGAACTCTGATGGGCACAATTTATGTTAAGGGGGCACACTGATGGGGACAACTGATGTAAGGGGACACTTTGATGGGAATGCCTGATGTAAGGTGGCACTGTGATGGGACACCTGATGTACAGAAGCACTGTGATGGAGACACCTGATGAAAGGGGGCACTCTGATGGGAATGCCTGATGTAAGGTGGCACTGTGATGGGGACAACTGATGTAAAGGAGAACTGTGATGGGGACACCTGATATAAGGGGGCAGTCTGACAGGAATGTCTGATGTAAGGTGGCACCATGATGGGGACACCCGATGTAAAGGAGCACTGTCATGGGGACACCTGATGTAAAGGAGTACTGTTATGGGCACAGACTTGAGATTCAGATCTCGGCCCAAAGAAAATTTTAGTGATCGGACGTCCTTGAATTTTAATTCAATAACCCTGGCCTAGTCCATCTTTATGTAGAGCGACAATTATTTATTTTAGATCCTCAGAGAGTTCTTTGCCATGAGGTGCCATGTTGAACTTCCAGTGATCATTATGAGAGAGTGAGAGCGATAACACCAAATTTAACACACCGGCTCCCCATTCACACCTGAGACTTTGTAAGGGGAAAATTACTAATTGGGCCCAATTTGGACATTTTCACTTAGGGGTGTACTCACTTTTGTTGCCAGCAGTTTAGACATTAATGGCTGTGTGTTGAGTTATTTTGAGGGGACAGCAAATTTACACTGTTATACAAGCTGTACACTCACTACTTTATATTGTAGCAAAATGTAATTTCTTCAGTGTTGTCACATTAAAAGATATAAAATATTTACAAAAATGTAAAGGGTGTACTCACTTTTGTGAGATACTAAATGTGATGACACTACAGGGATTGGCTGCTATATTTTAGAATATAGTGTATATTATTCATTTTTATTTATTTCTACCTTTGGCCTCATCTTCACTTTAATTTGGTAGCGCATTGCTTGGTTGGCTTTATAGTGTCAGAAATAGACCTGAAAAACATAAATAAATTATCAGGACCCGAGGGTCCTTAAAGTGTTACTAAAGCCACAACAGTAAAATCAGTCTGTATATCCACACTGTAAAGCGCTGCGCAAACTGTTGGCGCTATATAAATCCTGTATAATAATAATATATGCAGTAAAGCATGCTTGTTATACTCACTGTGGAACCTAAGGGGTTAATCCTCTGCATTGTGTAAAAAGGCTGTTTTTTGCTCCTCCCCTTCATCCACTGTCCCCTACCTGTCTCATGTTAGTACAGAGCCTTTGTATTCACTCTGCACATGCTCAGTTTTGTGTGTATTGCTAAGAGTGTTTTTTTTTTTTTTCTTGGGAGGGTGCATTTGACCAGCACAGGGCCCATCAACACTGTCAAGATAAAGGGTCAGGGGTCCTGTATCCTGATAGGACAGTCAGTGAATGAAAACTCCTCCTACAAGCTTTAACCAGACACTGATAAAAGCCACAAGACTGCTATATACTGCTGATGAGAAAAGGTATTTAGCAGTTTATATTTACTAAAATAATTGCATTTTCATGTTTTGTGTACTGTAGGAGACCAGATATAGAATGTATGGGCCTAGGTTTAGTATCACTTTAAGGAACCCAGTCAGGTGATAGCTAGACCTGGGCATGTCCAAAGAGTGGTAAATGAAAGTACTCAGAATGGTCTGGTGTGGTAAGTGAGGTCCCCCAAGGATCTGTCCTGGGACCAATTTGTTTAATGTATTCATAAATGTAGTAGCGGGTGGGATAAAAAGCTCATTCTCAGTATTTGCTGACGAAACAAAGCTAAGCAGGGCAATAACTTCACAGACAAATGTGGAAACCTTATAAGAAGCCCTAAATAAAATAATGGGGTGGGCAACTACATGGCAAATGAGGTTTAATGTTGAAAAATGTAAAGTAATGCACTTGGGTGCTAAAAATATGAACACAAGTTACTTGTTAGGGGGAGAACCTCTGGGGGAATCAAGGATAGAA
This sequence comes from Pelophylax lessonae, assembly GCF_965119305.1. NCBI lineage: Eukaryota > Metazoa > Chordata > Amphibia > Anura > Ranidae > Pelophylax > Pelophylax lessonae. The sequence goes on from NC_138768.1 coordinate 228,667,854, forward strand.
AAAGATTTGGGGGTCCTAGTAGATGACAGGCTTAGGAATGGCAAGCAATGCCAAGCTGCTGCAAGCAAAGCCAACAGAATATTAACATGCATCAAAATGGGATATACTCAAGGGATAAACAATAATTCTCCCACTCTACAAGACTCTGGTCTGGCCGCATCATGTTCTGGGTACCAGTCCTCTGGAAGGATGTGCTGGAACTGGAGAGAGTTCAGAGAAGGGCAACAGAGTTAATAAAAGGGACTGGAGGACCTAAGTTATGGGGAAAGACTACAAGCACTGAACTTATTCCCTCTGAAGAGGAGATGCTTAAGAGGGGATATAATAGCGATATACAAATACCTTACTGGTGACCCTAGCATAGGGAAAAACGTTTCAGTTGGACGGAGTTTAAAAAGACACGCAGCCATTCATTGAAGCTGGAAGAGAAGAGGTTTAACCTTAACTCGCGTAAGAAGTTCTTTACTGTCAGAGCGGTAAGGATGTGGAATTTTCTTCCACAAGCAGTGGTATCAGTAAGGAGCATCGATAGTTTAAAAAAACTATTAGATGGGTATCTTACCGATCGCAACATACAGGGATATGAGGTTTACTTTTGACATAATCACATACACACACACCACAGGTTGAACTGGATGGACTGGTGTCTTTATTGAACTTTAACAGCTATGTAATACACACAAAACTGAGCATGTGCAGCTTGCCCCCAAGGCTCTGTTCTGTCAGGGGATGGATTGGGGACTGTGGAAGAAGGGATCAAACAGCCTTTTCGCACAACACAATTAACCCCTTTGGTCTGACAGTGAGTAAAACAAGCTGCATATATAGACTGTTGTGGGTTTAGTAACACTTTAATGCTCTGTGAATTCTTTGTTATGTATTAAATGCTTTGTTTCCAAAATAGAAATTGTATACACGTAGCTAATCAGATATAAACCATTAGTTGATAAGCCTATAATGGAAAATGCAGTTCCCCTTTGAGCCATTTAACCTTTCTATAACGTTGCATAAACAACAACACAGTTATTTCAAATCAAAAGAGAAAATGTGCTTAATTTTAACTTTTAATTGCTGTGTGTTCCTTCTGGAGAGATTTCCTCTCACTGTCTAGATGACATCTGTTACTGATGTAGGAATGGAAGGGAAATCATCCAACTGAAGAAACAAACAGCAGGTTCTAACCCTTATCCAGAAAACAAAAGCTTAGATGGGAGCTAGGCTTTCAACATGTTAAACTTTCTATGTAAAAGACACCTAGAATATGACATTATATCTGGTATACTATATACGGTACCATCAAGAAATCTGAAAATTACCATTATGTTCAAGATTCCATGTTGTGTATAATAAAAGTGCACCATACGACTGTGTTTTTATTGTAGTTGGGCAAAATCTTCATGTTTGTGAGATTCTAAAAATCCCATTAACCAGTTCTGGATCGGAAGGATTTGCCCCCTTAATGACCAGGCCCTTTTTTGCGAGGTTGTGCGACACTGTACCCAAATAAAATTGATGTCCTTTTTTCCCACAAATAGAGCTTTCTTTTGGTGGTATTTGATTACTTCTGCGATTTTTAATTTCTGCACTATAAACTAAAAATAGCGGCAATTTTGTGAAAGAAATAAGATTTTTGTAAGATCTTACCATAAAATCTTTTTCTCTGATGTCCATTGACAGACGCAGCCTCATCTTCATGAGCTGTGTGGGACGTCCCAAAGCAGTATAGGCATAGGGGTGGGAAAAACGCAACCAGAAAGTAACGTAAACTCCAAAGGCTAAATCTAGCCAACTAGGTAACATAAAGCTCAACCAAAACAACATGAGCTCACCCAGGTAAAAGACCCCTGAAAACATTCTCTTATGAAACAGCAGCCTGCAAAACCTTGCGGCAAAAACAGGCATCCAAAGAAGCCAACAAATCCACCTTGTAAAATTTGGTAAAGGTATGCACAGACCACCAAGCCGCTGCCTTACAAACCTGTACGACTGAGGCCTGATGGCGAAAAGCTCAAGAGGCACTCAGCGCTCTAGTACAATGAGCCTTCACAGGGAAAGGAGGAACCTGGCCCTTGAGTGAATAAGCCTGAACAACCGTCTGCCTGATCCATCTCGAAATGGTCGCAGTGGACGCAGCCAAACCTTTGCGAGGACCGTTCGTAAGGACCCGTCAGATAAACAGACTGGACCGCTGAGGCCAGTCTGGAGCCACCAGAACATCTGGAATGCCTTCCATCGCCACCTGGCGAAGAAACCTCGGTAGGAGTACAAGCGGAGGGAAGGCATAAATCAGCCAATACTGGCTCCAAGGAGCCACCAGAGCGTCTGTGGCGTTGGCCAGAGGATCCAGAGACCTGGCCACAAACTGCTGAACCTTTCTGTTGAGGAGAGACGCAAACAGATCCACCTCCGGGGTCCCCCACCAGGCACACAGGAGATTAAACACTTCTGGGTGAAGGGACCATTCCCCTTGATCCAACACCTGCCGACTCAGGTAATCCGCTTGCCAATTCTCCACCCCCGGAATGTGGACTGCGGACATGTTGTTCCGCCCAAAACAGAATCTCGGACACTTCCTTGGCTGCCTTGATGATTTATGTAAGCCACGGCCCTGGCATTGTCTGACTGTATCCGAACCGGAGAGCCGTGTAGCCGACCCATCCAATGAAGCAGGCAGAGCTTGATCGCTGTGAGCTCCAGAATATTGATCGGCAAGGAAGACTCCTCCGTCGCCCAAGTTCCCTAGGCACATAGCTTCCCTAGCACTCCACCCCAGCCTGACAGGCTGGCGTCTGTGGTGACCACCATCCAAAACACCGGCAGGAAGGACTTGCCCTGGCACAGAGCAGATGACTGGAGCCACTAAGAAAGAGTCGACTTTGTAAGATGGCTCAAGCAAATTTTCTGGTCCAATGATTGAGGATCTCTGTTCCATTTCGCCAGAATGTCCTTTTGCAAAGGTCTTGAGTGAGACTGAGCAAACGGGACTGCTTCGAAGGTCAAAGCCATCAGACCCAGGGCCTTCATGCAAGCCTGCAGGGAGGACTGATTGGTCTCCATCAGCAACCTGACTGCTTTTTGCAGCTTCTGAAGTTTGTTCAGGGGGAGAAAGACTCTCCCCAATGCAGAGTCGAGAGTTTACCCCAGATAAGTGACCCGTACTGATGGCGTCAGAGCAGATTTGTTGAAATTGATCGCCCACGCAAATTCTTGAAGGGTCTGAATCGTGATAGAGATGTTGCCCAACAGATCCAAGTGGGAGACTGCTCGCAGGTGGAGAGCGTCCAGATATCCCACAATTGAGATACCTCGCCGACGTAACAAGGCCAGGACCTTGGTAAATTCTCTGGGAGCTGAGGCGAGACCAAAGGGTAACGCCACAAATTGAAAGTGCCCCTCTGCCACTGCAAAGCGCAGGAATAGCTGGTGCCCCTCGATAAAGGGGATGTGGAGATACACATCCTTGGGATGTGTCACGAACCTGGTTGGAGGCTGAGGTGACGAGAGGGCTCCCCTTGCGGCTGAGTGCAGAGCACCCCTGGAGATGGTGACAGAGGGTGCTGTGCCCAAAGGTGCACGGGTTGCCTGCAGGTGTAGCTGTGTCAGGACTCGGATCCGCAGTAGGAAAGACAGTCACTTGGATCACTGGAAGTGCAGACAGGTTAGTGCAAACCAAGGTCAGAAGCCAGGCCGAGGGTCAAACACGGGTAGTCAATCAGGAACAGGCAGGGAGAAGTCCGTAAGGCAAGCCGGGTTCAGAGCAGGAGAAAGCCAGAGCAGGTCAAGGATAGCCGGGTCGGTAACAGGTAGTCAATCAAGCAGGAGTTTCAAGGCACAAGGCAAACAGGTACTAGCTGAAGATAATCCAGCAATGAATGGCAGCCAGTGCTGAGTTTATATAGGAAGTGGGTGTTGATAATTGGCCCTAATTAGGACGTCCCACATGGCTGTTTTGGAATTAGCATATATATCATTTCCTGACAGTCCTGCGCGGCCATTTTGGAAATTGGAAACTTTGCCATTCTTTATCAAGTTCTTCCCTGACAGGATGGATGGAAGCCAGAAAATCCCCCTGATTGAAGGAAGCCACCACTGACCAAATGGACTCCATTCTAAACTTCTACACCCTCACAAAGCGGTTCAGAGCCTTGAGATCCAGAATTGGATGCACCTTGCCCTCCTTTATGGGCACCGTGAAGAGGTTTGAATAGAAACCTTGAGCACGTTCCTGCTGAGGAACCGGCACAATCACCCTTGAGCCAGGAGATCTTGCACAGCCTCCTGAAGATCCTTCAAACACTCTGGAGACACGCGAAGATTTGCCTGAAAAAAACCTGTCCCCTGGCCAGGGCCAGAATTCGATCTTGTACCCGGAACAAACAAGTTCGCAAACCCAATCGTCCTGAATGAAGGAAGTCCAGGGTTACTGGAAGAAGCACAGACGTCCCCCCAACCCTGAGCCAGGTGAGGGCTCCCCTTCATGCTGAAGAGGACTTGTCAGCAGCACCGAACTGACCAGCCTTGAATTTGCCCCAATGCTTTTTCTTAAAAGCCTGGTCAGCTGACCCAGCTCTTCAGCCAAACCATGCATCTCAATGCAATGCCCACGGCTGAAACCCTGGCCACCAGGGGAGCTGCATCCATAGACGAATCACACAGAAACACCAGAGCCTGGATCACCTGGTCCAACAGTTCCAGCTGTTCTGGAGGAACAGTCTCGGGGTCCAAAGATTCCTGCAAACCCCTAATCCATTCCGTCACTCTCTGTGAGACCAAAACAGACACAAGCACTGGTTTCATAATGGAACCCGCCAACACATGAAGATGGCGGGAAAGGGATTCCACCCGCCTGTCCACCATATCCGTAAAGACCTGGGGAATCTTCCACAGGCACAAGGGTAGATTTGTTTAATCTGGAGACAGGATGGTCCACTTTAGGTGGCACCGTCCAACGGTTGGGGACCTTTTCAGCAGAAGGATACCGGCGTTTGAAGCATTTATGTACAACTAGCAAGTGCTTAATGCGCCACCATTGATCATTCGCAATATCGTGAAAAGTGTCAGGACAAGGGAAAACCTTGCCAGCTTTCTGAGACTTCTGGGAGCCCAAAGCCACCTGCGTCTCTGCCAGTGTGGGCTCATCAGCCAATTTTAAAGTGTCCCATACTGAAATAAACAGGGCTTCCACTTAAGCGCATTCCCACTCTGCGGCTGAAGAGGACAGGTCCTCTTCACCATATGACTACAAGGACAGCAACCCCTCAGGAAGGGGAGCATCCGGGGCAACCTCAGCATCCTCTGAATCAGAGGACACCTCCATAGATGGAGAAGGCAGCAATCGTTTTCGGCTATCAACCATTTTCATGACTAAATCAACTTTTGTCACCAGGCTTTCCAGAGCTGCTGAAATCACGGCCAGCGACTGCGATCTGGACTGTTCGGGAGTGGCACAGAGTGGGAGTACTGTCGCTTTAAGAAGCACCAATCGCAGTTCCCACCACCGATCGCAGCGGTCTGTAGAGATCCCCTTTAAACTAAACTAACAGCAGAGCATGCAGGGATATGTCTGCAGGGACCCCAGTACTGTACCACCTCAGAGAAAAGTCCTCCTGATCGTTCCAGCAGCATGCAGAAAGAGACAGGAAATGACCTCGGCCAGCAGCAGGAAATAGAGCACAGGAAGTGATCTCGCCTGAATGAAAGGTCACGCTGCCCAGTGCAGCACAAAGGCTACATAAACATGGTTGCCCATACAGTCGCAATAGGAAGCTCAGGGAAAATGGCTGCCCCATACAAGTCTATGGGGAAAAACGACATTGCCCACACTTAAGATGGCGCCGCCTACAATGAGCAATGCGGCCAGGGACCGACACTATGAAGGCCTCAGGATCCACAACAGGAACCAGCAAGCCCAAGGTACCATGCCACCCCCCCCCCAAGGTGCCAGGTGCCCCAGACACATGGCCCCTGTAGGAACAGGGAAAGGGGGGTTGACACATATAGTACAGGAGTAGGACACTAGGCAGAAAAAAGTTCTCAGCATCCTCTGAATCAGAGGACACCTCCATAGATGGAGAAGGCAGCAATCGTTTTCGGCTATCAACCATCTTCATGACTAAATCAACTTTCCACAACAGGAGCAAGCAAGCCCAAGGCACCATGCCACCCCCCCCCCCCCCCAAGGTGCCAGGTGCCCCAGACACATGGCCCCTGCAGGAACAGGGAAAGGGGGGTAGACACATATAGTACAGGAGTAGGACACTAGGCAGAAAAAAAGTTCTGGCTATGTCTATGGGCAGTCCCAGGAGGTATACTCCCCCCTCTCTGCTATAGGATGTCAGTTTTGTAACAAAGCAGTGTCAGAGAAAACAATACCAACCCAACGCAAAATAGAGGGGCGGGTACTGCGTCCGTCAATGAACTTCAGAGACAAAAATACAATTTTCTCTATCGATCATTGACGGACGCAGTCTCTGTTCTTCATAACAGTAGGGGACGTCCCAAAGCATTGTCATAAAAATGAGGGGTGGGAACAGCAGGAAAAAATTCCCCAAGGCTCAACCACAGCCAACCAGGCAACATAGGACTCATCAGAACAACAAAATTGAGACCTGCCTGAAAAAAAACATTAAACACCCTCAAGGGAGACTAAATAACACCCTAAAACGGCAGCCTGCAAAACTTTGCAACCAAAGGAGGCATTTGCAGATGCCAGCACATTCACCTTGTAAAACTTCGTGAAGATATGTACAGACGACCTGGTAGCCGCCTTGCAAATCTGTACCACAGATGCCTGATGGCGAAAGGCCCAGGAAGCACTAAGCGCCCGAGTAGAATGCACCCTTGGGCTCCTTTCACACTATCAGTCTGTCGGATGGATTCCGTTTTTCTCAGCGGGGGATCGAGCTGCCGATCCCCCGCTGAGCAGGAGGATGACAGCTGTGTCTCCGCGCTGTGTGTGGAGACACAGCTGTCAGTTCCCCATGCATCTCTATGGGGGAAATCGGATGGGAACAGACCGTCGGTCCATTCTCATCCGATCCCATCCTATCCGATCCGCTGGACGGATGGAAAATAGGGTTTCCATCCGTCCAGATTTGACGGATCGGATGTCAGCGGACATGTCTCCGCTGACATCCGATGCGCCATAGGAATGCATGGGGGGACCGTTCAGATCCACCAAAAAAACGGACAGGCGGATCTGAACGATCCGCCTTTGTGAAAGGGGGAAAGATGGAACCTTTTCCCTGTGTGAAACAGGGAAAGATGGAACCTGAACCTTAATTAAATAAGCCTGCACAACTGTCTGTCTAATCCATTTGGAAATAGTCACAGCAGACGCAGTCAGCCCTTTCTTTGGTACATTCGTGAGTACAAAGAGTGAATATGACTTTCGAAAAGACTCAGTAGTCACCAAGTACACCCTGATTGCCCGAACCACATCCAAAGTATGCAGTGCAAATTCCCTAGGATGTTTAGGTTTAGGACATAAGGAGGGGAGCATAATAGGTTTAGGACACAAGGAGGGGAGCACAATATCCTCATTTAAGTAGGAAGGAAGGACGGAACTCGGACGAAGCACCACTTTATCCCTGTGAACCACCAGATGGGGAGAATGACAGGACAACGCCGCCAGTTCTGACACCCTGCGTGCAGAAGTAATTGCCACCAAAAAGGCCACCTTCTGGGATAAGGTAAGCAGGGAAATCTCCCGAATATTTTCAAAAGGAGGTTTCTGGAGAACCGACAGCACCAAATTAAGGTCCCAAGGTGGCAACGGCGGTCGCACTGGAGGTGCCAAGTGTCGCACTGCTGGAACACCTCCGAATGGAGAGACCATTCCCCTTGATCCAAAGTCTGTCGACTGAGGTAATCCGCCTGCCAATTTCCACTCCTGGAATGTGAACAGCGAAGAGAGCCGGAACAAAGCTTTCCGTCCATCGAAGGATGCCTGTCACCACCAAGGCCGCAAGGATCTGGTTGTCCAGTGAATTTGGATCTTTGTTCCATTTGAGAAGGATCTCCTTCTGTAGGATTCTCGTGTGGAACTGAGCGAAGGGGACCGCCTCGAAAGACGACACCATCAGTCCCAGAATTCTCATACAAGTCCGAAGGATTGACCATATGCTGGACAGCAATAGCTGAATCGCAGTCTGGAGTTTTTGGAGTTTGTCCAGAGGAAGAAACACCCTGGCTGAGGACGAGTCCAAAGTAAGGCCCAGATAATCCAGTCTCATGGAAGGGACCAGAGACAACTTCTGAAGGTTCAGAATCCACCCAAACTCCTCCACAGTTCTCATGGCGACCTCCAAGTTTGTCACCAGCGCCGTGGGAGACCGAACGGAGAAGCAGATTGTCCAGGTAACTCATGACCGATATCCCCCGCTGAGGGTGAGTGGGGGAAGGTGTGGGGGGGGGTGTGTGTGACAGGACAGAGGGGAATCCCGGGGGTCCAACTGTCCTAGGAATGGGCCCGCGTCCACTCCAAAACCCGCCAGGGGAAGAGGGGCAACAATTATTCACCATACCTGGAATAGACGGGCCCCATCTCCTGACAGAACCCCTCTCCACCAAAATGGGGGGCTGTCGGCCAATAAGAATGCTGCGACTTGGGCCTAGACCCGGTCGTCTGCGAACTGGCGAGACGTTTAACTCGCAGGGCCAGTCCCCGTCCGGTGGGACTATGTCGCAGCCGACCTAGCGCGGAGCTGTGGTCTGCGCGGGCTTGCTGGAGGTGACCACTGGATCTATATATCCAGCCCGTCGCCCAGATCTGGCTTAGTTGCTTGTAGATCTAACAGGAAAAAAATCTGGAGAAAAAAACTAACTAGAGAAAAACTTTTTGCAAGGACCAGAGATCCCAGCAAGGAACTAGGTCCTTACTCCTGACTAGGCAGAATAAAACGGACATCCTATAGCAGAGAGGGGGAGTATACCTTCTTGGACTGCCCATAGGCGTAGCCAGAACTTTTTTTCTGCCTAGTGTCCTACTCCTGTAGGGGGCAGTATAACCCTATTGTTATGAAGAACAGAGACTGTGTCTGTCAATGAACGATAGAGAAATTTAATTATTTTTTTCTTTTGATGGGTTGTGATATCTCCAGCACTGAGGGGCCGCAATGGGGCTAAATTGTTGCCCTCATTAGCCAACCTCTTTATGAGTTAGTGGGAGTGGTCCCACATCTATGGAAATAGCAATCCCTTTAGACCGTATAATAATTTATACTTTCGCTATATGGACAATCCTATTAGAATGACCAGCGTGCCCCCATTCAATGCAGAATGACCAGTGTGCCCCCTTTCAATGCAGAATGACCAGCGTGCCCCCTTTCAATGCAGAATGACCAGCATGCCCCCTTTCAATACAGAATGACCAGCGTGCCCCCTTTCAATGCAGAATTACCAGCGTGTCCCCTTTCAATGCAGAATGACCAGCGTGCCCCCTTCAATGCAGAGAGATCAGCATGCCCCCTTCAATGCAGAGAGATCAGTGTGCCCCCTTTCAATGCAGAGAGATCAGTGTGCCCCTTTCAATGCAGAGAGATTATCATGCCCCCTTTCAATGCAGAGATCAGTGTGCCCCTTTCAATGGAGAGAGATCAGTGTGCCCCCATTCAATGCAGAGAGATCAGTGTGCCCCCATTCAATGCAGAGAGATCGGTGTGCCCCCTTCAATGTAGAGAGATTATCGCGCCCCTTTTCAATGCAGAGAGACCAGCGTAGCGTGCCCCCCCAGACCAGCACTTACCTGATGCAGCGGCGGCTTCTCCTCAGTCCCCCGGGGTCTCCTTGAGTCCTCCCGCCTCCTCGGCCCATGGCATGGTTTTTGCCTTTCGGCCAATCAGGAAGCGGGTGTCAGACCCGCTTCCTGATTGGCCAGAAGGAGGATCCGACTGACAATAGCGAATTTTCATTCGCTATTGTCACACAATGGGTGGGCTCGGGGCGCACTGCTCTGTGCCCCGGGTCCTCCCTTTTCTGAAGCCTATTAGAGCCTCTGGCTCTAATCAGGTGACTCAGAAAAAAAAGCCCCATTGAACTCCATGTGTCCGGCGCCCCACATGCAGATTAGGGGGCCGGACGCATGGATAGGGGGGGCGGCGCCCCTGCGCCTCCAACACACCGGCAGCCACTGGTACACACTGACCTAAAGTCGGCCAGTTCCTGCTGAACTGGACGACTTTCAGCCAGTGTGTACCCATCTTCAAACTCCTTGACTTTGTGAGAATATTATGTTTGAATGCACAGGGAGTATGCTGGTACATTCTGTTAAACTGCTTGAATTCTTGAGAATATTAACTATTAATACACTGGGAGTATGCTGGTTCTGCAGCTTATATTACCTGTTTTGAGTGGCTTTTATTTTCATGGATATGACGTTTTTGAATGAGTGCTTTATATATATAGGGTGTTTTCCAGGTGGCCGACAGATTGTTATACAAATATTTGTATATTAGGTTTTTTTTTCTTTTTTTGAACAGATTAAAGCGGAGTTCCACCCAAAAGTGGAACTTCCGCTTTAGGAAGTGTTAACCCCCTGACATGCCACATTTGTCATGTCATTTTTTGGGGGGGAGCGGGTACCTAGTTTTGACAGGTACCCGCTCCCACTCCCACTCGGAGCGCCGCGGCGCCCTGAGCGGAAGTTCTCCTCTCCCCCTCCCTCCCTGCAATCTTCTGGGACATGACAGAGGTCCCAGAAGATTGCCGGCCAATAACGACGCGTAGCGCAACTCGCGCATGCGCAGTGCGTACCCGGCTGTGAAGCCGCAAACTGTCACAGCCGGGTGCCCACACCAGTGATGCCGGCGCCGGAGAGCAGAGAGGGAGAAGATCGAGGCTTTGGGCGGCCGCATCGCTGGACCGTTGGACAGGTGAGTGTGTTAGGCTGGAACTCCGCTTTAATATTTTTCTTACTATTTGCCTGTTACTCAATCTGTATCTGTGGCTGGCATGACCGGTTACGATAATCAGGATGATTATGTTCCATGTAAGTGTGCCCTTTTTATTTTCTAGATAATTTTTTTTAACCACTTAAGCCCCGGACGATTTTACCCCCTTCCTGACCAGGCCCTATTTTGCGATTCGGCACTGCGTGACTTTAACGGACAATTGCGCGGTCGTGCGACGCTGTACCTAAACGAATTTGACGTCCTTTTTTTCCCACAAACAGAGCTTTCTTTTGGTGGTATTTGATCACCTGTGCGATTTTTTGATCATGCGCTATAAACAAAAAAAGAGCGTAAATTTTGTAAAAATAACAATATTTTTCACATTTTTTTATATGAAATTCCCCCAAAAAAATGTAAAAAATCAAAATTTTTTTAACATTTTTGGCCAGTTTGTTTTCTGCTACATATGTTTGGTAAAAAAAATCGCAATATGCGTATTTTGATTGGTTTGCGCAAAAGTTATTGCGTTTATTAACTACGGGAAAGATTTTTGTCTTTTTTTTTTTTTTTAACGAGTAATGGCGGCGATCTGCGATTTTTTTTTGCGGGACATTGCGGCGGACAGATCGGACCCTTGACTGACATTTTTGACACTTTTGGGGGTACCAGTAACATTACTACAGTAATCAGTGCTATACATATGCACTGTTACTGTAAAAATGACACTGGCAGGGAAGGGGTTAACTTTATTGGAGAGGGAGGGGTTAAGTGTGTCCCTAGGGGCGTGTTTCTAACTGTGCGTGTAACAGCAGAGATCAACGGTCCTACATAGTAGGACCGTATGATCTCTGCTGTTACACAGGGGAGAATGACAGGCAGCTGTGTTTACATTAGCCGCCTGCCTTTCTCCCTCTGTAACTGACGATCGTGAGTGACCGGCGGACATGGGGTCACTCGCGCGGAGGTGTCCATAACGAGCGGGGGCAGGAGCTCGCCCCCTATTGGCTCACAGGTTAGTGACGTACTGGTACGTCACTTTGCCTGCACGGGGCTGACCGCCGCAGTATATATACTTGCGGCGGTCAGCAAGTGGTTAAGATATAAGGACAGTAAGAAATTATGTTGAGATGTTCAGAATTTTTGGATTGACTTTTTCCCATATCATGAGTGTTTTTTGTTCTTTGGAACAATGTTTCTTGAGACCAATGTGATTACAATGTTTTATATGTGTTTTTGTTGCCCTTTATGATTATCTTTTACTTTTTGTACTTGTGGTTTTAGAGTCATTTAAAGGTGTTATTTGTCTGTATTACACTGTTTGATACCGATGAGCCAATGTTTTGTACGCTTGCACACAATGCTGTGTGGTGCTTTTCTGTATGTTACCCCTTTCTTCTGTTTCACAGTTTTGTAAAACTTAATAAAACCTATTGAATACTAAATGTGTTATTTGATGATTACCTGCATGGATTGGCTCCACTGATTAAATCTCATTAACCACTTGCCGACCGCTCACTGAGCTGGTACTGCGGCAAAGTGGCTCGTTATCGTCCAGCGACGTAGACCTACGTCGCTGGACTCCTCCCATTTATTCAGACACAGCGGGAGTCGGGCCAGGGGAGGAGAGGCGGTGATCACCGCCGCTCTTCCCCGATCGTCGGGGATTGAGTGAGGAAATCCACCCGCTTGTGTAAACAAAGCGGGCGGATCTCCTATGTGACAGGCAGGGACAGATTACAGGATTCAGCATAGCTGAACCTGTGATCTGTGCCTGTGTCACACAATCCCCTCCCCCCACACACGTCAGTAAGCATGAGGCATACATTTAACCCCTTGATCACCAATAAAGTTAACCCCTTCCCTGCCAGTGTCATTATTACAGTAACAGTGCATATTTATAGCACTGATTACTGTAGTAATGTCACTGGTACCCCCAAAAGTGTAAAAAACGTCAGTTAGGGGTCCGATCTGTCCGCCGCAATGTCGCAGTCCCGCTAAAAAAATTGCAGATCACCGCCATTACTAGTTAAAAAGAAAACCAATAAAAATGACATAAATCTTTCCTGTAGTTAGTAGCTGTGATAACTTTTGCGCAAACCAATCAAAATATGCTTATTGCGATTTTTTTTTTTTTTTTACCTAACATATGTAGCAGAAAACAAATTGGCCTAAAATGTTAAAAAATTTAGATTTTTAAATTTTTTGGGGGGGGAATTTCATATTAAAAAATTTGAAAACTATTGTTATTTTTTAAAAGTTGTCGCTCTTTTTTTGTTTATAGCACAAAAAGTTAAAATTGCACAGGTGATCAAATACCACCAAAAGAAAGCTCTATTTGTGGGAAAAAAGGACATAAATTTAATTTGGGTACAGCATTGCACGACCGCGCAATTGTCCGTTAAAGTAACGCAGTGCCGAATCGCAAAATATGGCCTGGTCAGGAATGGGGTAAAATCTTCCGGTCTTAAAGCAGTTAAAAATACGCTCATTGAGAATTTTTTTGTCAAATACATGTAGCTAAATACATTGTGGCCTAAATATATGACAAAAATTGAATATATTGGATATTTTTTAACTGTCAAAGTAGAAAATGTCATTTTTTTCGCAAAATTTTGGCTATTTTTTTATTAATATCGCAAAAAATGAAAAGCACAGAGGTGATCAAATACCACCAAAAGTAAGCTCTGTTTGTGGGAAAAAAAGGACGTGAATTTCATTTGGGTACGGCGTTGCATGACCGCGCAATTGTCAGTTAAATTCGCACAGTGTCAAGTTGCAAAAAGTGGCCTGGGCGTAAAGCAGGAAAATCCTCCGGTGGTAAAGTGGTTAAAATCCTCATGCAAACAGCGGAACCTGGGTGTAGGATATGATTAAGTGCCCAATGCTAAAACACATCAACATTTGCTCTGTGTGTGTGCTGCGCTTTGTTATGGACTTTTACATTTTGGAATAAACGTGTGGGATTTTATCAGAATCAGTCTGTGGTCATCCACCTTTGCTTTTGAAACTGTATGATTATGAACCAGACCAGCACCTGGCAACTTTGGGGCTCAAATTAATAGTGGAGCGATGTATAGGTTTGTTGGGTAGGTGTGATAGCCTTAGTTAATACTATAAAAAAGAAGGATGGCGCTCTATAGCATACATGTAGAAAATTACTGTATGGGTAATTGACCAGAGAATGTCTCAGGATGAACCATGAAAGTTTAATAATATCACATAATGAAAAGATAAACATAAAATTAAATAGCCAGCCAAACCAGTCCTGGGACATCCGAATCTCCCTGGGGTGCTGTGGGAGTCCCTGGTGGTAAAGATAGGGAAATCCAATCACATCAGGTAGTGCCAAATGGAGAGAGGCAATCCTGTGTGGCACACTTCGTCACTGTGGGTACTGTATGCGGCCGCTACACAGACCCAGAGCCGAGTCGTCCTCCGTCGCCGGATCCTCCGTGGTGATGACGCGCGAGTGACGTCACCGGAAAGGACGGTCGGGAGCTCGATAGGATGCTGGGCTGGATCGTGGCGATGACTCGCAAGCTTCTGGTTGCCGCAACTACATGTTTCGCGCGCATGCGCTTTGTCTGCGACGGAAGACGACTCGGCTCTGGGTCTGTGTAGTGGCCGCACACAGTACCCACTCAGCCATTCATCACCGCAGTGACGAAGTGTGCCACACAGGATTGCCTCTCTCCATTTGGCACTACCTGATGTGATTGGATCATTTACACACTCAATCTTCAATCTGAGCGTACGAGGGTTCACATTCTGTCCACCTTTGGAACCGTGCTTTGTGTTTTTGGCTGCCCACTTCTTGCGTAATCGGGGCCATCTTCCCACCCCTCCTTAAACCACCCATGCCATTAAAAAATACTTGCTTTCTTCATGGAATGCTCACCATAAGCCTGTGGTAAGAGAGCTAAAGTTTCACTCGCACTTTTGCCATATTTCCACACAAAACTTGATGTTAATCCGCTGCTGCAGATCCTTGTTACTCATTTTCCGCCAACAGCACAGCGTACACACCTGTTAGTCTTTACGGAGTAGTAGAAGAATTGAGTCAACTGGTAAATGACCCGGATAATGGCAAGTTAGAACATGTCAACATGCTCATGTGCGAATTGCTGTGTGACTCACCAACATACAGTGCCTTGAAAAAGTATTCACCCCCTTGACTTTTTACCTATTTTGTTACATACAGCCTTAAGTTAAATGTTTTGTTAATCTGAATTTTATGTGATAGATCAGAACACAATAGTCTAAGTTGGTGAAGTGAAATGAGAAAAATATATACATAAAACTATTTTTTAGAAATAGAAAACAGAAAATTGGCATGTGCTTATGTATTCACCCCCTTTGTTATGAAGCTCTGGTGCAACCAATTACCTTCAGAAGTCACATAATTAGTGCAATGATGTCCACCTGTGTGCAATCTAAGTGTCACATGATCTGTCTTTAGATATACACACCTCCTTTTTTGAAAAGCCCCAGAGGCTGCAACACCTAAGCAAGAGGCACCACAAACCAAACACTGCCATGAAGACCAAGGAACTCGCTAAACAAGTAAGGGATAATGTTGCTGAGAAGTACAAGTCAGGGTTAGGTTTTAAAAAAATATCCAAATCTTTGATGATCCTCAGGAGCACCATCAAATCTATCATAACCAAATGGAAAAAACATGGCACAACAGCAAACCTGCCAAGAGATGGCCGCCCACCAAAACTTGCGGACCAGGCAAGGAGGGCATTATTCAGAGGCAGCACAGAGACCTAAGGTAACCCTGGAGGAGCTGCAGCGTTCCACAGCAGAGACTGGAGTATCTGTACATAGGACGACAATAAGCCGTATTCTCCATAGAGTTGGGCTTTATAGCAGAGTGGCCAGAAGAAATCCATTACTTTCAGCAAAAAACAGAATGGCACATTTTGAGTTTGCGAAAAGGCATGTGGGAGACTCCCAAAATGTATGGAGGAAGATGCTCTGGTATGATGAGACTAAAATTGAACTTTTCGGCAATCAAAGAAAACGCTATGTCTGGCGCAACACCAACACATCACATCACCAAAAGAACACCATCCCCACAGTGAAACATGGTGGCAACATCGTGCTGTGGGGATGTTTTTCAGCAGCCGGGACTGGAAAACTGGTCAGGGTTGAGGGAAAGATGGATGGCGCTAAATACAGGGATATTCTTGAGCAAAACCTGTACCACTCTGTGCGTGATTTGAGGCTAGGATGGAGGTTCACCTTCCAGCAGGACAATGACCCCAAACACACTGCTAAAGCAACACTTGAGTGGTTTAAGAAGAAACATGTAAATGTGTTGGATTGGCCTAGTCAAAGCCCAGACCTCAATCCAATAGAAAAACTGTGGTCAGACTTAAAGCTTGCTGTTCACAAGTGCAAACCGTCCAACCTGAAGGAGCTGCAGCAGTTTTGCATGGAGGAATGGGTAAAAATCCCACTGGTAAGATGTGGCAAGCTCATAGAGACTTCTCCAAAGTGACTTGGAGCTGTGATTACTGCAAAAGGTGATTGTACAAAGTATTAACTTTAGGGGGGTGAATAGTTATGCACATTTACTTTTTCTGTTATTTTGTCCAATTTGTTGTTTGCTTCACAATAAAAAAAAAACATCTTTAAAGTTGTTGGCATGTTTTTTAAATTAAATGATGCAAATCCTCAAACAATCCATGTTAACTCCAGGTTGTGAGGCAACAAAACACAAAAAATGCCAAGGGGGTTGAATACTTTTGCAAGGCACTGTAATTTCTACACTGTGTGCAATTCTGGAATTAAATTGTCAAACCTTGTATATTCTGTCTTAATATGCTTGCAAGCAAAGGTAAATAAAAAATAATCGGGCGATGCAGACTGCTGGCTTATACACTGTAACGCTTCTTACTCTTGGGCTCCTGAGGCCGTGCAACATAGATTCCAGTATATTTCTCTTGCCAAGGAAGCCAAGGTGCTGTAAACAACCACCCATGGACATGAATTGCGGTGTATGACTTACACGGGTATATATATATATATATATATATATATATATATATATACACACTGTATATACAGTGCATTGCGAAAGTATTCGGCCCCCTTGAACTTTTCGACCTTTTGACACATTTCAGTCTTCAAACATAAAGATATAAAACTGTAATTTTTTGTGAAGAATCAACAAAAAGTGGGACACAATCATGAAGTGGAACGAAATTTATTGGATATTTCAAACTTTGTTAACAAATGAAAAACTGAAAAATTGGGCGTGCAAAATTAAAATTATTCAGCCCCTTTACTTTCAGTGCAGCAAACTCTCTCCAGAAGTTCAGTGAGGATCTCTGAATGATCCAATGTTGACCTAAATGACTAATGATGATAAATAGAATCCACCTGTGTGTAATCAAGTCTCCGTATAAATGCACCTGCACTGTGATAGTCTCAGAGGTCCGTTTAAAGCGCAGAGAGCATCATGAAGAACAAGGAACACACCAGGCAGGTCGGAGATACTGAAGTTTAAAGCCGGATTTGGATACAAAAAGATTTCCCAAGCTTTAAACATCCCAAGGAGCACTGTGCAAGCGATAATATTGAAATGGAAGGAGTATCAGACCACTGCAAATCTACGAAGACCTGGCCGTCCCTCTAAACTTTCAGCTCATACAAGGAGAAGACTGATCAGAGATGCAGCCAAGAGGCCCATGATCACTCTGGATGAACTGCAGAGATTTTAAAGCTGAGGTGGGAGACTCTGTCCATAGGACAACAATCAGTCGTATACTGCACAAATCTGGCCTTTATGGAAGAGTGGCAAGAAGAAAGCCATTTCTTAAAGATATCCATAAAAAGTGTCGTTTAAAGTTTGCCACAAGCCACCTGGGAGACACCAAACATGTGGAAGAAGGTGCTCTGGTCAGATGAAACCAAAATCAAACTTTTTGGCAACAATGCAAAACGTTACGTTTGGCGTAAAAGCAACACAGCTCATCACCCTGAACACACCATCCCCACTGTCAAACATGGTGGTGGCAGCATCATGGTTTGGGCCTGCTTTTCTTTAGCAGGGACAGGGAAGATGATTAAAATTGATGGGAAGATGGATGGAGCCAAATACAGGACCATTCTGGAAGAAAACCTGATGGAGTCTGCAAAAGACCTGGAGACTGGGACGGAGATTTGTCTTCCAACAAGACAATGATCCAAAACATAAAAGCAAAATCTACAATGGAATGGTTCACGAATAAAATATCCAGGTGTTAGAATGGCCAAGTCAAAGTCCAGACCTAAATCCAATCGAGAATCTGTGGAAAGAACTGAAAACTGCTGTTCACAAACGCTCTCCATCCAACCTCACTGAGCTTGAGCTGTTTTGCAAGGAGGAATGGGCAAAAATTTCAGTCTCTCAATGTGCAAAACTGATAGAGACATACCCAAAGCGATTTACAGCTGTAATCGCAGCAAAAGGTGGCGCTACAAAGTATTAACTTAATCACTTGCCGACTGCCTAACGACGATTTACGTCGGCAGTCAGCCCCTCACAGGCAAAGCGACGTAGGTCTACGTCCCTAGCCTGTGAGGCTCTAGGGAGCAAGCGCCCGCCGCCGGAGGCGCGCTCCCGCTCGCTCACGGACCCCCCCCCCGTGCGCGTGTGCCCGGCGGACCCGATGTCTGCCGGGCACTCGCGATTGTCCGTTACAGCGGGAGAAAGGCAGGCAGCTAATGTAAACAAAGCCGCCTGTCATTCTCCCCTGTGTAAGAATTGAGATCATACGGTTCTGCTATGTAGGACCATTGATCTCTGTTCTTACACCTCAAGCCACATCCAATCACAGTTAGAAGCACGCCCCTAGGGACACACTTAACCCCTCCTTCTCAAATAAAGCTAACTCCTTCCCTGCCAGTGTCATTTTTACAGTAACAGTGCATATGTATAGCACTGATTACTGTAGTAATGTCACTGGTAACCCCAAAAGTGTCAAAAATGTCAGTCAGGGGTCCGATCTGTCAGCCGCAATGTCGCAGTCCCGCAAAAAAAATCGCAGATCGCCGCCATTACTCGTTAAAAAAAAACAACAAAAATCTTTCCCTTAATTAGTAAACGCAATAACTTTTGCGCTAACCAATCAAAATACGCTTTTTGCGATTTTTTTTACCAAACATATGTAGCAGAAAACAACCTAAAATGTTAAAAAATTTGATTTTTACATTTTTTTGGGGGGGAATTTCATATACAAAAATGTGAAAAATATTGTTATTTTTGCAAAATTGACGTTGTTTTTTTGTTTATAGCGCATGATCAAAAAATCGCACAGGTGATCAAATACCACCAAAATAAACTCTGTTTGTGGGAAAAAAAGGACATCAAATTCGTTTAGGTACAGCGTCGCACGACTGCGCGCCCAATTTTTCAGTTTTTTATTTGTTAAAAAAGTTTGAAATATCCAATAAATTTCCTTCCACTTCATGATTGTGTCCCACTTGTTGATTCTTCACAAAAAATTACAGTTTTATATCTTTAGGTTTGAAGCCTGAAATGTGGCAAAAGGTCGAAAAGTTCAAGGGGGCCGAATACTTTTGCAATGCACTGTATGTGTGTGTGTGCGTGTAATACACTTTTAACCACTTAAGCCCCGGAAGATTTTACCCCCATTCCGACCAGGGGGTATTTTGCGATTCGGCACTGCGTGACTTTAACGGACAATTGCGCGGTCGTGCGACGCTGTACCTAAACGAATTTGGCGTCCTTTTTTTCCCACAAACAGAGCTTTCTTTTGGTGGTATTTGATCACCTGTGCGATTTTTTGATCACGCGCTATAAACAAAAAAAGAGCGTCAATTTTGCAAAAATAACAATATTTTTCACATTTTTTTATATGAAATTCCCCCCAAAAAAAATGTAAAAATCAAAATTTTTTAACATTTTTGGCCAATTTGTTTTATGCTACCTATGTTTGGTAAAAAAAAAATCGCAAAAAGCGTATTTTGATTGGTTTGCGCAAAAGTTATCGCGTTTACTAACAAAGGGAAAGATTTTTGTCATTTTTGTTGTTTTTTTTTAACGCATAATGGCGGTGATCTGCGATTTTTTTTGCGGTACTGCGACATTGCGGCGGACAGATCGGACCCTTGACTGAAATTTTTGACACTTTTGGGGTTACCAGTGACATTTCTACAGTAATCAGTGCTATATATATGCACTGTTACTTTAAAAATACACTGGTAGTGAAGGGGTTAACTTTATTTGGGAGGGAGGGGCTGTGTGTGTCCCTAGGGGCGTGCTTTCTACTGTGATTGGCTGTGGCTTCAGCTGTAAGGACACTGATCAACGGATCTACATAGTAGATCCATGTGATCTGTGTCTTTGCAGCGAGGAGAATGACAGGCAGCTTGTTTACACAAGCTGCCTGACATTCTCCCTCTCCCCCGCCGATCGCCGAGTGACCGGCGGACATCGGGTCCGCTGGTCACACGCGCGGGGGGGTCCGTGACCACGCGGGAGCGCGCCTCCGGGGGCGCGCGCTCGCTCCCTAGACCCTCACAAGCAAGCAACGTAGCCCTACGTTAGTTTGCCTGTGAGGGGCTGACCGCCGACGTAGATAGTCGTGCGGCGGTCGGCAAGTGGTTAAGTAAGTATGAGCGTATACCAGACCGCACCTGTGCACAAGCATTCATGTCTGTGGGTGGCTGTATGCAGCAACTAGGCTTCCTAGGTGAGGGATATACTCTGGAGTTTACATTGCAGGAGTCCATGTGCAAGAAGCCTAATGGGGAGATCCCTGATATGCAATATTGATTTGTTGCCAAAACAGTCAGATCCTCCATGTGTGCAGAGATCTGCAATTATATATATTGTATTCAGTGGTGTATTTTCTGGTATTGGAGCTTGGCCCTAAAATATAAGGAAAGCAGACCAGCAACTCTATGTCAAGAGTCAGTGAGATACCACACCTCTATTGTGCTGTAATCCAATACGAGGTTTTTAATTTTCACTGAAATATTATTTTACTTCCTATTAAAATATGAACCGCTGTATTGAATACATACTGTACTGAATAATAACACTGTACAACACAACAATATAAAATACTGAGCAATTCTGGTCATATAAAATGTCAAAATGTATGTGGCTATTCCTGTGGAATTGGCAAATATGCATATGTGATGTGTACATCAAATCATAAAACCTTGTAAAATGTATATCCGCTGTGTTTTTTTTTGCCACAAGGGGACACTGAAGTGGAAGGTGTTGTATGTGGGATGGAAAAAGGGGACTAAAAATCTATCTATCTTGTTGCAAACATTTTCTATGTAAAATATACTTATGCTTACAAGGTTTTATTTTGTCTTCCTCTGTATCAACAATGTTACTTGTGTGTCCAACCTGGACTTACCTGTAAAAATTATCTTAAAACAGTTCCATTGAAACCTACTAATATACAGCAGTACCATACAGTAGCTAGTTAGATAAAAAAGAGTCAAAACACAAAAAGTTAGATTATTCATTTTAATAGTGATAAATACACAGTATTTAAACATACAACTTGGTAAACTGAAATGCATAGTAAAAGATAAGCTTAATGCAAGCAAAAAAGAAAACCAATAAAAAAGCTACAGCCAATTATATTTTAAAATATATACAACTTCAACCAAATTGTAGATACCTAGAATCACATCAGCATTAAACACATGGTGCAAAATCGTATTCTGTCTTTTATAGTTTGAAAACAGTGGTGCAACCCATACAAAAAGCATATAGAAAACATGTAAGTAAATAGATATTTTAGCAGCTATTTGTGGGTTTTATACCCTAAATACATATCCGCAGAGTTTATTTTTTCATGCAACAACAGATGTTTATCAAAGTACATATTCTGGAATCTCCAAATGTCATAACCAGACTTCAATACAACAGCTATTTTTTATACTAATAAGAAATATGATTTTATATATTTATCCCTTTTTGTGTTTTTTTTTTTTTTCCCCCCAATTTTCTTTTTTAATCTAAAATATACCAACCAGAAAAGCAAGGATTTCTGGATGTCGCAAGAATAAATCTTTGGCTTTTGGCCAAAAAACAAAAACAAACGCACAATACATCAAAAGTTTTTATGTGTAAATAGGAGAGTAATATGTGCTCAACATCAAAAGAGCAATTTTCAGGTACAAAATGTTTTGTAATCATTTTTTCTAAAAAAGCACAAAATCTGAAAATGGCTTGAAAGGACGTGGCATTCATAAATTTTGTCTCTGCAAATGTACAATGTTTTGCAGAACCCTGGCACTGGAAGGGTTATTGGTACTTGTTACTCGAGAGTAATGGCTGACATATACTAAATACACAATGCAGCTCTGCAGCCAGTTCGGAGCCTTTCCACTCACTCATAAAGCACATTACAGGTCATTACCAGCTAGTAGAAAACAATTTGCCATTTAAAAAAATGGCATATGTGAAAAGCAACATTTGATGCTGATCATAAGATTAATAAAAACCCTGTTTATAAGGGATTTCTAAGAAATTTCACCTGAAATGTATTTAAAATTACAAAATACATACAGTACCTATTGCACTCAGTTGATATGTATGTTATATAGATTGTAATCTAACTCCAACTCTTTTAAGCACAGGAGGAAGAACTGGTTAGGTGGTTTTCTGAGCAGGGAGACCCCCCAATCTCCCCTTAAAACTTTTACACTGCAATAGAAAGTCTAAACAAAATTCATAAAAACAAAGCCTAATGCCATGTTAAAGTAGAACTAAAGGCTAAAACATTTTTTCAATTTAGGATGGCATAAGATAGGGCAGTAACCACGGTTATCTTTTTTTTTTCCTCTTTTTTTCTTCACTTCCTGTCCCATAGCCAAGACAGGAAGTGAGAGGAAATCCCTCCAATATGAGGGAATCCTTGCTTGTGACCAGAATTAGTATCCACATTGGAAGATTTTATCTCTATTCTGTTCAAGCGACAACCCAAAAGTTGTGATCTTCCTAACTAGGGCACAGACAGCAGTTAAAAAAAAAAAAAAAAAAACCTGCCGTGTTCTGATCTCTCACCACTCTATCCAAAACAGTAGCAAAAAAAAAAAAAAACTTTTGCTTTTAGGTAATACCAGTTCCCCAGGAAAAGCCGGCAAGATAGTGGACTGGCATCTGGAAACCATACAGAAGCAATGGAAAACTGGATTTGCTGCCCAGAGCATGTTTTTTGCTGCTTTGTTTACTGTAATTTATACTTGAACAAGAAAAAAATGGAAACTGTCCTGCCTGAGACAGATGTGGGGGTGCAGAAGGAAAAATGTGCAGTTAGTTTGCTATTAGCTTCAAATCTCGTTTTGTAAATCTTCTTTTACTACTTCATTTGTATAGTACACTATATAGGCTTGATCAGTACAACGCAGAAATCAAAGGATGCCTACACATACCTATAGAGACCACTTTAATGGTAGCAAATGATAGAAAAAACTGCCTATGCAGGTAAGAGGGGACTTTTGAAACAACAAACTGTGGAGCTTTAACCAAACTTAAATAATTCTCTTGTTATAGGTGTAGACCATTTACGTTCCTCTACAACCCTGGTGGACAAACTCAGAGGGATGGGATCATCCCATCCTGCCTAGTTGCTAGGATGTCGCTAAGACACTCCCAGACTATTCAAACCCCCTCTCATGCGCTCTCTCTCCCCTGTCAAGGCAGGATAGGATGATATTATTTCTAGGAGTTTTTCTACAAGGCTTTGGGAGGTACGTAAAAGCAATCTATCACAATATTAATATAGGAAATGAATCATTTGCCGGGAGCCAGAGAGTCATTGGCACCACATTTCTTCATAATCAAAATATTGAGGAAGTGCGAAAATTGGATTTTTAAGGTGCCACACAAACAAATTATTTATAAAAGTAACAACATTTTATTTTAACATATAAAAGAAAAAAACAATGTTTCACATATAAAATCATGATACAGTATTCATACGATTATGATGTAGGTGCAGTAGGAAGCGGCTTCCTATAGGGGCACTCGTCGAAGAGGAGGAGCCAAGAGTTCCGGCGGGGGGGGGGGACCCCAAAGTAAGAGGATTGGGGCTGCTCTGTGCAAAACCATTGTACAGAGCAGATAGGTATGACATTTTTTTTTTTTCCAAGGGAAAAAATTGGATTTTGAACAAAAGTTCATCGACAGACACAGTGCTCCAGAAATCATAACTAGTGGGTTATATTGCCTCCTCCAGGAGTAGAACTAGGCAGAACAAAAAACACCTGGCTACGCCCATGGGCCGTCCTCAGCTTGGTATATAACCCCCCTCTCTGCTCTAGGTAATCAGTTTAGTAGCAAGCAGTATTAGAAGTATCAAAACTCTATAGAGGGGTGGGTGCTGTGTCCGTTGATGAACTCTCTTTCGTTCATCGACGGACACAGCACTCAATAAATCATAACTACTGGGACGTCCAGAAGCAGTACCAAACAGAAAATGAGGGGTGTGGAAAATAACCCAAGGCTAAACATAAGAGCCCTTAACCAGGACAAAGGAGCCTTAACCGGGTCAAAGAAGCCCCGTCTGAAAAAATAAAAGTTTGAAGAAAAACACCCCTCAAGAGGGAACAGCCCCTCTTAAACAGCAGCCTGCAAAACTTTGCGGCCAAAAGAAGCATCTGCAGATGCCAAAGTATCTACCTTATAGAATTTTGTGAAGGTATGCACCGACAACCCAGTGGCCGCCTTGCAAACTTTCGATATTGATGCCTGATGACGGAAGGCCCAAGAAGCACTCAATGCCCGAGTAGAATGCGCTGTGACAGGCAAAGGTGGAACCTGACCTTTAATGGAATATGCCTGAGACACCGTCTGTCTGATCCATCTGGAGATGGTAGCCGAAGAATCAGCCAGCTCTTTTCTTGGTCCATCCGTAACCACAAAAAGAGAGTCTGACCTCCGAAAGGACTAAGTAGCTGCCAGATACACCCGAATGGCATTACCACATCTAAGGTATGCAAAGCAAATTCCTTGGAATGAGCCAGCTTGGGACACAAGGAAGGCAACACAATGTCCCCATTCAAATGGAAGTCAGAGACAACTTTGGGCAGGAATGATGGACAGGGACGAAGAACCACTTTATACCTATGGACCACCAAATAGGGACTGCTACAGAATAATGCCGCCAATTCTGATACCCTGTGGGCCGAGGTAATAGCCACCAAGAATGTCACCTTCTAGGGATAACGTAGACAAGGGAATCTGAATATTCTTAAATGGAGGTTTCTGGAGAACTGAAAAAAATAAATTTAAATCCCATGGCGGCAGGTGGAGCCACATGTTGAACCACCTGATTGAAGGTACGAACTAAAGAGTGCATGGCTAGGTTTCACTGAAAGAAGATTGCCAAGGCAGACACCTGGCTCTTGATGGTACTCAAGGCCAACCTCTGAATAACGCCCAGTTGAAGAAAGGTTAAGATCCTAGCCACAGAAAAAGTTTGAGGATGAGCGCCAATCGACTCATGATGGTATATCTTGCTGTAAGACAACTTCCTCGCCTTCACCATAGTAGGGATCAGTGATCCAGACAGACCTCTATACCTCAGTATCTGGCTTTCAATAGCTAAGCCAATAAAACCAGCAACTGTAAAGCAGGATGGTAGATTAGCCCTTGGGACAATCGGTTTTCTCTGAGAGAAAGCTCCCAAGGGAGGTAATTGCCACCAGGATGACTGGAAGATCCTCTCTCTTGATTCCTCACAGGGACTGTGGAAGAAGCCTCAGCCGAGGATGATACTGGCCTTACCGTGGCCCTTGGACGCCTGCAGCGTCTGCCAGAGGAACCCGTGATCTCGCCACGAACTTCGGTATCCCCCTGTGGACCCGAACCTGCTAAAGGAGCTGCATGTAGGATTGTGCAAATAGAACTGTCTAGAAGGGGGATACCACCAGACTCAGAACCTGTATGCAAATCAGGAGGGAGAACTATCTGTGACAGCAGCCGGTGAATCACGGCCTGTGGTTCCTGAAATTTGTCCAGAGGAAGGACCACCCTGGTCAGAATTAAAATCAAACTTAGGTAATTCAATTCCCTGAACAAGAATAGGGGGGAACCTTAGATAGTTCGGAAATTACCTAAACCTTTGCAGGAATTAAATCCGCAAAAGGAGACTCAGTACCTAAAAAACCTGAAAAGAACAAACTTTGTCCCCCTTTCTGGGTACCCCCAAAAGAAACATTTCGCGGATCTCCTTTACGCTCACAAAAGAAGTCCACAGGGCCGGAAACCAGCGAATATGTCCCACCACTCCAATAATGGGTGAGGGCAGACCTTCATGCTGAAGGGGTCTTGTTTGCGGGTCTGGAGAAGTTATCTCTAGGCTTAAAAGATCCATGGTTGCTTGGAACCTCCTGGGGAAGATTTGAAAGATCTATCTCTCTTATTTTCAGTCCCAGAAGCACGAAATAATTTTCTATGGGCTGAGAAGGAGGGCCCCCGTCTGCGACGAGGCTCCTTCCCTTTCCTGGATTGTGACAAGGAGGTACTCTCCCCCCCCCCCCCGATACCCTTAATGATGTCATCCAGGGTAGCCCCAAACAGGCGATCGCCTTGAATGGGCATATCAATGAGAGCTTTCTTGGAGGCTTGGTCTGCGGACCAAGTCTTAAGCCACAGCACACGCCTAATCACCACTGCTGAAACAGAAAGTTTGGACAGGAGCTGTATCCAAAGCTGCATCACAAATAAAATGCAGCCAATGGACTAGCTGGTCCGCTAAATCAACATAAGCAGCGGGGACCTGCTCACCCCCCCAGGTCCTGGCGCAAAAGCTTGGCCCATTCAGTTAGGGTCTGAGACCCCAGGGCTGAGGCAGACTGGCGGCAATGCCGAACCAGCCATAGTAAACATGCTGCGTGCCACAGCCTCTGCTTTCCTGTCAGCCGGGTCCTTAAAGGACAGGGATTCCTCTACTGGGATCATGGTTTCTTTATTCAACCTGAAAACAGGAGGGTCCACCACTGGTGAACTAGTCCACTTTTTTAAAAGTGACTTCTCAAAAGGGTAACATACAGCAAAACGTTGGGGGACCACATAGGGTAATTTTGGTTGTTCCCATTCCTTACAGAAAAATCTGTCAAAATAAGGCACATAATGAAACACCCTTGGAGTACGAGGTGACTTATGCGTACCAAATGACACATCAGCAGCATCCTCCCTTTTTAAATTCCCACGCACTGCAGTAGTAAGTGCGTCTACCAGCGCTTTTTCATTCGCTGCTGCAACCATGGAGGAATCATCCTCACTATCGGATGGATCTGGGGGTGTGATATTAAGTCCCCCTGGTTGGGCCGCGTCCACGGCGACATCAGGCTCAGAATCAGATCAGACAGACAGAGCAGGGGAAGGTGGAGGACGCTTCCTCCTGGGTCTTTGCCCACACGCCACTTCCACCTGGGACACTAAGGACTGCAGGACCGCTGTCAGTGCAACTATGGGAAGCTGGGGTTCCGAGGGACATGCCTCTCCATAAGGGAGTCAGTGGGAGAGATGTGACCCTGAAGCTCCATAAGGAAAAGAAGACCTTGCAGTACAAAAACGATCCTTTGGCACCACTAAAGAGACAGATAACAGGGACCCCCAAGGACTCACCCTACCGACAGGAGGAGCGCTGAGAATTGGAACCAAGCAAAATCATGGACGCCATTAGGTCTGACTGTCCCTGGAGGTTACCTGACCCCACCCCAAAAAACCTTCAAAAGGGGAGAGGAGGGACTGTACTTATCCTTCTATGGTGCGGGTAATGCTCCAGATGGAATCCTTGCCATCGAAGTAGAGGAGCTGTTGAGCAAAGGACTGCTTTGACTCAGACCCAAGCCCAGTCGTATGCAACCCTGCGAGAGGTTTAACTTGCGGGCCAGCCTCTGTCCTTGAGGCTATGTCGCGGCCACCCTAGCGCGTAGCTGCAGTCTGCACGCGCTTGCTGGCTGGGTTGGGGGGGGGGGCCACTGGATCTGGATTATCCAGCCCAACGCCCAGTCTGGCAGTTGATTGTAGATCTCCTGAGAGAAAAAACAAAAAAGATGTAAGGAAGGAGAAAAAATTGCTAAGACCAGAGATCCCAGCCTGGAGCCTAGGTCCTTACTCTTGACTAGACAGATTAAAACTGATTACCTAGAGCACAGAGGTGGGTAAAAATACCAATCTGAGGATGGCCCATGGGCTCAACCAGGTGTTTTTTTGTTCTGCCTAGTCCTACCCCTGGAGGAGGCAATATAACCCAGTAGTTATGATTTATGGA
This sequence comes from Pelophylax lessonae, assembly GCF_965119305.1. Classification (NCBI taxonomy): domain Eukaryota; kingdom Metazoa; phylum Chordata; class Amphibia; order Anura; family Ranidae; genus Pelophylax; species Pelophylax lessonae. The sequence continues at coordinate 228,696,010 of NC_138768.1, forward strand.
GCGAGCTGTCCGTTGATGAACGAAAGAGAAATGTTACTTTAACTTGTATCATGGTTGCCTCTACTGAATAATGGCATTCGTTTCTGGTGCATCTACAAATCTGTTTACGAACATTGCTTAACTCTACAAATTGATACCTTGATGAAGAGCAGGATAGAGAATAATTTAATATAAATGATAGCATTACTTAAAGTGTTACTAAACCCAGGACCCTGCATTCACTATATCTGGTCTCTTACAGTACACAGAACATGACAATAGTTTTAGTAAATATAAACTGCTAAATACCTTTTCTCACCAGCAGTTAGAGCAGTCTTGTGACTTCTATCCGTGTCTGGGTAAAACTTGTAGGAGGAGTTTTCATTCTCACCTGATGGTACTATGAGACTGCAGGACCCTGACCCTCTGTCTGGACGGTGCTAATTGACCATGCACTCTCCCAAGAAAAAAAAAAAACTCTCTAGCAATACACACCAAACTCAGCAAGTGAAGCTTGCCCCCAAGGCTCTTTTCTATCAGGAGATGGTTTAGGGACTGTGAAAGAAGAGTAGGATCAGCAAAGACAGGATCAAACAGCCTTTTTACACAATGCAGAGGATTAACTCCTTAGGTTCCACAGTGAGTACAACAAGCATGCTTTACTGCACATACAGACTGAGTTTACTGTTGTGGGTTTAGTAGCACTTTAAAATGCATGTGTTTCCCATATCCATAATGCAGGGCTGGGTAGGTGGCAGGGTTGCCACAAACATCATAGTGCTGACTGTCAATAATACAGTTCCAGACTGACATCCTCCTTGCCAATGAAAACTATCCAAGTCCTCGGTGTAACTGTTTCTGCACATTCTGGGCTGGTACAAGTTGAACTAAACTAGCAGATTCAGAGTTTGTTTTCCCTGCTCTTCTAGCTGCCAGCTCCAGCTGTATTTCTAGTGTGTGAACAAACTGCCTGTGTTATGCTCTTCGCATCCAGCTTCCATGTAAGACTATGACATCTGATCTTATTATTGTGATACCACACTAATAAGCTGACGAAGTAGAAGGGAGGAGGCAGAAAACAATAGGCGAAAGAGGGCAGGAAGAATAATCTGTCCCGACCACAATATCACATTTTTTCATATCTAAATATTATACTGATAAAAGAGAGACAATTAAATAAGCAGAGATTATCATTTACCATCATCCTCTATGTTCTGCTTCAAAATTAGTAAACCGCCGAAAAGTAATGGTTGCAAACAAGATATTTATTTTCTAATATGCAAGAAAATGTATACTGGAAAAACTACGGTCAACTGACAACAAGGAAACACTGTTTCTTCTGTTATGGAAGGAAATGTATAATTTTAAATAGTTAGCAAATATCTTCAGTTACTAAAAAAATAACAGCACTGGGAGCAGTATTAACTACTGAAATACAATTTCTTGTATCATGAATAAACATGAATCATCCAGTTTATTCAACTGATCATTTCCATGTCAGTTCCATCTTCTCAGGTCAGAATGACTACGCCTGCTACTCTAGAAGCTCTCCAAACAAATGCTTTATGTACAGAGATGGCCAACTGATGTATAAATTACATTATGGGGCCATATGAAGTATGAAATATACTATCAAAGAGAAAAGGTAGAAGTGTTGCTACAGCAACAGCCAAAATACTTTCTACCATTTTTGAATATTCATTAGAAAAATATTAATCTTTGACTGGCTTCAAGGAAAATGTGTCCATTCAACTCCACTTTACCTTTTCACCCAATTTTACAGCTTCACGCCTATTTTACTTAAAGTGGTTGTAAACCCTCACATATACCCATTGAAGTGACTGGCCAAAGAAGACATGAATTGCACCTGTTTATCTGCAGCTGTCTTTACCCCCACATCCATTCAAAGTGCAGAATTTACACAGGCGAAGAGAGCTCTAAGAGCTAATTGGAGGGAACAGACACACCCTCATTCACACAGCACACAGGACCAGAGCTGAGGCTGTCAATCAGCTGGAGGTCCCTCCCCTGTCACCATTTTTCTCTCGGTGTCGGAAAAACTTGTAATAAGTGACTCATGGTGATAGCAGAGGAACAAAGCAGCAGACAGAAGTGACACTTAGTGCTCTTAATTGAGACAAGTACACACTATAGAGGGATATGCTTTGTTCGATTTCATGACTGAGGTTTACAACCACTTTAATTGTTTTATATTTCACCCACACATGGAAGTCAACATTTTACAAACTGTATTAGTAATCATATTTTGGTCAATGTGTTCCCTGTTGAACTACTGACCTACAATACATGAATATATAATCTTGCCTGTCCACTCATGCAATACTATCAGACATATATTCAACAGGTTTGTTATGTATATATGCAACTCACTACTAGCATTAAGTTTTCAATGTCTTGGAGGTAGATGTGTTATATAGCAAACTACTGTCTTTTACACGCAATAAGTGGCAAACGACTTACTGCATCACTACTGAGATTGGCTTGATTTTAATGGTTTCCTGAAACCATACAAGCACATTCGGAAGTACCAGGTCTAAAATGCTTAATACAAATGCCTAAAAACAAAAACAGTATATGGCAGTGTAACTGCAGTAAACAACACAACCTATCAGAAGATGCAGTTTACCCAACAAGTGTCCAATCATAGAGGTTTCGAAAAACGCAGCAGTGAGGATTCCAGTTGCAGTGATCACTAGACTTTTCCTCTTGGCATCAAAGACGTTTTATAACTGAACCTTGTGTGTGCCATTTGCTCCATATTGTTTGGGGAAACAAAATTTCACCAGAGTTTACTTTTTTTTTTTTAAAGAAGTGGCCTGTGTTACTTCTTTAAATAAGGCCGCAGAAATATACTGATATGAGAGCTTGAAGTTCTATGTCCATTAAATGCTATTTCCATAACAGTGAGTAGTGGCAGAGGAGTGAAGAAAGAAAATGTACAATATACACATGAATATCAACAAAAAGTAAATTTCAGGACCAAACTAGTTAAGTTTGATGACATAGGTAATATTCAGGATAGTCACATATAATTATACCAATGTTCTTTTACTGTAAATTCAACTGAGAACTAATCAATCCCCTGTCAGATTAGGGCACCCTTGGCACGCAAGTACAAAATGTCATTTACTGTACCACTGTTGAGCCTTTCCAGGCCAACAGAATATATGACTGAAGCAGCACAGGCATATACACCGATCAGCCATACCATTATTAAGTATTGCCACCAAAACAGCCCTGACCTGTCAATGCATGGACTTCACTGAAGATATGCTGTGGTATCTGGCACCAAGCTGTCAGCAGCAGATCCTTTAAGTCGGGAGGTGGGGCCTCCGTGGATCAGACTTGTTTTTGTAGCACATCCCATAGATGCTCAATTGGATTGAGGACTGGAGAATTTGAAGGCCAAGTCAACACCTCAAACTCGTTGTGTTCCTCAAACCATTCTTGAACCTTTTTGCAGTGTAACAGGGCACATTATCCTGCTGAAAGAGGCCACTGCCATTAGGGAATACAGTTTTCTTGGTCAGCAACACCTCGAAGGTGGTGGTACATGTCAAGTAATATCCACGTGAATAGCAGGACCCAACAATTTCCAGCATAACATTGCTCAAAGCATCACACTGCCTCTGCCAGCTTGCTTTCTACCCAGTCATCCACATGATGTAAAAGAAAATGTGATTCGTCAGACTAAGGCACCTTCTTTCATTGCTCTGCTCCGTTCTGATGCTCACATCACATGCCCATTGTCGGTGCTTTTGGTTGTGGACACAGGTCAGCATGGATCTAATCATTACAATCTAGCCCTTGTCAAAGTTGCTCAAATCCTTACACTTGCCCATCTTTTCTGCTTTCAACACATCAACTTTAAAGACAACATGTTCACTTCCTGCCTTATATATCCCTTCTTTCAGATGCCATTGTAATGAGATGATCACTATTATTCACTTTACCTATCAGCGGTCATAGTGTAATGGGTGATCGGTGTATACCCTCCTGTATGTTCTAGATCCACCACAGAATTTCTGCTTGGTTACAGAGAAATCTAACACCAAGTCTCAACTAAGTAATCATACACTCAGAAAGTACTGTAGCTGGCATTGGCGTTGAGCTTATCGATTAATACATTTGGCTAATCTGCCAAATCACATTGTTGTTTTTGACAACTTGTACATTGCAATATACCTAAATACAAACATGCAGATTTGTCTACTCTGCGGAGAACCATGCAATAAAAACATGCTATGAATACTAGAACTTTACTTTGTAGAGTCACAATATAAAAACTGCAGAAAGGAAACATGGAGGTGTTGCTTACAGCAACCAACCAGGTATCATCTGGCCTTTTACTGTGTACATTACAAAATTTGCTATGTCAGCAAATTTCCTTTGGTCATTTATACATCCTCTGCTTACATGGCTAAAGATGTTGTGTCCTGAGGAGGTGTAATTGTGGTTAATTTTATCTAAGAACTCTGATTGGGCATGTACCACCATAGCAGATTTTGTGTTGTTTCAGTATTACCTGTACCTGTTCCTGAAGTCTATACTGCTCATATGTGTACCAACACTGCCTTCCAAAGACTTTAGTCCAAACTGTCCCTTAAAGCTATAAAGTAGAGAAAGTATATCTTCCTGTTGGGCTGTAAAGATTACTCACAAGACCAGTAAACAAGTCCCACACTTCAGGGAACCATAGACAATCTTTAAATATAGGGAATATACCTCCCTCCAGCACAGTAGGTACAATGCACAGAAAGCCACTCTACAAAGGGAAGACTATCACTGCTATAGAAGCACAATGACATGGCTTGAACCAGAGAAGCCTGAGGATAGAGATATTCCACACTAGAACCTTTACTCAGAAGACCGTATAGCAGAAGTCAATGTTCATCTGTATTTCAGTCTGCCAACACATCTGCAGCACGTATCACTAAAATAAGTGGTTATAGCCCATTGCTGCCCATTATGGAGGCTGATGTAAGTACACATGTAAATTTAGTGCCCATATATCTATTTTCTGGATCAGACCTAAAGGGTTCTGTATACTTTTCCTGGCTAATTCAGAGAAATACCAAAAAATCTAAATCTTTAATACAAGATATATTTACAATCTCTCAAAGACTGATCTGTACACCAAATATAAACTTTTAGACTGCATGTCTACAATTACATAATCCTTTTCAAAACTTGAAGCAAATGAAAGTTTAGGTGCCCCTTACGGCAAACAATCATTCTCCAGCAGACAGTTTTCTTGTGTAGGTCAGGTAATAAAAGCTAGCACCTGCTTCTTGCAGTACTTTCCCTTTGTCTCAGCTTGTGAGAGGTCTCAGCTAAACAGTACTGATTAAAAATGATTGGCACGGATCCAGTAGCTCAAACACTAGCACTGTGATAAAATTGGCAGTTCAATATCTAATGAGGACAATTTGGATTTGTCACAGAACTGCATGTACCAAATGACGTTCACAGATAGTGTTGGCTGTATTGTTGTCTTGGAAGTCATATTCATAGCTCCTTTTGTACTTGCTCCATGCAATTTAAATCATTATATTAATAATGAGCTTATACACGATAAATATAGTATTGGCAGGAGAATATGTATTCGTGAATTACATGAAACACATCAAGGCATGTTATAGATTCAAGAATTCCCCTAGTGGTTGCACAACCACACTGCTGCAAGATCTATATAAAAACTACTGGCAAAAAGCCAGGAGGATGGACAGTTGTTTTTCTGAGATGTGCCATCCAACATATCCAAGAGCCACCACAGATTAACTTTTAATGGCACACAAAACACTTTGGTTAGTGTTAAAATATTACTATGAAAATCCTTAAAGCAATCCTTCAAAGGGAAATTCAACAAGCCTGTATCTTTCAAGAACCCCTTATGATGGGGCATAAAGTACATTAAAGTAATGTCAGACCACTGTCTGTGTAAATTTTAATGTCCTGAAAGCCTTAGATATGTACACTGTATGTTGTATTTGGCATCATTAAGACATGCTACAAGCCACTTTGAGTTTTTTTTTTTTTTGCAATATGTATAATACAAGCACCATCTCTGGATCAGTCTCCACTCTCCAGCAGTCACTTGAAGAGTGAGATCATAGCAAAAAATGTTTAACTAGTTATCACCCAAGGCAGGACATTAAGGTCATGAGCGCATGCAGCAACATAATGTGTTCTTGAGCACATAGCATGCACATTTCATTTTATACATGGTGTGTTATGCACACGTCTGTCATAGATGGTATTCTTAAACCACAGCACGTCTGCTTAGGGATCCTCAGGAAAGGACTTCATCCTCTCCTACCTCTTGTAAGTCGCTATCTCTCAAGCTTTCTTCACTGCCTTGGATCCTGTAAATAAAGACAAAGATTCCAGAAAGTAATGCAGATTCTTTATAATGAGATTATAATGTAAAAAGCATTCCATAACAGCCTTATTTTGCAGGAAAACAGCAAGACAGATGGTAAACATCCGATATTAAAGGTCAGGTCAGGCAAGTTAGTTGCAGATTGAGAAGCAAATTTAATAAGTTCAAAAAAATATAAATACTGTAAATAGGCAGTAGCAAAGAAGTTAAGAGCTCATTCACAATATGTTTTGCAGAGCATCCTGTGTTAGTCAATAGGGACGCAGCTAATGTATGGACTCACATCTGAGTTTGACAGATGTGCAGGGATGTGTTCACAGCCCTAAACGCACCTTGACTGCGTTATGGGCCATGCAAAGGATTCAGAAACAAGTCAAATGCATTATAATCTCATAGAAATATACTGGGAGAAACCTACAGGCTGCAATTGTGAATATTGGATCAGCATGAAATAGAATATTCAGGAGTTGCCAATCTCAGCCTTTACATTTGACCTGCTCTTATGTTGCTTTTGATTTACTCCATGAGCTTCCTTTGAATTGCTTTTGTTTTTATACTGACTTGTGTGGGGAAAGAAAGTATATTAGATGGAAATAAATCCCTGTGTATAGGATGGCAGTTTTGGTGAAGAAGGATCTATAAGGGAAGTATGCTTGTATATAAAATAACAGCAGGCAAAACTGCAGATTTTTGTGTCCCAGTATGCTTCTTTCTGCAGTCACCTAATGTAGTGTGTGGTACTTGAAGATACAGGGAGGAGAAAGGAGACAAGATAATCAATTAAAAGAGTTCAATAAAAACATCTGTCTAAATCTGTTTATATGGCAAAATGTTGTTGTGCCTAGAGAAGCAATATGGTTTATGTAATGGCTCAGTTGCACAATATTGGTAAAGAAGGTCCACATATTGCTTTATTCAAACAGGTCTTAACCATCCTGGAAATAGATCTCACATCAACTATCAAATATATTTAGGCACACCAGCCCTTCTGGCGAACTCCAGAGCTGTGGGGCCGGAAAATGCCTCGGCTTCTCTTGATTGACCATGCAAAGTGACAGCTTCCTGGCAGGATAGCTCAGGTTGGATTGGATTAAGATCTGAAAATGCCTGACCTCATCCCTACACTTCTCTACCTGTCTGGGTCTGAAGATAATGGCCTCAAGTAAGTTTTAGAAAATCATATCAGTTTTGCCTGGAACAAGGCTTTTACCTTTACCCACACAAGAAACAGTCCTAAATGTATAGCAGAAATCACCACAGCAAATAGTTTTTACATAGCCTTTTAAAGCCCAACTCCAGGAATTTTACACAATCCACCCTGGCAGTGGGGTCCTCCCTGCCCTTCCAGGGTTAAATGCTCGTTATGTCTAGGGGACTGCAGAAGAGGTTGTTTCACTTACCTGATTCCTTGCTCCAGTTCTCTCCTAATCTGTCTAATGCCCCGTACACACGCGTCGATAGTTGGCCGTGAATTTTCGGCCAACGTCCGATCGGCCGTTTTTTGGTTTGTTAGTATGATGCTTCCGACAACCAACTCCGACTTTTCGGCCGAAAAAAATCTGGTGTGCAGGCTATAAAATTTTTGTTGGCCGTCACCACAACGGCCGATTTTCCGTCAGTCAGTACAGATTTCGGCAGACAAAAATCTGATGAGCAAGACTGGGCATGCTCAGAGATGAAAAAAACACACGGAAAGTAAACCATCACTTCTGAAGTAGATTTTTGTTGGCCGAGAAAATTTGTGTGCAGTCTAGAGCACATTTCAACCAACACAACAACATTGGGCAAAAGTCGGCCGATAATCGTTGCGTGTGTACGAGGCATAAAGCTCATCACCACATACAATACAGGGACATTAACCCTAAGGTATGTAGAGGAGGATGGAGTATGATCAGAGCCGGTCGCAGCTTACAAAGCAACTGCGGGGGACCGATTTCAATGATGGAGAGACCTTGCTGGAGCAAGGAACATTTATAAAGTATTTACACCTTAACCTTCGGCCCCTAGACTATATGAGCAATTAACTCGTGCAGTGCGCAGGGCCCCTTTGTAAGGGTGGAATTTTTCATTTTCCTAATGACGGGCTTTAAATAATGTTACCAGCTAGGACATTTAAACTGTTGTCTATTTTGGTCTGTACAATGCAGGCAATATGTGGTCAATCTACGCCTGTTGTTAGATCCTGTGATTCTATTTTTACACAGACCTTTTCCTCTATGAATATAAACAAAGTGATATCAAATTCTCTGCTGGTAAAGCATATGAGGTGAACTAAAGGCCTTCTCTTGTACATTTATAAATTATTCATGGACTTGAAACAAGTGTTCTGAATTGACCCCAGAGCCTGTTTTCATTGAAGAAACATTTCCTTTAACATCACAGCTGTCATAAAATGTACCACAATCTTAATAAGGATCATAAACCTCACATTAAGCTAGTTCTTGAGCTGCCATTACAATAAAAAAGCATATTAATCTTTGGTATGGTGAAGAAGATCCTAAGGGCTGGTAACACCAATTACAAGAAGCTCTTCTACTTTTCTAACTACTCTGTTAGACTCACTGGCAGTCCTTTGCTTGGTATGACTAATGTCAGACTTCAGGTGTATGTGTTCTTTATGATCTGGCACTTCACAGTACAAGACTAGCTGCAGACAGGTAATACCTGCCTTGTTTAAGGTTGTGTGTGAGAAAGTCATGCAAAGCTGTGTTAGGTTAGGGCACAGGCCATCAAGTGGACAGAGAGACTGCTTTCGAAGCTTTACTCAAGTTACCTTTTCCTGATATTTTCCCTGATTTGTTTTTTCTACAATGAAAAAAATAAATTAATCTGAGCATTTTATTCACACTTACAATGGGTCATATTCAATGTACAGTTCCTGCTATCTAAACAGATATGTTATGCGCATGGTATAGTGGCAGCCATTTTACCTACTGAATGTTCATTAGTAGTGCTATTGTATTTCAGTAAACCAATCCATTAAATGCAGGTCAGAGTACAAATATCTTAAAGTATACTTGTCATGAGTGAAATGTAGGCAGCCAATTCTGATTTTGTTCTACAAAGGCTGGCTTACAAGTCAGAAGCCCTTATTTGTAAAGTTGTAACACAAAGTATAGAAGCCAGATCCAGTATTAAATGGAAAGTATGACAGCCAGGCTTGTGAAGTAGAAAAGAACAGGAAGCATACTAATGCCAACGCTGATGAAAAACCAGCTTTAATATAACAGGCAGAGGATTCACAACATATATACTCTCACCTGTCCACCTCCCGCGACATTGTGTTTCTCCCCACAAAGGGCTTAATCATGTCTCCATAAACTTGGAGCCAGGCTTAGACAAAATGATTGTGCTAAGGAAGAATGTTGTCAGAATTAGTCCCAGGTACTCCAGACAGTACATGGACAGTGAGATTTTATTGATGTATAAATAGAGAGAGTATGACCCATCGAATTTGCTAATAAAGGAGGGAAATCTCCTACATGAGAAATATAGTGGCAGGTCTACAGGAAACTAGGCACAAGCAAAGCTATTGCAGTAGACATTGGCAGTTCTTCAGGAGATCTTTCAGGAGCCTAGCTACTGGAGCTAAGAAGTCTGCTGGATAATTTTCGGTTTATGATGAAAATTTATGGCACCTGCGGACAGACAGTGGCAGAGAATTCTGCTATAGTCAAACAGGACACATGTTGTGTGTCTGTGAGGGAGCGAGGGCGGGAGCAGTGTCAGTATCAGAGCCTTGTTCACCCTAAGCAAAATCTGGGTTTGAGGTTCCTCAGAGCCTGCAATGGAATTCTCACTATTTGTCCCACAGGCTCCCGCTCCCAAGTGCTTGTAATCTGCCATTGCTAGGTGAGGATTTTGAGGTAACTCACAAAATGGATGTGGACTCAGAGGGTACAATGTGTCCAGTATGATGCAATTGCAATAACCCAGTGGCTAACCTAAATTCTTTGGCTTTGTCTTTGAGGTATATAAGGCAACAGGTAAGACACCAAACAATCATCTTGCGTTGCTGGAGGACAATGGGCTACTAAAGGTGGAAGAAAAGACTGTCAAATTTAAATAGTTAAACTCAAGTTATATTATTACCTACGTATATGGCCAAAAAAAGTGATTCCATAATAGCTACGGAAAAAAAAGTGTGAATTACCCAATAACTAGTCTTCAAAAGGCATCAGTCACCCTGGTTGTTAAAGGAAAAGTCCACCCTAACACTAAAATCCCTGCATCTATAGATCTGCACAATCTAACACTTACCTATCTAACCCTGTAAAGAAGAAATCAGCATACTTACCTTTTTGGAAGTCGATCCAACCTGATCCCAAGCTGAGCTGTCAGCCGTGGCTTTGCTGTGGAGGCAGATACAGAGAACATAGTCGACAACCGAAGCCCCATAGTAAGTCTATGGGTGACGTCACTTCCCGTTCATTTCACAGCCGTTGTCAGCTGTGTCCTCTGCAGATTTCCGCCGCTGGGGATTGGGTCGTATCAGCTTCATAAAAGGTATGTATACTGATTTCTTCTTTACAGGGCTAGATAGGTTAGTGTTAGATCAGGGAGATCTATAGATGCAGGGATTTTAGTTTTTGGGTGGACTTCTCCTTTAAAGTCACAGGTTCCCAAAAGTTACAAAAAGGTAAATATTTGTTTTAGGGTCCATTCACACTAGCGTGACTTGTCAGGCGACCAAGTCGCCTGACAAGTCGCGGTCGGTCGCTCACCATTGAATAGTACAGGACCCGTTCTAATAGGAGCGACACAAGTCGCTCCGACTTAGAAAAAGGGTCCTGTACTACTTTGGGGCGACCTGGAGGCAATTTGCATTGACTTCAATTATATGAAGTCCGTGCAAGTCGCGCCGAGGTCTTCACAGGTCGCCCCACAAAATCCTGTCGCGGCAGTGTGAATGGGCTGTTAGATTTGACTGATATTTAGTCTGTTCAAATTTTGTTCGTTTGTGTTTTTTTGTGGTACACTGGTATCATTTTAGGGATGCACTATTAAGCTACCACCATTAGGAAATATTGGATGTACATTTTCATGCTACTTTACTACCAAGACACAATGTCTCAACGGGAATCAAAATTATGTTTACTTATTAAGGTATCTGAATATACCACTATTGTAAAGGCTAATGCTTTCTAAATACAAAATACAAAAGCAGCCTCTACTGAACTAGGTGGTGCACATTTATCTACGGCCATTTATAATTATAAATGACAAAACATTGTCATAGTTGGAAAATGTTCACCTCTACTGAAGTGAGGGAAAGGCAGTGACACCATACTGCTGCTGAGATTCTGCAGGAGCACATTAGAAACTTGTAAAATTTTTCAGGGCTTGGGTGTGGTTTCAGTAATCAGCCAGTACAAAAATATTGAAGCTGTGTCATTTCAGACTTTCTTTTAAAAGGTCCATGTTCCAGAGCCATCACCCTCAACCTTGTTTGACTACCTATTGAGTCAGTAACCTGGAATGAGCATTTGTTAGAAGCTGCAGCTTTACTGGTTGCATTTTTTCTCTTACGTCCTCCGACAGTCGCCGCCGCTTCATAATCTTCACTAATGGGGTATTGACCTTTGCTCCGTAGGAGTAGCTAGGCAACAAGATTTGTTAATATAAAAGCTTTTAGCATATCACACCCCTAGGGGGCGGTCCCCTCAGTCAATACCTCCCTGCTTCCTGCATTCTCAACTCAGTTTCTAATGCCTAGCTTAGGAGTAGCTAGCTGATCCTGTGCTGCTGGGGCTCTCAGTCTCAGCCTTCTATCCTCTTTTTGATTTTATTTTGAGTATTTTTCTCTTTCTTTTACTAGCTGTTCTTTTTCTCAGCATTAGTTTAGTTTCTTCGGATGAAGATGATCATGCGGAGCTGGGTCTCGGACTGGCCACCCTGGATCCCAGGGCTCAGGGCCAGGGGTTCCCCAGCCTGCCATCGAGCGTTCAGTCAGGTTTCCCTGGCATATTGAACGACCCATCCCTGTTCGCTGCAGGGATGCTGCCTGTGAGGTGGCTACCTCACCGGACGCCATTTGCGGTTTCGCACCGCAGTTCCACTGCGTCCTGGCTGCGACACTCCCTGTCCTCAGTACAGCAGTTTGGTCGCTGGAGAAGGCTCCCCACGCCATCCGGACTGGTAAGTGCAATTCTATGTGGGGACCTGTCTGTTTTGGGTGTCAGTCTGTGACTGTGTGACCCTGCATGTCTGTATATGTGCTGAGCTCCCTGTCAGATTCCTGTGCGGAATAGCTGCCTTTCTGTGGGCTGCGGGGGGGCTCTCCCGCTCTGCTATGTGTACTGTGTGGGCAGACTGGGCTTAGACATGCTGTGCGGCGGCCGCTATTGCGGTCCGCCATTTTTTTGCGGCAGAATTGTGGTGACCGGCCCTGTATGGTAGGGCGCGGTGTTTTGGCGCCAAACGCCGCCATTTCGGCGGCGATCAATCGTACAGCCACATGTCGGCGCCATTTTCTCATTGCCCAAAAATGCCTCAGCCGAGCGGCCATGTTTGTGTAGCCTGCATAGGCTTTATAGGACGGTCAGTCATTACATCACTTCCTTTTGCTCTGGGACAGCGATCGGTGGCAGCAGCCTGTGTGGTCTCTCCAGGTTTTTACCTTTCCTTATCCTGTGTTTCCCTGCTCAGTGTTCTTATCCCTGTGGGGGTCGGTACATACTGTAGTGTGCGGTGGGCTACGCTCGCCGCGGTCTTAAAGGGGCAGTACTCCTTTTTTCCTATTGTTGCTGGGGCATGGATTCTCAGGATTGCAAGTTTCCTCCCACCTTGGTGGGGGGCCAAGGGGCTGCTGCATCCCCCGAGGGGGCTGATCTGGCTGCTATTGTGGCAAACTTGGCTTCTCAGGTGCAGATGCTAATGGCTGATCGATCCGCAAAACGGCCCAGATTGTCTATTTCCTCTGATTCAGAGGGCGATGGGGCTGCTATGGCTGGAGTGCCCTCCTCAGGGTCTCGTTCATCTCTGGATCTTGGGGGGTCCGAGGGTGAGGCTGAGGTGGAAGAGTTTGATAATTCTCCCCCTGGCTCGTCTGAAGAGCTTGCCCTCATGGATGAGTTGATTACTTCTATCAAGGAAACACTGCATCTGCAGGATGAACCGTGTCCTCCTGCTTTGATGTCCTCTTATGGGACGCAAAGGAAACGCAAAACAGCGCAGGCTTTTCCCTGCCCTGTGGAATTTCAGCGGGCTGTTGATGAGCAATGGCGCAATTTAAAGAAGCCTTTTACTGTGCCCAGTAAATTCAAACTGCGTTATCCATTTACGCCCACCACTGATGAGCGTTGGTGTGTGCCGCCTCAGGTGGATCACGCGGTGGCGGTTTTGAATAAATCTACTGCGATCCCTGCTGAGGATACCCCGGTGTTCCGGGATCCTACGGACAGGAGATTGGAGTCTCTGGCCCGTCATTCTTATACGGTTGCTGGTTCTATGCTGAAGCCTATTTTTGCTTCCATTATGGCAGCCCAGGCTATTGCGGATTGGACGCAGGTGCTCAGGCGCACCCTGGTGGCTGACTCTGCTCCACCGACGACATTGGCTTTGGTGGATCAAATTCATCAGGGTGTCATGTATTTGTGTGATGCGGACTTGGATCTAGTCCCTTTGGCTGCACGCCTCTCGAGTGTGGCGGTATTGAACCGTCGCTTGATATGGCTGAAATGTTGGTCGGTTGACCAATTATCTCGCAAGACTTTGGCTAATTTGCCCTACGCGGGATCTCGCCTTTTTGGCGAGTCTTTGGATTCTCTGATAAAGGGAATTTCCGGGGGTAAGAGCACTCTCTTACCCCAAACTCACAAGAATAAGTTTGTTCGCGGTAAGACCCTCTCAGGGGTCCTTTCGTGCCTTTCGGTCGCAATATAAGGGCAAGCCCTTCAAGGGCCAAGGCTCCCAGAAGAAGCCGTGGACGGGTAAGCAGAAGTCCGGCCAGTCCGGATCCGCTGCCCATGCCAATTCAGCCTGAAGGGGTGCCCTCACCCGATTCTGGGGTGGGGGGACGTTTGCTCGGTTTTCTTCAACCCTGGTTGGCCCGCATTCGGGACAGGTGGGTTCAGGAAATCGTTCGATCTGGATACAAGATCGAGTTTCTCTCTCGGCCGGAGAGCAGATTTTTTCCCTCAAATCTTCAGCTGTCTCCGGAGCGCTTGCAGGATCTGCACCTGGCGGTGCGGGACCTGCGGGCCCAGGGAGTGGTGGTGCCGGTGCCTCATCGGGACAGATTTCGGGGGTTCTATTCCAATCTGTTCACTGTGCCCAGAAAGGAGGGCAACGTGCGTCCGATTTTGGACTTAAAAGCTCTGAACTGCTTTGTGCGGGTTCGCAAGTTCCGCATGGAATCCCTGCGATCGGTGTGATGGCTGCCCTGGTTCCGGGGGAATTCATGGCCTCCATCGACTTGAAGGATGCGTACCTTCACATCCCCATTTTCGAGGGTCACCAGAGGTACCTTCGATTCGCCATTGCGGAGGATCATTACCAATTCGTGGCGTTACCCTTTGGTCTCGCTTCGGCTCCGCGGGTTTTCACCAAGGTGCTTGCGCCGGTCCTGGCTTTACTGAGAGCCCAGGGCATCTCTGTCTTGGGGTATCTGGACGATATCTTGATTCGGTCTGCGACCAGTCAGGGCCTGGTGAACGACCTGTCCATCACGATGCAGACTCTGCAGGAGTTCGGTTGGACGATAAATTTTCCGAAGTCGATGCTGTGTACGTCGGTTCGTCTTCCCTACCTGGGGATGATCCTGGACTCTGTTCAAGCGAAGGTCTTCCTGCCGGTGTAACGTTAAGAAACCATACCCCGTGAAGAAACCATACCCCTCGTCACTTCCGGTCTGAAACAGCAGAGCAGCGCAGCAGAGCGCATGCTCAGAGCCCCGGAGACGTGATTGAACAAGAAAGAAGTGAACAAGTGCGCATGCTCGGAGGGTATGATATGTTAACGGCACGAATACTTGCGGCGGTAACATTAAAAGAGTTCTGCTGCAACATCAATCATCTCCTCTCCTCTCCCTGTCACTTCCCTGATCTCCCCTAATAAATATGAAAGTGGCGGCGGGTGTATCTGTGCTCCGTGATCCGCTTTTATATTTATTAACGGAGATCAGGGAAGTGACAGGGGAAGGAGCGGACATGAGGCATGATGCAGAGGAGCTGTTATAATGTAGCCGCCGCAAGTTAAAGTACCGTGAGAAATCCATACCCTCCGGAAGTGACGAGGGTATGGTTTTCTCACGGGTATGGTTTTTTCACGGAACACCGGAAGACAAGCTCCGGACACTTCAGGACGAAGTCAGGTCCCTCAGGGACAATCAGTGCTCGTCCCTTCGGACGGGTATGAGGTGTCTGGGATCGATGGTCTCGGCTTTCGAGGCGATTCCCTTCGCCCAGTTTCACACACGGGATCTTCAGGCGGAGATCCTGGCCAAGTGGGACTGGCGTCCGCAATCTCTGGATCTGCGGATTTCGTTGAGCCGCCTCACCCGAGGGGGTCTATTGTGGTGGCTCCAGTCCCCGGCGGTGTCGGGGGGCAAGTCCTTTCGTCCTTTGTCGTGGACGGTGATCACCACGGATGCCAGCCTGTCGGGCTGGGGTGGTGTTCTGGGCGTTCTGTCCGCCCAGGGAACTTGGTCGGAGGAGGAATCCTCCCTTCCGATCAACATTCTGGAATTGCGAGCGATAAATCTCTGCCTTCTGCGTTGGACGGACAGGCTTCAGGGCCGTCCGGTTCGGGTGCAGACGGACAATGCCACAGCGGTGGCCTACATCAACCACCAAGGGGGCACCAGGAGTGCCCGAGCGGCTCAGGAAGTAGCCAACATTCTGTCTTGGGCCGAGACGCACGTCCCGGCGATATCTGCAGTTCACATTCCGGGGGTGGAAAACTGGCAGGCGGATTATCTGAGTCGTCAGACCCTGGACCAGGGGGAATGGTCCCTTCACCCGGATGTCTTTCAGATGTTGTGCGCGAAGTGGGGTTCCCCAGATGTGGACCTGTTCGCGTCTCGTCTAAACAACAAGGTGGAAAGGTTCATGGCAAGAACGCGCGATCCTCGGGCGGACGCCTCAGACGCGTTAGTGGCGCCCTGGCATCAGTATCGTCTGATGTATGCCTTTCCACCGATTCAGCTGCTGTCCAGGCTCCTTCGCAGGTTAGCCTCGGAACCGCACACGGTGATTCTGGTGGCACCGGACTGGCCTCGCCGGTCTTGGTACGCAGACCTCGTAAATCTGGCAGTCGACGCTCCGTGGTGTCTGCCTCTTCGAGAAGATCTCCTGTCTCAAGGACCGATATTCCATCCTGCTTTACAGTCGCTGGCTTTAACGGCCTGGCTGTTGAAAGCCAGGTCCTGAAGGATAGGGGTCTCTCCCCTGAGGTCATTCCCACTTTGATCAAGGCTAGGAAGGCCTCTTCGGGGAAGATTTACTACCGTACTTGGAAGGCGTATTTTGCCTGGTGTGAGTCCAGGGGGTACTCCCCTCGCTCATACTCGGTATCGAGAGTGTTGGCCTTCCTTCAAACGAGCGTGGACTAGCGTTTGGCGTTGGCCACGATTAAGGGTCAGATTTCTGCGCTGGCCATTCTCTTTCAACGCCCTGTGGCATCTAATTCTTTGGTTAGCACCTTTGTTCAAGGGGTGCGGCACTTGGCCCCTCCTCGGAGGGATCCTTTACCTCCATGGGACTTGAACCTTGTTCTGTCCGTGTTACAGCATGCTCCCTTTGAGAAGATCAGGGAGATTTCGTTGTCTCTGTTGTCCAAGAAGGTTGCCTTTTTGGTAGCGATCACTTTGGCTCGTAGGGTGTCGGAGCTGGCGGTCTTGTCCTGCAGCTTTCCCTACTTGGTGATTCATTTGGATAAGGTGGTCTTACGACCTAACCCTTCTTTTCTCCGAAGAGGATCTTGGAATTTCACCTCAACGAGGACATTGTCTTGCCTTCGCTTTGCGCGAAGCCTAAGCATCCAAAGGAGGTGGCTTTGCATTCCTTAGATGTTGTTCAGGCGATCAGGGTTTACCTGTCATCGACGAAATCCTTTCGCAAGTCGGATTCTCTGTTTGTTCTTCCAGAGGGCTCTCGAAAGGGCATGGCAGCGTCGGCTGCGACCATCGCCAAATGGATCAGACAGACAATTGTGCAAGCCTATGCTTTGAAGGGGAAGGTTCCTCCTTTCCCTGTGAAGGCGCACTCTACCAGGTCTCTGAGTACGTCTTGGGCCTATCGTCATCAGGCTTCTGTGGCCCAGGTGTGTAAGGCGGCGACTTGGTCGTCCGTGCACACCTTCTCCAAATTTTACAAAGTGGATGTTCAGGCATCGGCAGATGCTTCCTTTGGCTGTAAAGTTCTTAGTGCGGCAGTGCCTTAGGGTCCCTTGTTTGGGTCCTTGGCTGTTGGGGTGTTTTACCCCTGGGTTACTTGTTCTTTCCTGGGTTGTGGCTCCTGTTGAGCACGTTTTTTCCTGTTGCCCAGTTGGTTCTCTTACTTGGTAAGGTTCCTTTCTCTGCTATGGGTACTGCGTTGCTTTAGGCGCGGCTACGTTTTTCCCACCCCTCATGTCTACACTGCTCTGGGACATCCCCATTAGTGAAGATTATGAAGTGGCGGCAACTGTCGGAGGACGTAAGAGAAAACGGAATTTTTGTAAAATCTTACCGTAAAATTCCTTTCTCTGAGTCCTCCGACAGTCGCCGCCCCCGCCCCTCTTTGGGGTTTGTTTATGTACTCTACTGCTATGCTACTGAAACTGAGTTGAGAATGCAGGAAGCAGGGAGGTATTGACTGAGGGGACCGCCCCCTAGGGGTGTGATATGCTAAAAGCTTTTATATTAACAAATCTTGTTGCCTAGCTACTCCTACGGAGCAAAGGTCAATACCCCATTAGTGAAGATAATGAAGTGGTGGCGACTGACGGAGGACTCAGAAAAAGGAATTTTACGGTAAGATTTTACAAAAATTCCGTTATTTATGCTTATGCAGGGTAAGAATAACCATTAGGCACAGAAATACGAAGGAAAGAAGCGGCTTTCCCCTATATAGTTACTGGTCACACATTTTATCAGTACATACACAAACATCACCCTTAGGCCAAGTTAGGGCCAAGAAAACAGCTAATGTTTTACACATAAAAGGTGCCCAAACAGAGAGGTATTACTTAGGATGCCAAAAGTTGGGTGCCTACAGGCTTCTGTGATGAAAAGCTGGCCTTGCACACAAGCAACTTCCTAGACAGTAAAGAAAATATCAGGATGACGGCCAATGATCATTCAAGGTGCCAAAGGCAACCTCTGTATTTCTATTCAAGCAAAACCATACTTCAGCCTGCTACTTGGGACCTATAAACAAAGAATGGATCAAAATAACGATCCACTTACGTTTGTAGATTTCCAGGGGAAGACAAGGATCTCTCTTCTTTCCTGCTTCCATCAAATGGATTCCCAAAAGACCGCTTCCGAAGCATCGTTTTAACCAATATCTGTGAGGGCATAACAAACATTTCAAGAGGTTTTAATAAGCAGACCTTTTCTGATCATTTTCTAATTAACTAGAGTGTCAAAATCTTGCCAAGTATTATGCCTCATACTACATGTACAGTATACACATACCAGTTACTCTCATATAGTTCAAACCCAATGCTTTAACATTGTACACGTTTCAATAAATGATTATCAATTAATCTAGTTTTAAAATAGATCTAAACCTTAAGAGGCAATTCACATTTATGCACTGCAGTAACACACGTTATCACAATGCACATTATGAAAGTTAGGGCATTGCATGGCCATTCATTTTCAATAGTATTCTAACATAATAAAGAAATGCACTTGCATTGCATCACACAGTGACACACTACCAAGAGTTGTGGTGCGCGGCATAGGAAATAATGGTGCAGGTCTGATTTTTGGCACGATGGTGGCCAATTTATAACTTTTAGGAAGAGGGCAAGGAGGGAGATTGAGCATACTCACTGAGGGTAAAAAGCTAAATTTGTATAAGAACCCTAAGGAAAGGCTGACAGGAAACAGAATATGTTCTTTGTACTATAAAGGTATATAGAAAGATAAATAGGTAATAAAAACAGTCTGGTACACAGCAATCAGGTTGTAACTAGACAATAAAAGTGGTAATATGAGAGAAAAACATTACAAAATTTAAGAGGTATGGATGTGGAGGTATGCTCAGCATATGTTACAGGAGACCAGGAAATGTCATAGTGCTTAGTAATTATGGGACAGGCATCTGTCTCTATATGATTGCTTTGTCAGAACTGGTAATCAAGTATAGATGACATAAGCAATCATCATGGACAACAACCTGACTTTTGTCAAAAGGGCCAGTGTTAATGTGAGGATTTGTGGGCTGCTGTTAGAAAGCTCATGTATAAAGGAAACCTTCATTCAAAATGTTTCTTTATAATTTTGGATTGAGTAGGGAAGGGTTAACAACACATTTGTTTTACTGTATGAGCCATTGTGGAGATTTGCAGATGAGAATAAAGCTGTGCACAGGAGCCCTTCAGGAATACTGACAGCAAACAGGAAGTGTTCTTCCTTTTATCTATTATACGGAACTGGGGAAAAGAAAATAGTGCACAAAAGCTGGATCAGGCCAGGAAAAAAATAAGGTTTCAAATTTTAACCTCTGAAAATTAAACTAAAAAGTGCAATAGTCACTATGGGCAATAACTACATTTGTTTCCTACTACTGATTCCTTAACCCCTGCTAAGTGATATGAACTGTATATCAAATAAGCTGTGCAGTGTGGCCAGATTAAGGCTGGCCATACATTATACATTTTTTCTTTAGATTTACCCAGGGCTTTTTTTCTCAGACAATAGGTGCAGGAACTCCCCTCTTTCCGAGGTAATCCTTTTCTCTGGCCCTACAAACCTCCCAGCACCATTCTTTGGTCCCACCTCCGAGCACCATTTCTTGGTTCCACCCCCTACCCACCTCCGAGCACCATTCCTAGGTTCCACCCCCTACCACCATTCCTTGAGTCCATCCCCTACCCACCTCCCAATACTGCCCTTTTAGACAATACAGAACCAAATATCATTTTGTGGTGCTAAGTAATTTTGTATATAATTTTGAGTGATAACAAGAAACGTAGTAAAATAGATCCCCTGCAGCCAGCAACAATAGATCCTCCTAACAATGGATCACAAACCCCCCCCCCCCCCAGGAACAATAGACCCTGGCAGCAACAACAGATCTCCCTATAGCTAGCATCAATCGAACCCTCCCTCAACAGTAGATCTCTCCCAGCAAAAACTGACCCCCCAGCAACATAGAACCCATCCCCAGCAACAATAGATCTCCCACCAGCAACAATAGACTCCCTTGCTAAAATATATCCCCTCCAGTTAGAGTAGATCCCCTCACAGCAAGCATCAATAGACCCTGCAGCACACCCCAGCACCCCTTACTATTACATACAGTCAGTTCTGGAGGTGCTGGAACTGCGTTCCCCCCTGCGTTCCTGCTGAAAAAAAGCCCTAGGTAAATCTAAAGGAAATTGGATAAGAAATAGGTATATTGTATGACCAGCTGAACACAGAACAGGAGACAATGCAAACAATATTAGCACAAAGCAGTCTGTAAACATACCACTGTAGCCAAGCTGGGGATGTGCTTCACCGAGTTCTCCACTTCTTCCTCAGTGACCTCTATCAGAGTGCAGTTCTCATCCTCACTTGGAAGAGGCTCTGCGCCATGCTTGGTGACCCATGGGTGCAGCTTAAAATAGTAAAAGATGTAACATTTAAGCATTGCAAAAATAACACATTGCACATACTTGTAGGGCTTTAAAATGTACCGGCCATACACACACAGAAACCTGTACGTACGTTTAAGATGTATAGCTTTATCATGTTTTCATTTTGTTACACATCTCAAAGAAAAAAACATCCATTAGGCAGTATTAATAAAATAGGAACTGGCATATTGTATGCTTGCTGTCAAATAGGAACATTTTCAAAATGCAAAAAAGATTGAATGGATTTTAATGCTCACATGGTGCTTAGTGTTAACAGTTCTTCAATTTAAAAGGACTAAAAACTCAAACAATAAACTTAAACTCTTAAATCAGTAGTAAACCTGTATAAAAAAAAAGAAAAAAAAAAAAAAAAGACCCCCTGCAAGTTTTATTTCATAATGTACTAGTATACTAGAAGTATACATTATGACAGACTTACCTGCACATGGAGCCCTCCAGTGCAGAACTGTCACAGCTCCCAGGTGCTTCCATCTTCACCCGGTCTTCCTCCTGGGTTCGCGGGCTTCAGCTGTATAAATGGCAGGGGCCGTGATGATGTCACTCCCACCCACCCATGCTGGAGCCCCAGCATAGAGCTCTGTAAGTACAGCACAGGTATGCTGTCCCTTCAGAGGGCATGCGCCTGGTGATGTCATCGGCTGCATCCCGTATGAATATCTCCTAAATAGTGCAAGTTTAGGAGATATTCACTGTACCTACAGGTAAGCCTTTATTATAGGCTTACCTGTAGGTTCTAGTTAAAAAGTGGACTTTACTTCCACTTTAAGCTGGCCACAGAAGACTCAAAAGAGACCAGCCAAATTTCAATCTATGGCTTGTCCTGTATGAGAGAAGACGATCTACCAATGGACTGCTCATGAACGGGCTTGCTGGAAAGCTTTAGTTTGACCAGCGCAGTACCCATCACTGATCAGTGTATTCTGACAGCACAGAATGCCAGCGGATTCAGTTGTCAGAATACAATGACACAACAGGGAGGGTTCCTGCATTCACCTCAAATGTGTGGATGGGGGAACATGGCCAGCTTTATTCGCTCATTTTTGGTCTGTTAACTAATAAAAAATTTTATTATATGTTTGAAAAATGCAAAAATACCTGTTGATCTTGCCAAAAATCTTGATGTCTGCATGTGCTGTTCCTGTGAACTACAGGATCCCACTCATCTATGTTATGGACAAGAGTACAGTGGGAGATTCCAGTAGTTCTGTCCTATGTTTGTTGTCCTGATACAGTGAGCATAGACATACCAAGACAGGAAGTACAATACTGGCAGGATTAACATGTGAAAATAAAGGAAAAAAAAGCCTAAAAAAAGAAAACTAATGCAGCCACCACATTTAAGGTAAGCTACAATGCATTAACATTTTTGGGGTTTGATTTGCTTTAAACACGCAGCTAGTTTTCTTATCAAAATTTTTGACAAAAAGGAAGAAAGGGGTGTATTTTCTGGCACAAAATATGCATATAGCTGTTTATTCTAGCTGTGATATTAACCACTTCAACTCCTTTATCTCTATACCCCTTATAAATTCAAATTTTTACATTTCCCCAGGGGACAATTATTTCTGCAATTGTTTAATTAATTATTTTTTTCCTATTGTCTTGTAAAAATAATTTTAGCTTCTGAGCAATCTAAAGACAAAAAAGGTAGTTCATAGTTTTAAATAAGCTAATGTTAATGTGTATACAATATTTTTTTTCTGTGATTTATACTGTTTTTAATAACAAAATTCAAATAAGTGTAGCGCTAATCAATGTACATAAAGTGAATAGTACTAAAACATCATAAATTGTGTTATGTTGTAACAAATAAAATCAATATAACATGTGATAAGTCCCAAAACACAATTTATGATGTTTTGGTACTATTCACTTTATGTACATTGATTAGCGCTACACTTATTTGTATTTTGTATGTATTGGATCACTGTCTGTTGGTCTAGTGTCAGCAGCTTTTCTATTCGTTTACCACTCATGTTCATTTTTTAGCGCAGAAATTCTCCCCTTTTTTGTATACTGTTTTTAATGACACTCAAATTACAATTCTGATACAAAGTCGTTTACATATGAAATAAAGGATTTTGTAAAACATTATGTGCTTTTATAATGCAATGGCATACAACGAAGCAAACAAACCACAGCAGAAAAAAGTTTACAAATTAATCAGGAAAAAAAAAGGAAAAATGACAATATGTGCAGAACAAAATACACCCCTTTGATCTGCACTTGAGAGAACAAGTCTAAATACAATGTAACACTAACAATGTTACAAAGTTTTTAACAAAGAGCCTGCAAACACCATTAGCCAGTTGCATTTTCACAGCAGATGTTTGCTTTTGTGCAGTAGAGTGGGACCAAAGGGGGCCAAACTGACTGTTGGTCCTGGTGACTGGGGTAAAAGCAGCTGCGGTAAGAGAAGGTTATTTTAATGTGTACACAAGGGTTTCTCAACCAGGGTTCCTCCTGAGGTTGCAATGGGGGTTCCTTAGCAATGGGCAATTTCTGCCTCTCAGTTAAGTTCCAATGACACCATTGTTCCTTTTAGCTACCTGTAAGGGGGTAATTCTTCCCAATGGTGACAAGAGTAAGGAGCATTCTTCCCACTGACTAGTTGTAGATTTTTAATTTTTAGCAGGGGTTCCCAGAGACCAGAAATTTATTTCAAGGGTTCCTCTGTGTTGAAATGGTTGAGAACACTTGCTCTAGAGTTGCCCTGTAGTTCAGGGCTACTGGAAACAGGTGATAGACTTCCTCCATGACAAAATGGGTTCTCCAGTGCCTTCTGGGGGTTTACCCAGACGAAGATTTACCCAAAGCCCTTCTCTCCTTCCTGCACACCACGCTCTTCTTAGCCAGAAAAATTATCGCTAGGAAATGGATGCGAGAACACCCCCCTGAGCTGAGTGAGTGGGTGGCGGAGGTGAATGGCATCTTGCCTTATCATAGACTTGTGTATAAGCACAGGGGTAACCCCGCCAAATTCAATAAAATATGGGACCGTTGGTTACAGAGATCAGACACTTGCAACTGATCCCCGCATTGTGCCACTTGAAACTTTCTTGTTCACTCTCTAACACCACCTGCCTTGCTGGTCTGCCATGATGGGTTGTTACCACCGTTTATGTAGACTGTCTTTATGCCATGCCTGTATTGCAAATGCACAGTTCTTGCACATGTTGTTGTAAAACTTTTGATCTTTTTTTGTTTTGTTTAATAAACTCACTGTTTTGTAAAAAAAGAAATGGTTGACAAAGGCTGGTGTACACTACGCACAAGTGGTTTGTTATTAGGTATACTGTTTTAGTATACTGGGATATATGAAGTATAATTTATGATTTGGCTCACTGGTTACAGCCCAGCTTTGAAATACATGGTGATATGCACACTTTAAAGGCATGTGTAATTCTCTCCTTGCTATACATGTGATTAGGGACATGTTCGAGCACCTCCACATAAATAAATCATGGAGAAGAACATTGAGCTCACCTTTATATCAGGTACAGTAAGCCTAGATTCTGGGTTTTTATCCAGCATCTTAAGAATTAGATCCCTTAGGTCCTCTGATATTTCTGGCCTGTTAAAAAAAGAAAGATATTAAAAGCTGTTGTTGAGTTTTTAATTACTGTACGCTGGCATGTAGCTTTGGGGATGATGCTAGTAAAGAACATTTAGGGGAATCCAGAAAGGCCCTAATGACAGTTTTCAGATATGTTTGAACTACATGCACTTTATTCAGACTAGCATTTGTGCCAGTGTTGAAAACCCTACTGATACATGCAGCAAATTCCGGTAGTTCTGACAACCGCTGCTTTAGGAATCTGTCTGACAGTGCACAGCAGTGGGTAGATTTGAAAGTGATCATTGGACTGAGTAGCAATAATGGATCTGCCCACTCCCATTCACTGTCAAAAGTGGAGCAGACATGATGGGGAATTAGCCTCTCAGTTCCCCATTAGGCTCTTCCCACCCCTAGTATAATGCCTGATACACACATTTAGTATTTTTTTCGTTCAACCCAGCAGGCTGATAAAAAAAAAAAAGAAAAGAAAACTGAGGAGTACTAACTTTGCAATGTTAATATGACTAAAACCAAAATGGCATTTTAGTCAAAAGGACTATGACTAAAACAAAATCGAAATTTGACAACAAAAACTTTAGTTATATATCACAACGGTTAAATCTGGGTCTATGGTGCATGTTCAAACCTTAATACCATAAATAATAACGTGTTTAGAGTTTTACTCCAGGAGTATATAAAAAGTTTGGCAATTATAGAGAAATGCCTAAAATATGCAATACAAATTTAACTAAACCCATTCAACTAAAATGTATTGTAGATTTTAGTCAAATAAAATACGACTAAAACCAAAACAAATTTGGCTCACTGGTTACAGCTCAGCTTTGAAATACAACGAAAATGGCATTTTAGTCAATAGACTAAAACTAAATCGAAATTTGACATCAAAATTACCATTGCTGCTGATCAGCTGCTGGTTTTCCAGCATGCTCTTTTGACAGAAGTCAGCTGCCAGACCAGGTCCTGTCAGACACGGAGCTGTACACACGAGCCGAAAGCCAGTCGGTAGCTGCCGAGCTGACCATTGTCAGCCAGTGTGAACCTCGCCTACAACTCTTTTGCAAAGCACCTATTAGTGTGACAGGCACAGTAGCCGGGGGGGGGGGGGGGGATGAGAGCACTGGAGAAGGAGTGCTCAGTGTGGATACTCCTTCCCCAGACACAGAAAAATTCATGTACCAGGTACATAAATTGTTTGAGCACGAAACCGCCGCTCTCTATGGCTGGTCCTAGCATGGATGTATGTTATATACATGTGAAAGCCTCAGTCAATGCAGCTCCTCTATTATTAAGCCTCATTAGGTGGGGTGAAACATGTCGGGACGTGGCCCGAGGTGCGCCATTGACTGAGGCTTTAACATGTATACATCCATACTAGAACAGGCCATGGTGACCAGCAGTTTCGTGCTCACTGGATTTGTTTTTCTTACCCTTGCATCCTTGCTATCCTGAGTGCCAATTGGGCCCTACACCTCAACCTGGAGTAGCATACCCAAAAACAAATAGCCCTAATGTAGGTACATGAATTGATTGTCTACGATACCCTTTATGAATACCCCTGATTGTGTCTGTGATGCTCATAATAACCAATCAGATCAGTTTCTACTTGTATTACCAGTATTTTCCTTTCCGTTAAGTGACAACCACACTACAAACAGGGGACAGTGTGACTTACTGGTCAGGAAATTCCAGTGGCTGGTTCTTTATCTTGCCATGGAGGGATAAAATCCTCTCATCCATAAATGGACACTGAAACATCAAGATGCCGGTAAACACTAAGCAGTCTATTATGCAGCACCAATGTGATTTACAAATAGATGCAAATACATTTATTTATATTTTAAGCTTGGAATGTGTGTTTTTATACTCCAGTTTATATACAAGTTACTTAAAGGGAGAGTACAGAATTGTTTTCTGTTAGTCCATTTAGAGTTAGTATTACATTGTTTACATTATAGAAAATGTTATGCGAATTTCACATTTTTACAAGCTTATTCCTCCATATGTTTGTTTTTTGGTTAAAGACATTTTTAGCATGGTCAGCTCTCGATGGCTGTAGAACTATCAGCCACACAGGGAGTGAAGTGTTTCAAGTAAGTTGTAGACTTGCAATGCGAGGAGAAGTAAAATGCAAACATTGTGCAGTATTAGAAAAATGTAAGCAAAGCTCTAATGAACACATATGGTTGTCTGTATACAAATACAGTATATTAATACATTAGAAACAATGGTCTTAAAACATTAACACATCTTAATAGACTGTTTACAGCAAGCTGATCTCTGGAAAATTCACATTACATTCCCAGTATACATTAGTTAAAATAAAATAAAAAATCGTACTGGTAAAAGAAGTTTCTAACACGGGAAATTTCCACAGGTTTGCAAAAACTTTCCAGGTAACCCACTGACAAAGGCTAGGGGGGAAAACGGTCATTCAAAGTAGATTTAACCAGATGATCTCTACTGCTTGATATCAGGGGGGCCTGTCCTCTACATAAACAAGCATTTCTGGCTAAAATGATAACATGCTTATGGAAA
This sequence comes from Pelophylax lessonae, assembly GCF_965119305.1. Classification (NCBI taxonomy): domain Eukaryota; kingdom Metazoa; phylum Chordata; class Amphibia; order Anura; family Ranidae; genus Pelophylax; species Pelophylax lessonae. Next base: position 228,723,300 of record NC_138768.1, read on the forward strand.
GATCTTTGGCAGTTGGGTGTTCTAGTTGCCATCTAATGGTGTTAAATCGGAACTAAACCCATTGATTTAACAGTTGCAAAAAACAGTTACATTCCCAGCATAATGGGAATGCTAACTCTCACATTTGGTTGTGCTGTCAACCAAAATGTCCTGCCATCAAATGTCAAATGTCTGGTGTCATAACTGATCACATGTGCAGCTCCATGGCAGTTGCAGATCAAACAGCGGCTAAAATGGCAGCTTCTTTGGTTGAAATGGAAAAGGGTTTAGTTCTGCTTTAGGCCCCTTTCACATTTGCCGCTCTTTCGGCGGACTCAGTTTTTCTCAGCGGGGGATCAATCCGCCGATCCCCCGCTGAGCAGGCGGATGGCAGCTCTGTCTCTGCGCTGTGTGCAGAGACAGAGCTGTGGGGGAATCCGATGAGAACGGACTGCCAGACGGATGGAAAATAGGGTTTCCGTCCATCCGGATTTGACGGACAGGATCAGATCGGATGTTTGCGGACATGTCTCCGCTGACATCCGATGCCCCATAGAAATGCATGGGGCATCCGTTCAGATCCGCCTGAAAAACTGACAGGCAGATCTGAACGAGCGCAAGTGTGAAAGAGGCCTTAAGGTTTAGAATCCAACAGAAAATTTCCCAAAAAGACAGTTCACTCACCCACCAGCCTATGCTTCATGACTTCCTGCCTAATTATTTAAACTGGGAGGAATAACAGCCTGCCAGTGTCATTTATACAGGAAAAGTGCATATTATTTAGCACTGATTACTGAATTAATGTCACTGGTCCCCAAAAAGTGTCACTTAGTGTCAGAATTGTCCGCCGCAATGTCACAGTCCCGATAAAAATCGCTGATCACCGCCATTACTAATAAAAAAACTAAATAAATAAATAAAACACCCAAAAATCTATCCCATAGTTTGTAAACGCTATAACTTTTGCGCAAACCAATTATTATATGCTTTTTGGGATTGTTTTAACCAAAATATGTAGCAGAATACAAATTGACCTAAACTGATAAAAAAAATTAGATTTTTAATTTTTTTTTATTGGGAATATTTTATAGCAGAAAGTAAAAAATATTGTTTCTTTTTTCAGAATTGTCGCTCTTTTTTGTTTATAGCGCAAAAACTAAAAACCCCAGAGGTGATCAAATACCACAAAAAAGAAAGCTCTATCTGTGGGGAAAAAAGGACATCAATTTGTTTTGGGTACAGCGTTGCACGACCACTCAATTGTCAGTTAAAGCAACGCAGTGCCGTTTAGCAAAAAATGGCCTGGTCATTAGGGGGTAAAACCTTCCGGAGCTGAAGTGGTTAAAGTCTATTTCCAGTGCATTTAACTATGCAAGTTGACACAGGCTAAAAAATAATAAAATTAATACCTATGGCATGTTTGACCTTACACTCTATGTGAGATCAGTAATTAGCTTATAAGATACTGTACTAAAAATAAACCAGAGAAAATGTGATCATACAGCATCTGAATAAGGTCCCTTTTACATGGTCTTTCCTGTCAGTTTTTCAGGCAGACCTGATCAGAAGTTCTATTCATTCCTATGGTTATGCAGGTGTAAATGGACTTGTGTCCGTTTACACCTGGCTACCTCCGGTCTGATTGGGTCCACTGAAAAAAAAAAAAAAAACAGAGGGAGAAGCGGATCAGAGGGTAGTTGGGTGTAAACAGACAGGGGAGTCCATTACTCATAGTCGCCCAAAGAGCAGAGAGGATTTCTCATCCACCCACTCCTCTGTAGATTGTAATGGAATCTGCCCTGTGTGAAAGAGGTAAGACCTACACAGTGATTTATGAAAATACATACCTGACCAAATACAAAACAGTGCAGGGTGACTCCCATTGCCCAAACATCTAGAGCCTGCAAATAATGCAAAAAAAAGAAAGGTAACAAAATTAAAGTGTTAATGTGCTAACAATGTACACCTGCCATGCACAGCAAACTGTATCACAAGATTCTGTATCCATGGCAACTTTCCCACACCTCCTACTCAGAGCATACATGTGAATTATCTACAAATATTAAACAAAGAAGGAGCAGTGCAAGGACATTATCTGATATAAAGCATGTGGCATCGTAAAGCATACATCCCTTCGTTTTATTGATTATATGGGCATTTTAATGGTTCGGAGATTTTTGGTTCACTACCAATTTTACCACAGGGTCAACTGTACCTGAAAATATGTACGGTATTTTTTTTAGAGTCAAGTTTACATAAATCATTGTACAAATTATCACTCCTTAAATTACCGTTGGCTTCTGCCTGTGTTAATTTGAGTTTCTATGAGGTTTATGTTAAGAGCAGAGTATAGATCCATTTTGGTGGAGATAAATACAGATTTAGAAGAAAAAGACTTTCAATAGCTAAAAACTATACCAAAATAAGAATAGATTGCAAATCTATGCCATATGGGAGTAAAATAGTTTTTACTGAGAGCATGATCACGAACACAGAGGGCTGGGATCTAAGTCCTTCAATGGACATGAAAAGAATTTTACGGTAAATACAAAAATCATATTTTCTTTCTTACCTTTTGAGGGATACAGGAAGTCTTAAAGGATAAGTTCACCTTTTTGAAAAAAAATAAATAAATAAATGCACATTTTTTGCAGGTAAAAAAATGTGCATTTATTTATTTTTTTCTAAGGAGTCTGCAGAGCATCTCAGATAGAAAGGATAACTTGCCACAAATCTGTGGCAGCATTGAATAGTTAGGCCCCTTTCACACAGGCGAACCGTTCAGATCCGCCTGTCCGTTTTTTGGGCGGATCTGAACGGATGCCCTATGCATCTCTATGGGGCATCGGATGTCAGCGGAGACATGTCCGCTGACATCCGATCCGTCAAATCTGGATGGATTGAAACCTTATTTTCCATACGTCCAGCGGATTGATTCCCTCATAGAGAAGAGCGGGGACTTGACAGCTCTGTCTCCGCACACAGCGCGGAGACAGAACTGAAATCCGCCTGCTCAGCAGGGGATCGGCGGATTGATCCCCCGCTGAGAAAAATGGAGTCCGCCAACGGATTCCCCTGTGTGAAAGGGGCCTAAGTCTGTTAACTTGCTGCACATTTTCACTGGCAAGTTGTACAACTTGCTTGAAGCACAAGTTCTAGTTGACACGTTTCCAATTTGTAGTAAATTTGCGTGCCAAGTATCTAACAACAGCAAAGTTGCAGTGGTGAGTCTACAGCCAGAGCACTGCAAGTCTACAGCAAATTCAGCCACAGTGACCCCTATGGTGGGATGACTATTGAACAACATAACAGCCAGAACTTGCAGCAGACTTGCATAATGTTTGCAAAGAAAGTTGATCTGGAGTCATGCAATGCGGACTTGCTGCAATTGTGCAACAAACTTGTGAAGCCTGGCAAGTCTAGCAATTGCTTAGCAAGTCATGTTCAACCCACAGTACAACTGCTTGCTATCTGGGATTGTACCCACATTCAACAGATCACAGGTACGATGTCAGGCTCCTACAGACTCTCAGGATTGCTGTCTGCTCCTACCTCTGATACAGGCAGGCAGTTTTTTGCGAGCAGGAAGATCAATAAACTATGAGAGTGCTCACCAGTGCCCTCGCAGTTTATTAAGAACTACAAGCTGTCAGTCTCTATGGTTGATGGTGCTTGTAGTCTATTCATTCACAAGAAACTGTGAATGCATGATGCGGCCCTGTGGGAGGAGCCCCACTGTTTTTAAATTGTGACAGCGGGAGAAGATCAGGGGAAGAGGGGTAGGATGCTGAACACGTTATACCCTAAATAAGGGTATAATATGGAAAATGTTCAGAAAGGTAAACTTAGCCTGTAAACCCTCAGGATGTTCAAAAGCAGTCTAACTGAGGGATGGGCAACACAACAGGCACTAATTAACAGGCCGATTGCAAACAGAAAGGTGGAGATTGCCTGCAGCTCTTAAGAGCAACTTGAAGCACCTTAGGGCCAAAATTACAGAACATGTGAACAGAAGACCAAATGCCAGTCTTAGGGCTCACATCAACAGTCATTGATTTTCTTGTGTTTGACATGAGTTTGGAATGCACAACAAATGCGGGTCAGCAAAATCTCACCGTCTTGGCAGTAAACATGGCAGTTCAGAGGCTGCATGTGAACTGCATTTTGTTGCATTTCTTTGGACATAGCATGTCCTATTAGGTTGCATTTTAATTGCAGGCAAAGCAAGTCAATAACGCAGTTTATTGTCAAATGTTACATTTTCCATTCATTCACAGCTGCATGCGTTTGAATAGAAAACATAGCTAGATCAGGTGGCAACAGGAAACCTTGCAAATCTAGGAAATAGTTGCCTGGTGCTGAAAAGCCCATGAAGTGCTCTCAGATCTAGTAAAGAGAGCATTCACAGAAAAGAACCCAATCCCTACATGGGGGGCTGTCTGAGGCACCATTGAAATATTTAAATGAGAAGCCAGGGTGTCCTTCTGGGGCCCACCCAGAATGACAAAAAAGGAATCAGTCTTTCTGAAAAAAGAAAAAAAAAAGGAGTGGGTGAGATTTAGACCCCCAGAGCCCAAACCACATCCAGACAATGGAAGGGAATTTCCTTTTGATGAACCAGAGCCAGACAGAGAACAATGCCCTGTTTAAAGTGATATTAAAGGCAAGTTTTATTTATTGTTTATTGTTTTTTAAATAAACCTGTCATACTTACCTGCTCTGTGTAATGGTTTTGCAGAGTGCATCCCCAATCTTCCTCTTCTCTGGGGCATTCTCGGGGGCCCCTGACGGCGCTCCTGGCCCCTCCTTCCTGCCAAGTGCCCCCAGAGCAAATCATTTGCTCTGGGGGCACCAAAGCAGGCTCGCTCCAGAGCTGCTCATCTGCGTGTCCATTCACACAAAGAACTGTGGCTTGGCCCCACGGCTCTCTCTTCTCATTGGCACCCGCTGCTGTTTCAGCCAATGAGGAGGAAGAGTCCCCTGAAAGGCTCTTGTGCACATCGCTGGATCGAGATGGGGCTCTAGTAAGTATGGGGGGTGGTGCACACAGAAGATTGAGCCTTTACAACCACTTTAGGGTGAACGGAAGAAACTAACTGAGACAAGAAGGAAATCCTGGGCCTCAACACCACCTTGTCTCGATGCAAGACCATAAAAGGATCTTTGTAATATAAAGCCACCAGTTCAGACACAAGGAAAACCATTGTGTGGGTTGGAGTAGACAGAAGAATGTCTCTAATGGATTAAAATTGTAGTTTCTGATGCACAGAGAGAACTAGACTCAAATCCCAGAACCAGGGTCGCTAGGGAACTAAAGAAAGCTAGCTTTAGAGTAAAAGAAAAGAAGTACATCCTCCTAGGACACTATCAAAAAAATGGAGGCAAGCTGGAAGTAGGGGGGGGGGGGTTATCCTGGGCTAACCAACAGTTGTTTTGTTTGCCAGTGTACGCGTGAGTATAACCCGAAAGTTTAAGATTTCCTTTGTTCCTCAATGGACAAGACTACACAACAACACAATTAATAAAAACACAGGTAAAATAACTCCTACATCTTACTGAAATAACCACATTATATTTTATACCGTAGTAACAGGCATGTAAAACTAAAAATGAACTGCCCCTATTTGCTCTGTTAGATACACCATGGAAAGCATTTTGTCATATTTGTTTCATAAATGTAATAAAAACTGTTGAATGCCAGAAATCTAGTGAGCTGATAACTTCCTGTGTTCTCTGCTTCTGCTGCAATGTTACCTGTTAGCATTGTTCCACGTTATGTGTTCTTTAGAACACCTTCCCCCTGTGTTATGGAGATGAAAAGAAGGAGATATGTTCATGTTCTATAATACTAACATACTTCCTGTCCTAAGGCACCAAAGGTGCTGTGACAGAGGGGGCTCTAGGCTTTATGAGGCCTTAGGCAAAACGTAGACATGAGGCCCCACTCACGCCCATAACAGGAAAATAATTCAAGTGATAAAAATTAACCACTTAAGGACCAAGCCTATTTCTGGCACATGAAATAAAAATGAAAAAAGGTGCGCAAACCAATATAAACGTGTAAAAGCAGCACTGTGATGAATAGGAGTAAGTGAAAGAAATGTAACTGTGAATTACAAAAGTGCGCTAGTTACTGAATTATACATTTATCATCCAGTAACTAGCGCACTTTTGTAATTCACAGTTACATTTCTTTCAATTTCTAGCACATGTTGTTTACAAGTTAAAATCTGTGTTTTTTTGCTAGAAATTACTTAGAACCTTACTTAGAAATATATTTTTTTAGCAAAGACTCTGGAGAATAAAATGGCGGTCATTGCAATATTTTTTGTCACGTGGTATTTGCGCAGCGGTCTTTCAAACGCAAGTTTTTGGGAAAAAATACACTTCACTGAATTTAAAAAAAAAGAAACAGTAAAGTTAGCCCAATTATATATATATATATACCCAACATGTTACGGTTTTAAATTTTGCACACACTCGTGAAATGACGACAAACTACGGTACTTAAAAATCTCCAGGCAGCTCTTTCAAATTTTTTACCGGTTACCAGTTTAGAGTTTAAGTTTCAATGGTTTTTATTGAGTTTTGTGAGAAAAAGAGTTTACAGCGCACAAAAGAGCCAACATGGCTCAACCATATTCTTTAAAGACATTAAACTGCACGGAATACATAAAATACAGCGGTGCCAATTCAGAAAGTCACAATAGCAAAAATGAGAAACCAACAAATCAGTACAAGACATTGTATGCTCAGGCTGGTCATCCAGCAAATGAAGCGAAAACATAGAGACAGCGCCCCCTCCATATTACACTAAAGGGCAGGCGGTCCGGGCCCGAACCCCCCCAGGCGCCCCTACGGGAACATACTGCGCCCCTGGGGGAGGACGGCCCCCGACCCCCGACCCCAGTACCAAGCCCTCAACTAGTGGGGGGCGTAGCCTGTTATCCGTGCACTATCAGAAAGTACCAAAGGAAAAAAGAAGAAACAGAGGGAACAGAACAAGACCAGGGAGAAAAGTGGAAACAGCAGAGGAGGGTAGCAGGAGTGGGAAAGTGGAAAAAGGATAGAAACAACAACGGCTGGTGAGAAAATAGAGGGTCGACACCCAGGTCCCACTCACCCCTAAGGGGGAAGTTTCCCCAACATCACGTCCAAAGCGACCGAGGCCCCCGACCACCCCTATGAGGGGCCCGTCAGGTACCTTATCCAGGGGTCCCATGTTTTGTCAAACATACTCATCCTGTCATTCAATAACGCCACCATCCGTTCGTTTATCATGATCCAGGTCAGTTTGGCTTTTAAAAGCTCAAATGGCACCACTGGGGTCCGCCACGAGCGGGCTATGGCTATTTTGGCGGCCGTAAACACGAAGGCGATAAGGCGCTTAGCGGGTTTAGATGCCCCCTCCACCGGTTTACCCAAAAGAGCATTTAGGGGATCCTTTATCAAGTTGACTTGGGTCAAAGAGTAAACAAAATTGTAGACTCGGACCAGTTTAGAGTTTAAAAAGAGGTCTTTTGCTAGAATTATTGCACTCGCTCTTTCGATTGCGGGGAGACCTCACATATATGATTTTGAACACAGTTTTCATTTGCGGGTGCGACTTAAGCATGCGTTTTCTTACTTGCGTGAGCTCACGGGGATGGGGGCGCTTTAAAAGATTTTTTTCCCCCTTTCATTCTATTTTTAACAGTTTTTTTTTTAAAATCTGATCACTTTTATTGCTGTCACAAAGAATGTAAACATCCCTTGTGACAGTAATAGGCAGTGACAGGTACTCTTTATGGAGGGATCTGGGGTCCAAAAGATCCCAGACCTCTCCACTGCACTTCAAAGTATTTAAAATGCTGAAATCTGCATTTTTGAATACTGTCACTTTTTTTTAATTGGCACCGTTAGCAGCTGAGTAAACCGGAAGTGACGTTGTGATGTCGCTTCCGGGTTATATGATCGATCGGAGAACCGATCGAAGCCGAATCCGGCTTTGTTCGGGACTCCAACCAGCTGGCAGACGTGCCGGCTGAATACTCGGGTCTCCCGGAGCTGCGGAAGGCGGCTGGAGGGATAACTAAGCCGCATCGGTTGTTATCTGCAGAAAGCCGCCTGCGGCTCTAAAAAACGATACCAGGGTGATGCCTGCAGCTACAGTACAACCACTTCTTCAAGCCGATGTACAGGTGCATTGGTTTGTGGGAAGTGGTTACCCGTTTAAACTGCATTAACCTATTAAGAGCCTTAAATCCTATGAACTATAAGTTCACAGTTTCTAGAATTTTCTCTAACCATTTATTCGTTAATCAAATAACATTAAACATAGGGTATGTATTAGGGATCGACCGATATCGGTTTTTCGTTGCCGATACCGATATTTTGACCATCGCATATCGGTATCGGCCGATATGGGCCGATATTTTGTACATTTAAAGTTTTGAAAAATAAAGACAATTTTTGTTTAATGTTTAATGGCTGGCTTGCTAGAACCCTGTGGTGGGTGGTTGGCTGGCCGGCACCCTGTGATGGGTGGGTGGCTGGCTGGCACCCTGTGGTGGGTGGCTGGCTGTCTGGCACCCTGTGGTGGGTGGCTGGCTTGCTGGCACCCTGTGGTGGATGGCTGGCTGGCTGGCACCCTGTGGTGGGTGGCTGGCTGTCTGGCACCCTGTGGTGGATGGCTGGCTGTCTTGCGCCCTGTGGTGGGTGGCTGGCACCCTGTGGTGGGTGGCTGGCTTGCTGGCAACCTGTGGTGGATGGCTGGCTGGCACCCTGTGGTGGGTGGCTGGCTGTCTGGCACCCTGTGGTGGACGGCTGGCTGTCTTGCGCCCTGTGGTGGGTGGCTGGCTGTCTGGCATCCTGTGGTGGGTGGCTGGCTGTCTGGCACCCTGTGGTGGGTGGCTGGCTGTCTGGCACCCTGTGGTGGGTGGCTGGCTTGCTGGCACCCTGTGGTGGGTGGGTGGCTGGCTGGCTGTCTGGCATGCTGTGGTGGGTGGGTGGCTGGCTGTCTGGCACCCTGTGGTGGGTGGCTGGCTTGCTTGCACCCTGTGGTGGGTGGCTGGCTGTCTGGCACCCTGTGGTAGTGGGTGGCTGGCTGTCTGGCACCCTGTGGTGGGTGTCTGGCACCCTGTTTTGGGTGGCTGGTTGGCTGGCACCCTGTGGTGGGTGGGTGGCTGGCACAGGGGCTGTGGGTGGCTGGCTGGTACAGGGCCTGTGGGTGGCTGGCTGGTACAGTGCCTGTGGCTGGCTGGTACAGGGCCTCTGGGTGGATGGCTGGCTGGTACAGGGCCTGTGGGTGGCTGGCTGTCTGGCACCCAGTGGTGGGTGGGTGGCTGGCACAGGGGTTGTGGGTGACTGGCTGGCACAGGGCCTGTGGGTGGCTGGCTGGCTGGTACAGTGCCTGTGGCTGGCTGATACAGGGCCTGTGGGTGGCTGGCTGGTAAAGGGGCCTGTGGGTGGCTGGCTGGCACAGGGCCTGTGGGTGGCTGGCTGGCTGGTACAGTGCCTGTGGCTGGCTGATACAGGGCCTGTGGGTGGCTGGCTGGTAAAGGGGCCTGTGGGTGGCTGGCTGCCTCGCTGGTACAGTGCCTGCGGATGGCTGGCACGGGGCCTGTGGGTGTGGATGGCTGACTGGCACCGGGCTGCTGTGGGTGGGTGTATGGCTGTGATACACTCCCGCGAGACTAGTACCGACTCCAGACGAGTCTGTCCAAGGCGAGGGAGGCGGCCTAAGAAGGCAGAATGACGTCATGAAAATATCGGCAATATCTGTAACTTCCGGGGCCGATCGCTAGTATGTATATACAGTGGGTATAGAAAAGAATCACCCCCTTAAAAATAATCATATGTTGTTGCTATACAGCTTGAAATAAAGACAGACACAGTTTTTGTTTTATCCAACTTATGCACTTTCCCCGATATATCGGAACTGGAATCGGCCCCTGAGGTTACCGATATTGCAGATAATTCTGGAAAGTGCATGTACTGGAGTGATGCCTGCAGCTAGAGGCATCACCCCGGTACCGACGTCCATAGCCGACGGTCGGCTGTCTTGTAATGACAACCACTGCGGCTGAGAAGCCCCTCGGCTGTCATTAAAAGGAGCGGGAGGGGACGTCTCCCCCCTCTCACCGCCTTCCACGGCTTGCCCGGGTCTCCCGTCCCACTGGGAGACCCGGGCATCCTACCTGCACGGCCGCCGAAGAGAAGACCCGATCAAAGCTGCATTTGGCTCTGATCGGGTCTCCATGTAAAAACCCGGGAAGTGATGTCATGACATCACTTCCAGGTACTCGTCGGCAAATTTTAAAAAATGTGAGCATTCAAAACAGCCAAACTTGGCGTTTTGAATGATTTTAAGTGCAGAGGAGGGGTTTGGGGTATTTTAGACCCCCAGATCCCTTCACAACAGTACCTGTGAAAATATATATTTTTTATTTAAATGTCCGAAAATAATGGCCAATATCGGCTGATACTGATGACCAAAATATCGGTATCGGCACTAAAAAAAACTGTATCGGTTGATCACTAGTATTTACTCAATGTAACTTATAGTATCCAAGTAAAAAATATGCCAGTGACATGTTGGAAAAAAAAAATTCAAACACAGAATCACTGAGTTGGAAAAAAGAATCACCCCCTTGTGTCAGTATTTTGTTAAACCTCCTTTTGCTTTAATTACAGCCTTTAGACTGTTGGGATATGTCTCTACTAACCTTGCACATCTATACTTGCCCCCTCTTCTTTGCAGAACTGCTTAAGTTCAGTTTAATTTGATGGTGACAGTTTGTGGACTGCAGTCTTCAAGTCATTCCACAGATTTTCAATGGGGTTTTAGTCTGGGCTCTGACTGGGCAATGCAAGGACATTCACATTTTTCTCCTTCAACCACTGTGTGGTTATTTGTGCTGTGTGCTTTGGGTCATTGTCATGTTGGAAGGTAAACCTTCTTCCCATTGACAACCTTCTGGCAGAGAGCAGCAAATGTTCCTCAAGAATTTGATGGTATGTTGCCATATCCATTTTTCCTTCTATCTTGACAAGTGCTCCAGTCCCTGCTGCAGAGAAACACCCCCATAACAGGATATTATCACCTCCATGCTTTACTGTGGGAATGGTGTTATTTGGATGGTGAGCTGTATAGGACATATTGTTTGGTCTTGAGGCCAAATAATTAAATTTTAGTCTCTTCTGACCATAACACCTTTGTCCATGTGGACTCAGAATATTCAAGGTGTGTTTTGGCAAAGCTCAGTCGTGACTGCATGTTGCCTTTCTTGAGGATTGGCTTTTTTCTTGCAACCCTTCCATACATAGTAACATAGTTAGTGAGGTTGAAAAACGACACCAGTCTATCCAGTTCAACCTATGATGTGTGTGTGTTTGCTGTTAGCCATACATTGTATACCCCTGTATGTTGTGGTCTTTAAGATGCCCATCTGATAGTTTTTTTAAACTATCGATGCTCCCTGCTGACACCACTGCTTGTGGAAGAGAATTCCACATCCTTACTGCTCTGACAGTAAAGGACACCTTACGCAGTTTAAAGAGGAAGTAAACTCTGGACAGAAAAATTAGAAAAAAAAAACCTGTAAGAGAAAGCCATAATGAGCTAGTATGCATCGCATACTAGCTCATTATGAAATACTTACATTGGAACGAAGAACCCGCATTGCCGCCCGTACAGCGACAGAACGGCCGACATGTTCGCATCCTCCGGCCATTTGATTGGCCAGAGGCGCGATTACATCACTGCACGCAGGAGCTGCCATTCATGGCACAGGTCTCTGAAGGAACGGCATGGGTGGCCGTTCCTTCAGAGCGCATCCGCCGATGACGTAATCGGCTGCATTAACAGTAAGTATCACCTAAACGGTGCAAGTTTAGGAGATATTTACAGTACCTATAGGTAAGCCTTATTAAAGGCTTACCTATAGGTACAACTTCCAAGAGAGGGTTTACAACCTCTTTAAGTTTTAATGAGTGGCCCCGTGTCTTATTGAATTCCCTTTCTCTGAAAAGTTTGATCCCTATGCCAAGGTCACCAGTACGGTATTTGTTACATTGATATCATATCTCCTTACAAGCGGCTCTTCTCCAGAGAGAATAAGTTCAATGCTTGCAGTCTTTCCGCATAGCTGATGTCCTCCATTCCCCTAATTATCTTTGTTGCCCTTTTCTGGACAGTTCCAGCACATCCCTTCTGTGGACCGGTGCCCAGAATTGGACGGCATATTCAAGATGTAACCTGACCAGAGTAGAGTGGGAGGATAATCGCTTTATCTCTGGAGTGAATCCCCTTTTTTATACATGCCAGTATTCTGTTGGCTTTGTTGCAGCATGCCATTGCTAAGCCTGTTGTCTACTAGGACCCCCAGATCTTTTTCTATCTTAGATTCACCCAGAGGTTCACCCCCTAGCGAGTAACTTGTGTACGTATTTCTGACACCCAAGTGCATTACAAGCCACATTTGTGGAGAATTTGTGATATTGTTGTAAAAAGGCACACAATGACTACTCTTTGTCATAAATTCCTGCAAGTGCTTCAGAGTTGATGTAGGCCTCTTGGAAGCCTCTCTGACCAGTTTCCTCCTGGCTTTTTCATCCAGTTTGGAATGACATCCTGATCCAGGGAGGGTCTGTGTTGTACCAAATACCTTCTATTTCTTAATAATAGACTTCACTGTGCTTCTAGGCATTGATATAAAGCCTTTGAAAGGTTTTTGTATCCATCTCCTGACTTGTGCCTGTCCACATTTTTATTCCATAGATCTTTTGACAGTGCCTTGCCACCCATAGTTGATTGTTTGCTTCAGTTACACTACTGGGGACTAAAATGCTCCAGGAAAGCTCTTTTCATGCTGAGTTTATCAAAATGTCTACAGCTGATCACAGTTGAAAGTCAACTGGCTTTGTGTGCCCATGAGAAGGTAATTAGCTACACCTGATTGAGTTTACAAGTAATTTTTAGGAGGGGGTGATCCTTTTTCCAACTCAGTGACTCTTTTAATTTTGTTTCTGACATGTTGGTGGTATATCTTTCACTTGGATGTTATAAGTAAAGCACTGAGTAAATAAAGATGAATAAAACAAAATGTGTCTGTCTTCATTTCAGGCTGCAAAGCAATGAAATGTGATTATTTTAAGGGGGGGGGGGCGATTCTTTTCTATACCCATTGTTTATATTACTTACCATCTGTCTGTCCGTCCATCAGCTAAACAGCAGGCCTTCCCAGACTGAGATCCTCTGTAGGCCTTCCCATCTCTAGATCCTTGTGCGGTGGATGGCAGAGGTGACATGCGTGGATGCAACGTCACTTCTCATTGGCAGGAGGGTGGAGTTCCTGAAATCTTAGGTTACACGAGAGGTGCGTGTGACAGGGCTGTTAACAATGCCTGCACACAGCAGTGTTAAGGTGTCTTGTCACCTCTAAAATAAAGCCACGCTGCAAATCAGCTGTTCAGCTACCACGAGGACCGCTTAAGTGAGACAGGGCTCTTAATGCTGCCTGAGCTCAGCAATGTTAAGGTCCCCTGTCCCTCAAAACTGGGGTAATGCAACAGCCAAATTGGGCAGACGCGAGGCCCTAGGCAACTGCCTAATTTGCCCAAATAAAGAGCTGTCTCTGTGTTGTGACAAAGATACTGTACAGTAAGTGAGTGTTGTCCCCCTAGGACAAGCAGCAATCTACTGACAGGATCACCAGGTAATAATAAAGAAAATAGTGCCTGAAAAGAAAACAAATGCAACCATCACATCAAAAAACTGGGAAGCTCCAATATATAACATTTTTGTTCTTTGGTTTAAATATGCTGTGAAAAACACCTTAGCTTTGCTCACAGCTTGAGGTTCAATTAAATGTCCCCATTTCCAAACACATATAGTTTCTTTCCCTTCACTTTCCTATAGTACCCTCCAGGCGCTTGATTCTCACTCCACCATCTTGTATCATCCTGTATGAGTGGCCAATTACCCAACCCAAGAGTTGTCACATGGGGAGGGGAGTGATTTAAAAACTCTCCATACATGGAAGCATGGAGTTTTAGGCTAGCCATTGACTGATCAAAATTTCAATCACGCAATAGAAAACAACTGTTTAATTGACTTCTGTCGAAAAATGTTTTTCCATCAATCAGCATTTGAAGCCAATCGGTGTATTCTGACAGGAAGGATTCCTCCATCTACCACCACATATGTGTTGATTCTAGCTACAAAAAAGCTCCAGAACTTTTTTGAGCATTTGGAGACTTGTCTTGGAGGTGTGGACCAGCTGAATGGAAAAAAAAAAAAAACTGCATATAGCCAGCTTTTCTTTTCGCTCCCAACAAGAAAATGGATAATGAGTATGCACAGGGCAGCAGTAAACCTGTTATTTTGCTCTGCATAGGGAAAAACACAGGTTCATTTTTAAAATTCATGTATTCCTGTATGAGTGATCACATCACTAGACAGTTCTAAGCTGTATTTTAATTACATCAACCCTGAACAACTATTAAAGATGTATTTTACCTTTTTTTATATCAATATAAATAACTACACTTTACACAATACAATCAACCAGGGGTTTACCTTTCCAGAAAAAATTCTGCGTGTTTCCGACAGGGTCTCAGGAGCCATGAAGGCTGGTGTTCCCACTGTGTTGGAGAGAAAAGCATCTTGTCCTTCAAACTGATTGCTGACCCCAAAGTCAGCAATCTTGATGTGGCCATCTTCTCCCACTAAAAGATTGGAGGGCTTGACATCCCGGTGTATAATCTTCTGATAATGCACTGCAGAGACAGTACAATGTTATAGCCTGGATCATGGCAACACCAACATGGAATAATAGTACGCAGCACTGAAGTCAGCTACAAACAGTACATGGGCATTTTTATTTGCCTTGTAGAGCATCTGATGACCTGTGCGCTTTTCTGCTTTACCAGGCTTGCGTTCTCAGTCTAGCTGCAGAATAGCTTAAAACTGCAACCTAGATTTTTAAAGGTCTTGATAGAAGCTTTTCTATTACTGTGTCAGCAGTAGCAGAATGCTGTAAGTCAGTGAAGCGATTCAGCCATTATTTAAAGCAATATTAAAGGAAAGTATTTACTTACCTGCTCAGTGCAATGGTATTGCACAGGGCAGCCTCGAGCCTCTTCTTCTGGGGTCCCCTCGTTAGCAATCCTGGCTCCTCCTCTTGTGTCTGGCCCATAGCACACGCTTGCTAAGGGGGCAGGTGTGCGGGCTCACTCTAGAGCTGGGCTGTGTCTATTCACAGACACATACAGCGTGGCTTGGCCCCGCCCCCACTTTATAGGATTTAATTGACAGCAGACAAAGCCAATAGCTTCTGCCACTGCCTTGGTGTCTGCAGAGAGCAAGAGAGAGACAGCAGCAAAATGCTACTCTCGGGCACAGAGCTGGATCAAAAGAGAAGCCAAAAAAATATTTAGGTAGGCTGATGGCGAGCTGATGCTGGAAGGTTTTTTACCTTAATGCATAGAATGCATTAAGGTAAAAAACCTTATGCCATTTATAACTACTTTAAGGTGTCAGTAATTCAATGTTTTCCCTAGCAGATGACTGCACTTTTCTGTTCAACCCCATCAGCATTTCATCTGCTGTGCATTAGAAATCGACACTTCAAGCTAAGGATCCGCAACACTTAAAAGTATATATAAACTCTAACAGGAATCTTTTCTTTTTGTCCCCTTTTTGTCTGCAGAATATCCCACTGTAATTGTGTTGTTTTATACGTTCACCAAAAAATATCTGTTAACCATGCCAGAAACCCAGTGCTTTTCTGTGTCATATGCACTCTGCAGTGTTATGTAAAACAATGTCATCAAGAAGTACGTTAGGACTACAGAGCAACTTTCTTTATGGCGAAGAGGAGAGGAAGAGGTGTCTGCAGTAGAAACTCAACTCCTGTCCTACAGTGAAATGCACTTCTATGAATACAGTACAAAGAGTTAGTGTGGTCATCCTATGTTATATGTCTTAGAGCAGCTTCAAGATGGTTTGGTCCTGCTGCGCTTTGGGCAAAGAGCAGCTAACCCGCAGGTTTCCTTTGAGTTAGCTAAACTTTTCCATAGACTTCTGTGATGTCCCACGGTTTTCTTCCCAATAATTTTTACTAAAGTTATCACAAAGAACATGGAAGTACAAAACAGTACAACGACCTTTCTTTGGTCCTTCTAAGCATATAATACTGGTTACAAAAGAAGAAAACATTACACGAGTCCTACAGGGTATGAATAGCTTGAACACAATCACCAAAGAAAAGAAAAAACTCAGAGGAAAAATTAAATAAGGACAAAACCATGTCCATGTAAGTATTATCAGGTAATTAGCATGTCCTGCGGTTTTGGTGCTGTTTCAGAAGGAGCACCAAAGATGCAGCATTCAGGAGTTGAGGTGTACTTTCTGAAACCACACCATAACTGCAGGACCTCATAGAAGTCTATGGGAATGCACAGCTAACCCGCACGAAAACCGTAGGAAAGCACAGTGGGGCAGTGTGAAGCTGCCCTTAATTGGAGAATCACCAGGTGAAAATAAAAATGAGAAAAGGATAAGAAAAAAAAAAAAAAGCAAAACGTATGCAGTCACCAAATCAAAGGGACTGCAATATATTACATTTGGTTTAATTTTACACTGTATACACTCTGGGGAAAATCATACATGGTTAAAAAAGAGTTTTAATTTCTCTAATAAGAAAGACAAATGATATTATTAGAGTAACAAAGAGACAAAAAAAAAAAAAGGAAACTCACAGTACTCAATTCCTTTAATCAGATCCTGGAAGTAGAACCTGGCCTGGTCTTCTGTTAGTGGTTTTGTAGTTGGTATATCCATCACTGCCCTAGAACAAAAACACAAACATCATAGGGTGTACAGTACAAAAACAAACACACAGTATGGCAAAACTGTAATCTTTTTGTGCAAACTACATACGCCGGAAGCAGCAAAGACCAAAGTTTGACACATTTCAGGCACAAGACAGGCAACGCACCTACTTTTTTCAATAATTTTCTGCTGGTATTAAAGCTAAACATACAGGAGGTATAGAAAAGAATCACCCCCCTGAAAATAATCAAATTTTGTTCCTTTGCATTGTAGCCTGAAAGTAAGACAGAAACAGTTTTTGTTTTATCCAACTGTATTTACTCAATACATGTCTCTTCTGCATTAAAAATCCTGACTCTTCGCCCCTTTTTGTTCAGTAAAAAAAGTTTCACATTAAGAGAAGTATCATTGCTACTTTAAACTATTTGCTAGGCACTTTAATGGACTGACTGTCTCCAAAATTCTACACAATACCTATTAAATGTGAATACCTATTACAGCTGTACTTACTAGGGATAAGTGAACTATTTGAGCAATTGTAGGTCTGAATTACCTACCTTCCAGTAACTTCACAAGTCTGCATGAATAAGATCCCGTCACAATATACACAGTATGATTTGTTAAAAACAAACTGCAACTTTTATTGTCAGGGAGGTGACTGGAACCCGTTGGTCACTCTGACAAGGCTCCAGCACTTTTCTGTTGAGAGAGGAAAACCTTCCAGAAGAACAACCATCTCTGCAACACTCCACCAATCAGGCCTGTATGGTAGAGTGGTGAGATGGAAGCCACTCCTCAGTAAAAGGCACATGACAGCCCGCCTGGAGTTTGCCAAAAAGCACCTGAAGGACTCTCAGACCATAAGAAACAAAATTCTCTGGTCTGATGAAACAAAGATTGAACTCTCTGGTCTGAATGGCAAGTATCATGTCTAGAAGAAACCAGGCCCTGCTCATCACCTGGCCAATACCATCTCTACAGAGAATGGTGGTGGCAGCATCATGCTGTGGGGATGTTTTTCAGTGGCAGGAACTGGGAGGCTAGTCCGGATCGAGGGAACGATGAATGCAGCAATGTACAGAGACATCTTTGATGAAAACCTGCTCCAGAGCTCTCTGGACCTCAGACTGGGGCGAAGGCTCATCTTCCAACCGGATAATGAACCTAAGCACACAGTCAAAATAACAAAGGAGTGGCTACGGGACAACTCTGTGAATGTCCTTGAGTAGCCCAGCCAGAGCCTTGACTTGAACCCGATTGAACATCTCTAAAGAGATATTAAAATGGCTGTGCACTGACGCTCCCCATCCAGCCTGATGGAGCTTGAGAGGTCCTGCAAAGAATGTGAAAAACTGATTAAAAATAGGTGTGCGAATGTTGTAGCATCGTACTCAAAAAAACATGGGGCTGTACTTGGTGCCAAAGGTGCTTCAACTAAGTATTGAGCAAAGGCTGTAAATACTTGTGTACATGTGATTTTTATTTGTTTTCTATTTTTAATAAATGTGCAAAGATTTCAAGCAAACTTCTTTCACGTTGTCATTATGGGGTATTGATTGTAGAATTTTGAGGAAAATAATGAATTTAATCCATTTTGGAATAAGACTGTAACAAAAAATGTGGAAAAAGTGAAGCGCTGTGCATACTTTCTGGATGCACTGTATAATACTGAAGAGCTGATGAGTAGCAGAAATTCAATATCCATATGGATAGATTACAATAAATTCATTCATAGTATAAATAAATTGAAATGTATTCTCCAAGTGTCTAACGCATGATTGTAACAAAGCTGCATCCAAGAACTCAATGCGTTTCGTGGACCAACCCTCACTTCTTCAGGAGTAATTGCAGGGTTCATGTAAAACAGCTCAAAATGAGACATGGTGGTGCAGAGGATAGGAGGCTTCTGGGATAGAACGTCTATCCCGGAAACTGTGGCAGTGTGACCCGTGGGGACCAAAGGCACTGATAGAGGGCAGGCGAAATGTATAAGTCGACATAGTGTAATATTACCCACAGCAGTCCAAGAGATTTAAAGTTAAACAATGGTGTTGTTCTATACTTCAATAATAAATTATATAAATTCGTAATAAATCAGTGTTAGTGATAAATACCAAGTGATGGAATATGTGATAAATCGATAGTGTTATATACATCAAAAGTATTGCATAAAGCTAAGACAGTGAAATAAATTAATAAAGATAATAAAGTGGAAAATAAATAAATAAATACCAAGTGGTATCGAAAAATCCTGAATAATGATGAATCAATACTGAGTGTATGACAAGGTGAAAAAAAAAAATAAAAGAAATTATTCAGATAGAAGATATGTAACAATGTGGGTAAATATAAAGGTGAAAGAGGATCTTCAAAAAGACAGCCAATATGAGCAATTACAGTCTCTGTCCAGAGACTAGCCTAATAGGGCAGGTAGGTAAAAAGTTCAGAGAATGGGTGATTGATGGATGGATTGAAACATGATCCGTGATAATTCTGACTGTGCTAGATTCTTACCTTACAGCTGTAAGGTAAAAGCATGAGAATCCCAAGGAAATAACAAGTCCGTGGAACCTGGATCCTTCAGATGTCTCTAAGGTATTCCCAGGTCTCCAAATAATAGCTGGTAAATTCCTTTCCTTTCTCAATCCTAACGTGGATGGATAATCCTAGGGGATGTCTCAGAGGAAGGTGGGCAAGGAGAGAAGAAGGCTCCAATAGTGTAGTAACTAAAAAGGTTTTATTTCAAAAAAATAAAATACACTTACATATTAAAGTCAGACGATCGGCTTGTAGTGCACGTAGATTCTCCCCTTATAGTCCAAGAGATTTCTCGTAGTCCTTTATCCTGGGGCTGAAATTCAGTTAATCTCTTGGACTGCTGTGGGTATTATTACACTATGTCAACTTATACATTTCTTGAAGTCCACCTGCCCTCTATCAGTGCCTTTGGTCCCCACGGGTCACACTGCCACAGTTCCT